>NW_027042501.1:0-579987 GCF_035927105.1 Exophiala bonariae
GCTTCCCGGTACTTTGGGCTCCCGTGCTTGGGGCACCAGTACTTTGCTTCCCGGTACTTTGGGCTCCTGTGCTTGGAGCAGCGGTGCTCTGCTTCCCCGTACTTTGTGCTCCCGTGCTTGGGGCACCAGTACTTTGCTTCCCGGTACTTTGTGCTCCCGTGCTTGGGGCACCAGTACTTTGCTTCCCGGTACTTTGGGCTCCCGTGCTTGGGGCACCAGTACTTTGCTTCCCGGTACTTTGGGCTCCAGTGCTTGGGGCAGCGGTGCTCTGCTTCCCCGTACTTTGTGCTGGGGCGCCGGTGCTTGGCTTACCAGTGCTGACCTGAGGTTGTCCAGTACTTGGCTTTCCTGTGCTGACTTGAGCTTGGCCAGTACTGACTTTGGCCTGTGTCTGTTGAGCAGCCTGGGTTTGTGGATTGCCAGTGCTGACCTTGGCCTGAGTCTGCTGTGCGGCCTGGGTTTGCTGTGCGGCCTGGGTCTGTTGTGCGGCCTGGGTCTGCTGGGCAGCCTGGGTCTGCTGGGCAGCCTGGGTCTGGGCTGCTGCTGGAGCGTTAGTGGTAGCGGCCTGGCGTCTTACCTTTTCCTTCTTTCCCCGAACGTTATGAGCAATTGATTGCGCAGAATGTTCAACAGTCTTCACCCTTGAATATTGATTAAGAATTGATGTAGTACCATGAGGAACACCATATCCCAAAGCACCTGGTGCGGCATCGACTGGGCGAACGAGGGGACCCAGCCCGACAAGGGCGAATATCAACAAAAGAACGTACAACATACTTGCAATGGCAAACTTGTAACGAAGGGTAGCTCGGAATAGGAGCACTTGATGTGAAGATTGACAAGATGTTCATGGACCTGTGAGAGATATTATCAATACCTCCGGATGAGGGGCGTGAACGTCCACCATCTTCCTCACTTGGTCAGTGCCCAGCTCCTCAAGATGATTTGAAGAGGCGTGGTATATTCGAGAGGGTCTGTTGGTCACAGCGTTGGACTCGAGACCTTCCGGAATCCTCACTCAGTCCTGTGGACCTTCCTCCTCTGGTGGATCGAAGGCGAGCTGAAGATGGCGCCATGAGACAAATCGATAGTCCCAACCAAGTCGTATGTAGTTCATGACCAGGGTATTTGTCCGGAGTGAATTTAGACTAAACGATTAGCTTGAAGAAATCCTCTCGGTGTATCTGTGGAGGCAAACCCAATGGTCGAGATCCACAGAAGGTGTATACACTGGCCAGGGTCAAGGTGTTAGAGTGAAACTTTGTAAATGTCAATAGGATGAGAGTTGCTTCCCGAGTAGCAGGCCCACGGGATGGTGTCCACACCGCGAGCAGGGATTTCGTAAAAAAGCGTGCAACCCGGACAAGAGACCTGAGCAGGCTCGAGTGATAGAGTTTGAAGCCTAGTTTGTGATCCGAGGAAGAGGCACAGTGGCCATGGCGTCCATTCTGATAGAGCTTCCACTCTCCCGCAAGAGGTGCGTGTTCTTCCGAACAATGACCCATGTCCATGGTCGTGGAACAAGTTGACCCTTTGAATAAAGCATCTCCTAATATGACGTGGTTACCATTACACGGACACCTCAAAACTGCTTGGCGAGCAAAAGGTATCTGAGCAAGTGCCGCAAACAAAGAATTATCTTTTGCATACACCTACCATTTCTGTCGTATGGGGGACGGAAGCATTGAGCGCGGGTGATATTAGTCACGTGAAAAAGGGCTCAAGGCTCCGTTTAGTCTGCCGCCAGATCCAGAATCGTCATAAAGTTCGAAAGTGGAGACGAAATTCCAGGCTTGCGATTTGGCACGATTGAAGGCAATGGACCCGAACTAGAGCTGAGGGTGTCTTGCCAGATCCCCGGCAAAGGTAACATGGGAGAAAAGCACAGACATTTGAAGATCCCTGTAGCCACGAGGTGGCGGCATGACTGAGTGCCAAGGTGTTTCCGCGCGCGGTCATACTGTTGACAGAGTCAGGGCTTCAGCAGTTGAAAGAGAAGTTTCAGCAGAAGTCCATTGTTGCATAAAGATGGCTTGAGCTATACTTGATGATTCTCGCGTTTATGCAGGAGTGGTATTGACGCCTCCCCACATTGAGCGTTGAAAATGCAAACACCACGATCGAGGCTATCTGTACAACATAATCGCCGACAGCAATGACAGCACTGTCAAGATCTCGCTTGATCAGGTCCCGATTTGCAATCAGACAGCTAAGCGAACGAAAGGTGATCCGAGCTCAGATGTATCCGTGGTGAGCCGCCAATAGTCGTAATTTTCAGCGTAAGCTTGGCGAAACTTCCACTTTGGGAACCTGCGGCATCTGCGAACTCTATAATTGCGAGGAGACATAAAATGCGAAACCCAGCAACTTGGTTGCTTACACGTGTGAGGCATATGTAGGACTGCAAAGACCAGTAGCGGGTCTGTGTCAAGGTCCCGTATCTTGTGGGAAGTATGAGGGCTTCTGACCAGTTTTGATCATGGTATGGAACAAGCACGACAGTTGCGAGGCTTGTCGCTATTGGGTTTGACTCGAACGCCAAAGACATAGCTGAACACCCATTATTGCAAGCCCTGTCTTCTTCTAGGGCACCAAGTAGCCGAGAGTCTTTGGCGAGTCCTGAAAAGCAGAATCAGTCAGACATGCGTCGGCATTTCGACACTTGAAATGACCGAAGCACTCGCATCGGAACACGTCGACCGAAACACCGGAATGGATCTCAGGACATGATTCAGGTATGGCTGCACGAGCCTACGTAAGATCGTCGAAGAGAGGATTTTCCCTTCGCGCATAAAGTCTCCTCTTTCCCAGCAGTGACCTTAGCACAGACACTTTCCAGCTGGATGGTTGAGGTGCACAGGTAAAGTGTCAACCACGTTTTTCTCTCGCTCTCACTCTCCCTCTGGTCAAAGCACTGACTGCGACACATTGTTTCATCCCTGGACAAGGGGAGACTTCCTGATCCTTAGGGTCGGGTCAACAGCTGTCCGACGACGAAGTCAATTGGAACACCCCATCGGGTTACATAAGTTGCTCCGTGCAGGATGCTATTTCCACAACCAAAGCGCTGGATCCGGTGCCGATGTTCCGTCGGCGCCAGAATTAGCATCGACCCTGCATCGGAAAGTCATCCAGTCTGTTGGCAATCTTCACACGCAGGCACGATGTTGAGAATCGAAAATACATTGCACAAAGTGCTGAGATAATGCCTCCGATGGTAGAACGCTCCTTATTCCCTTGAGGGGACGAATGGATATGGCAAAGATGAACTGCCCACCAAGCTGCAGTGACCAGCGGGTGTGGAGAAGGCCATGATGGCTAGGTTCAGGGCTTCCAAGCGGACCAGAGCTCTGGAAGATGCTCACTTCCTCAGATGACTTCATTGGTAGGTGGACGTGCACTGCTGGGCGTCAAGAAGCACGACGTCATATTGGGAATGACGTTAGATGGAAGGATCGGTAGAAGGATCGATGGAAGAATGATCTCGGACGAGCGTCTTGCAGGCTGAGTACCCACCGGTGCACTGTCAATGTTCGTAGGGGACGTGCATCGGCGAGGGTCACATTGAAGATGGACGTGGTTGATGTGGTTGACGTGTGGTGGATTTAGAGTTGCTTCGGTGGACTTTTCAGTTATGAGATGCAGATTACAAACGTGTACCTGCGTGAACCAAAGTTGGGATTAACAGCCACAGCGCGATGCGTCATTCAACGTGTTCCTTGCTGATGGCCTCATGATGATGGCCAAAATTCCATTGGCAAATGTCTACAAGTTATTGACGGAGAGAATGTCTTTTTATGCTGGAATCTGAAATGTCTTTCGATTAACTCCTACCCCAAAAATCTAAATCTCGCGGACGATCACTGATTATATCACGATTGACGCCCTCCCTATCGAATCCCCCACCTGGACTATGACAAAACCGCAGCCTCAATGTCTTTAGCTCGGTCGATGATCATGCTGAGCACTCCTTTCTCGGCTTTCGTAAATTCAAACTTCAGCCCCGGATAAGTCGTCAAGCAGCATTGATTGTCCTGCTGTAGCTGCCATGCATCCTCACCAACCCAGTTGTGCGGCTCTACCACATAATCCTCAAATACTGCGAATTGCTTGTGTGACTTGTCGGCAAATTTATTGTCGAGGACCCAACCGTTGAACCAGAGGGGTTTGCCGTTGGTGTCCAGGTGAAGCAATTGTGGTGCGCAGATGGTGAAATTGTCGTTTGATGGCCCATCGTGGCCCTGGTGGTGTTGATCTCTCTGTTGATCTCCTGTATGATCTTCTTCTGACGAGGTCTCAACTTCAATGTCAACGTGATGGGTTTGATTAACAACGCCCATAGTCCCTGCATCCCCCTTGTGGAATGCGTATTTGAAATCGCCACTAAGTTCCCAACCTAACCAGAAGGTTTCTTTATCGCCTAAAGATCGTGAGTGATAGCCCTTTCAAATTTGAGAGAGCAACTTACCATATACCATGTCGTATACCCCGACGATCCCTTGGTCTTCATCGCCATCACGGTCAGGGCCATTCATTCTTGTCACCAACAGCATGGAGAGAAAGTGCTTCCATTTGTCGACAACAACAACACCTGACTCTTGCATGTGTGCGCTCTCGCCGGTCCAGAATCGGTTCTGTTTCACCTGTGGTGAGAACGGCTTGGGTAGCACTTGCTGCACCCATCGCTTCTTGGACTCGGGCATCATCAGCCGGTCTTTGAAGAAAAGAGCCCCGGTTTTTTGATACTCTAGATCGTCGAAAAGCACCGCTGGGTCTTGGAAAAATGCACTGTCGGCGTCGATGAATATGACTTCCCGGAAACTGGAAAAAAGAATCGCAAACGCTTTGATGGCCCACCCTGCCAGCTTCCAACCTTCGTCATTTACCATTTGAGATACATCTCGAGTGACAACACCCTCAATAGCCTCTAGCTCTGCACGATAGTCTTCTGAAAGGTCCGAGTCGCCGAGATACATCACCTCAATGGGTAAGGTGCAGCCAAGCTTTCCTATGGTTTTTGTCAATTACTTGTCCTCGCTTATTTCAGAGCACTTACGGAATGAGTAAATGGTCGTCATCAGAAAGTGGGCTTGGTCATCACCTGCTGTCAAAACTATCCCTCGTTGTGCGTTCTTGAATTGGAGATGTAACGACATATGGTCGGGAAAGAACGGTGATGTATAGGGAAACAACAGCTGCCCGAACTTCGCCAAAAAGTGCCTGTAAGTTTCGTAAGTCCTGATGATTTGCCCGGTTGTCATTGATGAAAAAATCCCAGCCCCTTGGGTCGCGAGGCCAGGGCTTTCTCTCAGTCTAGTCAAATATTGCACTATATCATTTCTGACATATGATGTTCCATCAGGATCTGACACAATATGCAAGTCTTCCCAGATCTGGAAGAACTCTCCGTAGGATCGAGTACGGAGACCCATCTCGTGAAGTTTTTCCTTTCCTGTCCCTTCGACTGGCCTAAGGAGATCACGCATATGCATCTCACCCGGCAGGCTTGTGACCACACGACTCAGTGCAGCCTCCATCTCGGGCTGGCGCTGGAATGGCAAAGATCCGAGTTGCTGTTGTTTGGCCAAGGATCGTGTTTCGACTCGCGCATGCTGACCAATTATCGAGAAATCCTTGGGATGCAAGTTTGCATTGGAGGATACTTTATTGTCGCCATCTGGTTTTCTCAATGCTGTGACTATCCTCGACGTCGGTGTCTGGTTGTCCGGTGCCCCAACCTTCAATGGCACAGCAAGGACGACGCTGGTCTCTTTCCACTCGCTCTCTGGAATATCTGTCCTCTTGGGGTATGTCTTCAGGTCTTTCGAATACCGCCGCGTTTCAGATCCCGAAGGTGACGTTCCTCCCAGAGCATGCCACAGGAAGAAGGTGCCGACGAGTACAACGGTGAAGATTAGCAGCCTTCTTTTACAGATTATTCGGCGATAACGCTTGTGGTCAAGACCCGATAACCCTGGATGCATTCTTCCTTCCTTGGGCGGATTCTGCATAATGCTCATGAAGTTGAACACTTTGTTGGGCACCGGCAGATTTCTCGAAGTAGGACGAGGCTGAGATGGAGTACTTCTCTTTTTGCATGAAGATCACTCTCCAAATTGTGGATCTACCTCTTGTAAACAGAAGATCATCAGGGCAAATTAGCTAAGTTTGCCATTATAGGAACAGGAATCGAATTCCTTTCTTTCTGTCAGACAACAGTAAAATCGCCCATCCGAGGTGGTCTCTGCGGTTTCCAATAGTTCAGCCGCATTGACCACCACGGCTTGAAAGCTCTCATCTCCTAAACCCTAACCCTAGCACAGACCACCAGGTACAAACAATCCGGATTCAGCACGGGCCACGAACAGCCAAAGACAGAAATGTAACTCAAAATTTCATTTTATGCCATTTTGCCATCCACGGATACGTGCGAGATGAAAGACAAGCTTGTTGAGTGAAGTCATTTGCCCTGAATACAGAGCTGACCACTCAAGCATGGACGTCAAACCAGAGGTTACCGGCACTCTGTTCACCATCACGTCATTTACCCTGGAGCTGGTGACGCTCAGACTAATCCCGAGGGCTCGGAATGCCACGTCTCTGGGTCTGAAAAAACGTGGCATTCCAAGAGTGGTTTTGCTGTGAGCTCAGGCCTGTTCAAACATGATGCCACCGAAGCTTTCGACGGCCACAGAGCTGCGATGCTGGGCCAGGGTTTTCCAGGTCCTTGGCCCGTGTCTGCTGGCTCCGCGACTTTCCTAGACGGGCATGCGAAGATTTACTCGCTTCTACGATCTATTCAACTTCGTGGCCTAGAAGCGGGGCACTTTAGTCTCCATGACCGGGCTTATCACCGTATTGCATCAAACTTATCAGATTTATCCGGGTAGGCAACTCAGACCCGCTGGTATCGAAAGATACACCGATACCAAAGCCTCTTTTTGACTCAGAATAGAGTTTGATAGAGGCTTCAAGCATTATCAAGACTGCGGACTTCGCTGCATGAACCTTGCTGTTACTGTATGCAAAAGTCGAAGACCGAGCCTGGCCAAAGTCGACGGATTTGCTCATTGGTTCCGCTATACCCTTGTCGGAGGCGTCGAGAAGGAAGAGCTGAAGGCAGAACGCTGCTGATGCTGATCTAGACCTCACCATGACAATAGTTGGTGGGTCATGATCAAGGCGAAATACCGTCACGACCACACTATTACAACTGTTCTGTAAGACTCAGAACACTCTGCGAGTCGATGCTCCTGGGGCAGAGTTAGCCAGGAAGATCACC
Source organism: Exophiala bonariae (assembly GCF_035927105.1). NCBI lineage: Eukaryota > Fungi > Ascomycota > Eurotiomycetes > Chaetothyriales > Herpotrichiellaceae > Exophiala > Exophiala bonariae. The sequence goes on from NW_027042501.1 coordinate 7,283, forward strand.
CGTGAAAGCCCATTGCTCCATCATTGGCGAGGTCTTGGGTGTTTCCACGGTCCAGCCAACTAAATCGTTAGGCTCCATTCGATATTCACGGTTACCACAGTACTTGTATGCATGCCTTGGATGCACGAGTACGGCCAGAAGCTTGACGATTCTTCTTCCACCACATTAAACAAGAGCAAACATTCTGATTGTTTAGAATACGCAAAGTATTCTACGAACCAACAGTATTTTCTCAAGTTCGAAAACTATATCTCGTGTCTTCAGGGTGGCTCTGAATATGGAAAAGTCCACTGCAATCTCCTTCAATGAGGTCGGTGAGATCTCCAGTCCCGTTACCGAGAAACGCTCGACTGAGCGCGGTACGATGGATGCAAAAACTATCAAGTGGATAATTGTCAACGCATTAGCGACGGTCACCATTGTGAGTCCTCACCTACGCCCCTGGGAATCGAGGTTCAAGAACCTTTATCAAGCCTGGGAGTATCTGAACTTATTCGTCATAGGTTTATGTCAACAAGACGATCTTCTCAGACCCGGCTTTCCGCCAATGCCAGCTCAGTTTCGTGGCCTTTCATTTTGCCATCACCTGGATCACCTTACACGTTGCTTCAAGGCCTATTATTGGGGCATTTGCACCAGCAAAGACCAGTGCAATTGGGATTCTTCCTCTCACGATCGCCATGGGGGCCAATGTGGTGCTCATGAACTTGTCTTTGGCACATTCATCAGTGGTATTCTACCAGATCGTTCGGATCCTACTTACTCCGTTGACTGCTCTGATGAACCTCTTCATCTACGGATCCAAGATCCCATTTCTTGCAGCCATGGCGCTTTTGCCAGCGTGTGCTGGCGTCGGGGTCGTGTCGTATCTGGAAGCTGTGTCCAAATCTAAATCTACCTCGAATAGCACCTCGATGCTTGGTGTGATCTTTGCTTTCACCGGCGTGGCTGTGAGCGCTTTGTACACTGTCTGGGTTTCCGCTTATTATCGGAAGCTCAAAATCTCAAGCTCACAGCTGTTGTTGAATCAAATGCCTTTGGGAGGATTGATTCTTGCTGTCTCCAGTTACTATACGGATAAGTATCCTGTCTGGGGTGAGATTACTCGTGAGCAATGGCTCATGATCGGCACAGTAAGTTCCCCATGAGGGACATCGACTGTAGTTAACCATGACCAGAGCGGCCTGTGTGCCACACTCATAAACGTGTCCCAATTCTACATCATCACTCATGCTGGCCCTGTGAGCAGCACCGTCGTCGGCCATCTCAAAACTGTCCTCGTCATCGGATTAGGATGGATCGTAAAGCGAGAAGTTGTTGGAGTGGAAAGTGCCTTTGGGGTGGGTCTTGCAGTTCTGGGCATCATGGGGTGAGTGATCCTGATCCTGAAAACTTTCCGCGCAGATTCCTGACGCACCACCTTTTCATAGATACTCTTATGCTTTGTACTTGGAGCAGAATCATGTTGGAAAGTAGTAGTGTGTAAAGTCGTGAATTTTAATAGCTTGTTAGCATACCTTGGTCTGATGACCTGCAGGTAACGATGTTTTCCATCAATGTGGGTCGACCGCAAAATGGTGGATGGAATTAGGTGTTCATGGCAGTGGTTAGCAGTATTTACTCGTGGGTGAATTGGCGGATCGGACGACAAGGCTGAATAAGAACTTTTATTTATTCCCACCATTCACAGCCCCATTCATCCACATCCTGGAGTTTCCTACCACTGAGATTCACGCTCTCGATCATACAGACTGCGCCCTAGGGTTCATACAGGTGATATCCTACTGCATATTTACCAGCATATCAATTGTGATCAGTTTCATGTCTTCTAAAGTGCATTCGATCCCCTAGGTAGATCATACTTGGATGGATATTCAATTTTTCATTTTTCATTTTTCATTTTTCATGTTTAGGGAAATAGAAAATCCTACATTAAGGCTAGTATAACTCATAATGGACCTGGCAATCTTCGTACTTGCAAGAACACAATGATGCATGTGTTCCACACGTCACCTCCGAGACATTCAAAAGCAGATATTGCTTGTATGGCAGGTCCTCAGCGCCTTTCTTCTCATCCCTGGTCTGCCGTAAGTCAAATTCCGACTCTGTATGGTCGGATTCATTGTCAAGGTGTTGTTCGCCGTGTCTCTCAATTCCCAACTTCTGCTGTGCCTTGACGTTCTCAACCAAGGGAGCCACAGACGGGATTGAGCCATTCAGACCGACCTCTGCCAACCATCCGAATCTTCTCCACACGATATCCGACAGAAGCGAATGAGTCTTGTACTGGTGCACGCCAACTTGGACCTCGCCCTTTTCATTCAACATCTCACCCCATTCATTGAATGCAACCATGGGGGTGGTTCCGACACTACCAAAGAGTGCTTCATCATTGGGAACCAGCTCAGTCTTCCCAACACCATTGCTTCTGAGCTCTTTGTCCAAGAGTTCAGAATAGTATATGTGGATGTGCATCGCTTGGTCGTTGCAGTGATACTTGGAGACCTTTAACTGCGAGGCCATGGTAGACATGTAAACCTTCATTGCTCGGGCAGTGCCATACACAGAGCCCGCACAGATGCGGTCTTTATGCATGTAGTCGGAGATGTGTGTATGTGAGATGAATGAATCAGTCTGCGGGCTGGCGCATTGGTTGAACCAAGCAACGTGGACTGAGCATTGACCGATTTTTATCCCCCTCCATTCTGCAAAATAAAGTAGCTCAATATCGGGCTTCATCTGCATGCCAAAGGGATTCCGTTGGAAGACCACATCCAAGTCACATGCCAACACTCTTTCATAGTTTTTTGCATGAACGTTTAGGAAGTCCGACCAGCCTTGGAAACGCCGCAGCACCACCGCGACATCCTCAATGTCTGGAAGTACACCGACAAAGTCCAGCGAGGGATACCTCTTCATCAGCGCATTAAAGCCTGCCGGAAGGTCTTTCGCAAGTGTCTGTGGTACGATGATCTTCACCTGGACTGGTGCTGTTGGACAACTGTTGCTGCGCTGGCGCTGGAGGGCCTCTTCGCTGATGGCGACTTCGAGTGATTGCATAAAGATGAAAATTTGATCTTGCCATCGCGATCCATCGATTGCACTGAGAATTAGATTCGGCTTCAATTCTGGACACACCGTAGGGGTTTGAGCCAGAGCTGTCGGGACTTCTGCTGCAGTTGTTGTTGCATGAGTCGCCGATTTTGTGTAGTTTGGAGGGCGGGAAATATCTGATGCTGTGCTTATATCGAAATTTGATGTGGTCTGGGGCTGATGCTGTGGTTTCACATGGCCACTATGGTTCTCGGGCTTTTGCTTAAGGCTTTCCCAAAAATCCTTGGAATCAGGACTGGAATGTGTGATAGTCCCGTGCTGGTACAAATATATCAAAGAAATGAATAATACGGTGATGCCAACATAAGATGGCAATCGAGAAAGAAAAAACATCATGCCAGTTTTCGTCGAGAGGAAACAGCGGGCAGCACCAGTCTGAACTCGACGACAGGGTGATGTCTTCAAGGCCTAGAAATATTGGTGTGGTATGATGCAAGGCTGGGGGGCCCAAAGGGGTAAGCCCTCTACCTAGCTAACAAGCATAGGTTGCATTTAATACCAGCGAATCTCAGCCATGCACGGACATTCGTTGTCATTACAAGGGAGCACAGACCTCTTGGAGTGTTGTGAGTATTTTCTGAGGGTTGGCAGCCTTCCTACGGGGAAACCCCTCCGCGGCACGCTTGGACCTTCAGGAACAGGAACAGGAACAGGAACAGCTTGAGACCCCAGGTTCGCGAACACATCTCGTTCGCCGATATGCACCCACATGCCCAATGAGGGCGAAGAGCCCGGTCTCACTCACTCTGCGCCACCAGCGCGAGCTTTTACTTCGCACTGCGACACGGTTCAAGTGCACCTGCATTTTGCGCATTGACCAGCATGCGGAATTTGAGAGATTTTCCGTCGTCACAATCGCGCTCAGACACTTTTCTTCTTGCCACATGGACGCATTGTTATTCTCAGCTTTTGGCAGGCGCCCGGAAATCTGGTTGAGAGGGGTTTCTCTTCTCTGCCGTGTCCAAGCTTTGGTGGGCCCTCCGACCCGATGGAATCTCGAGATGGTGCCGGGCTTCCTATCATGCTCGCCCCGTGGGTATGCTCTCGATCCAGTCTATTTCTAATCGAATTGGCAGATACCTTGGTAGCTAAGCCACGGAGTGCTCACGAGAGAGATGTCCAGACAGCGAAAGATTAATTTCCATAGCAAATTCACTCGCTTAGCACTGCTCAGTTGGTTTGCATCACGTTTGAGGGACCGGCATCAGTGCTCAGCTGAGATCTTCTAGATGTACTCGACCCTTAGGCTACTGTCCAGAAGACTTACCAATCTTGATCACTTGCTTCTAGTAGTCTCATACCGAACATTCTTACTCCATACAACTTTGTATGTCTTTCAAAGCCATGCCTCTACGATTAATGTCGCCTCCGGGCGTTAGGGACGCGGAGAAAGGGGTTCAAAGTCCTACTCGAACATCTTTCAATCTCACATCTACCTCGAAGAGGTACTTGAGGAAAGCCCTTCTGTCCATAGTCGCGATTCTTGTTCTCTACAATCTTTTTCATGTTGGCCACAGCACCCACCAACGGATAGAGTCATCCACGTATGGCTTGACGCTCCAGAAACCAGCAGAAGCGCATACTGGCAGCTTTCTTCCACTGGAAGAGGCTGAGTATGTTTGCGATACACAGAAATTCAAAATTTTCCCCGAGCGGGAGAAACATCGAAAGATATACGACTTGTTCCTGATTGGCACCGAGCTTGACTGGCTGGAAATTCGTCTCAATGAACTCCATCACCAGGTAGATTATTTCGTGATTGTGGAATCGTCAAGGACGTTCACGAATCATCCAAAGCCGCTCCATTTCAAAAACAATTTTCACCGATTTGCAAAGTTCGCACCACAAATCATATACCACATGGTGGATTTTCAAGGAATGGAAGAAAACTCGACCTGGGAGAGAGAGCACTATCAAAGGAATGCCATGCTTGACATCGTCTTTCCCAGCCTTATTGGTGTTCAAGCACCAAGTCTGGGAGACGTCGTGTTGGTGTCGGACATTGATGAGATTCCTCGACCATCTACTCTGACGCTTCTTCGCAATTGTCTGTTCCCGGAGAGAACAACACTGCGCAGTCGTTTCTTCTACTATTCTTTCCAATGGGAACATGAAGGAGGAGACTGGAACCATCCGCAGGCCACATTCTACCAAGGCAGTTCCACGATCAAACCAGAGGATCTTCGCATGGGTCGAGGAGACTGGGACATCGCCAACTCATCCTGGCACTGTAGCAGCTGTTTCGAGACGGTAGCACAGATGGACAATAAAATCGGCTCATTTTCACACACCGAATATGATCAACCGGAGTTCCGAGACCCAGCAGAGATTGTGCGGCGGGTCCGCAATGGCCTTGATCTTTTCGACCGTGAAAGCGAGAAGTATACTAAGGTGGACTCACGAGTTGATCTCCCTGCATACCTGAAGGCAAATCAGAAGAAGTTCTCGTTCATGATTGACCGAGACCCGCTGAATGCAAATTTTCGGGACTACCCCTAGACAGAAGCCCAACCTGGATGGAGATCTGACCAGGCGTTCTTGAGGAAAGGGCAATTACCAACCGGCGTTGATACAGGAGTTCCTCATGCTTGAGACGGAATATCAACCTAAAGGAAATAGGTAGTGTAGTATCAGTATTTGAGACACAGGTTGAGTTAATGCCATCGTTTCTACCAATCATCCGCATGTATGAGCGACCAGCTCGGAAATGCAAGATATGGTGCCGAACTCCTGACCCCCTAAGTTCCCCTGACCCCCGGATTTGCACACCCGTTCTTCGTACACGTCACGCGTAGAAGGAAATCACCGCTTCTTTATTTACACTGCCAAGGCGTATTCACACTTGATGATATAAATATAGACGTGCAATATGACTAGCTTCGGTTAGAGGCAATGAGTGTCCCGAATCTTTTTTGGTGATGCTATCCAAGCCTTTAGAAGACGCTCAATGAAGGCATGGAAGACGTCAACACTATTAGGGGACATTTCTTTCAACACGGTATACTGCGCTTACCAAGAACTTCTATGATCTTTGGGACTGAATATTGTTCCAGCGAGTAAATGGACCGTTGGAATCCCGCTCGATTCGATCTCGAACTTTTGTTCTTGTGGGGGGCCTCAACCCCCTGACACTATACCTGACGTAGCTTCGGCCCCAACGGCCGGTTCGAGCACTAATCCGCCTCCAGCTTCCTATTGCTCAATCCAAACAAACCAGTTCAACCGAGAATTCCACAATCAAAATATCCAACAACGCGCGCTTTAAATAACTCACACTAACTTGCGAGATTCTGAAACGTTGTCAGCAGGTAAAATACCCAAAATTTGTGTCTGAGAATGGAATGACGCTTCGCTGCTGGCGGTTACTGATCCTGGTGATCCTGGCCAATTTCCTCTTTGGTCGGGTCCTTCGATCAGGGGCTCTTGGGCTAATTCAGGTAAGCAGAGAGATGGGGGAGGCATGCGACGCTTGGTCGTAATTCTGTGTAATGAACAAAGTATCACATCGAAGTCACTGGTCATGGGGACTTGATTTTTCCGGGGCCCGCCACAGCCCATTTCACACCATCGCCATTACCTTGACGCTGGACGTCTAGGTCATTCGACTAGGGAAGTTCCAAGCAGTTTAGGAGTGAAAGAGCTGCCGATCGAAATTTTGATCATTCAAAATGGCGACTTTCGATTACTCTAAAACTATGAATAGCAGTCCGAACGAGCTAGCTCTTTCAAACCATCCATGGATGAATCTTGAAAGGCACAAAGGCACACATCTGCGATCAGCTCTCGAGACGAAGAAGCATTCGCGTTACTGATGTATTGAGATCAGAACCCTAAGTCGGAAAGATAACCATTGTCTAGAAGGATTTCTTGGTCATAGATGGCAGTGGCGTGCCCACTGTTGAAGAGCAGGACTATACACAGCGTTTCGGCTACACACAAACTCAACGCGTTCGTCAACCCGAGAGGGATTACAAGGTATGCTGGAACGCACCTTCAGAGCTATGGGCTTGATTTGTCAAATCGTCAGCTTTGACGGTGGGTTTCGGGATCCAGCGCATCTAGGACGAGTTTGCAGGGGTACGCATTGTCCATCTCTCCGTTCAAAGCCCAAATCGTGAAACTTGGCTGGAGCTATTTGTCCTGGTTCTATTGGTTATATAGTTGACTATTTAGAGACGTGGTGATCTCTTTATTGAGCTCACCCCATCCGCGATCATACCGCATGCGCACAGTCAAACAAATGTACCGCCGATAAAGTACTTTGCTGAACCTCAGGCATCTCTAAATTAACCTCAGGACAAAACTCAAGCGTAAATCCCCAAGCCGTTTTTTTGTCTCATCATAAAGGCGTCTCGTGATATTCTATTTCCCATCAACATTGTCGAGTTTTCAAATAATGGCATGTGACATTTAGTGCAATATCTTTCACAATGCCATCGCTTAGTCCGGAGAAAGCTGCAGAAGCTGAGAGGTAGGCGTTGAACCTCGTCACGTAGCTTGAACCAGATTCTACTCGCAGTTAGAACAACAGTCCAAGGCATCATCACCTTGGCTGTCGTAACACAGGATGTAACTGCGCTTAATGGACATTTGGTACCACCGATAGCTCGCCTGCAAGATACAGCTTTGGGTGACATGCTTGGGGAAAAAGGAAGCCGATTAACAGATATATTAAGGCTGCCTATGATACCCGATCGTGAGAAAAAGACATGGGCGACCACACCACGGTCTATGCCGACTTTGATGACCTGGATCGGTTTCAGATTAAGATGTCTTGGATTGAGTGATTCGACTCTGCAGAAACGAAATCGGGTAAGGGTGAAGAAGATACTACACTGACTCACGCATCCACCAGGATAGAAAATCCTCGCCAATTTCCCTCAAAATCTGAGGAGTTCGAGGCGAATATCCGCAACCCATACAATTTCGACTTCAACAAATTGTGCCTTTTTCAGTGCCTCAAAAGCTGCTAGCATCTGACAACAATCATGGCTTCGGAACCATTGCACCAAACACTGATTCAGTCGGGCACTTGCCTGTCATGACACTGGAAAAATAGCTCGAGAGTGTGTAGATGTGCTGTCGGCGCAATTCACAGCTGGCTTAAGGTCCTCATTCCCGAACACCGCAGCAGTTTTTCTCCAATAACCGCAACACCATAACTTCCACCAATTACTACTTGTTGCTGGATGATCAACGCAGATGCTATGATTATGCTATCCGCTCCTCATGGGTCCAGGGTTGGGGGCGGTTAGAGGACCTTAAAACCCAGCGAAGCATTACTTATGATAATGGGTCTCTCGCACTTCGGCCAGGTCCTCATAAATCTACCAATTCATAATCCCATTTAAGGCGAGCTGCAATATGCTATACGATGTCGCAATTGTTGGTGCTGGGCCCTGTGGCTTAGCAGTGGCAGCTAGGCTGAGGGAGTCCACTCCAGCGGCACTTTTCACCGATGACGAGCACGCGAGGTATTGGAAACGCTTCAACAGGTCGGAAAGCATTGAAAATGAAAGTAAGTCCGCACGGAAAGGACAGACAAAGAGAGCCTGCAACGCAGCAGTCTCATCCCAAAGGTCAATGGTCGTCCTTGATGCCAGTTCCGGGGAGTGGATGGCAGCATGGCGTGCAAGGTTCCGACATCTCCATATTGACCATTTGAGAAGTCCGCTATTCTTTCATCCGGACCCGCGAGATCGCGACGGTTTGTTGGAGTTTTCATACTTTGTCAATCGTTCGAGTGAGCTTGAAGAAATACCCAATGTGGTTGGAAAAGAGATAAGCAAGCACAGAACGAAGAAGCAGCGCCAAAAGTAAGCAAACCACACTTAGCCGTCAGACAAACCGTGCTAACCAAGGAAGGAAAATAAGTCGTCATCTAAGGATAGATGATCGTGATAGGATAGATTACTACACGCCATCGAGTGCTTTGTTTGACGATTACTGCGACGATATCATTAGTCGCTATCATATGCAAGACCTTGTTCACTGTGGCCAAGTGGCTGATATCGAGCACGGATATGTAGATGAGTATCCAGGCACCCAAGTATTCTCTCTTACTACAAATTGTGGACTGTATATAGCAAAGACCGTTGTCCTTGCCGTGGGCGCTGGGACGAGGCCATGTATCCCCCAAGATGGTAGACTCCTGAATCCACAACAAGGGAGCGTCTGTCACTGTCTGGACACGACTGGCGGCGCACATCTTCCCGAGCATATACAGAGAAAAATTTCGACATCGGCACCGACAAATGTTGTTGTGGTCGGAGGTGGATTGACGAGTGCTCAAGTATCGGATTTGCTTATACGTCAAGGCGTAAGCAAAGTGTGGTTATTGCTCCGAGGCCGATATAAGTTGAAGCATTTTGATGTTGATCTCGAATGGGTCTCCAAAGTTCGTAACCAGGAAATGGCAGTTTTCTGGTCAGCCGACACAGATGAGGGTAAGTGAAACCGCACAAAAATGAGCACTTTTGAACCAGACCTAACTCAAATTTACCAGAGCGAATCGAATTACTAAAACAAGCTCGAAACGGAGGAAGTATCACTCCCAAATTCGACAAGATCCTGCAGCAACATGTATCAAGTGGTCGTCTGGAGATACTTTCATATACTCAGATTGTGAGTGGCAGTTGGGACCCCGTAGCTCAAACATGGGCAGTGAGGCTGTCGAAAGTAGTCTTGGGTTTTCCCAGACATATTGACGATATCAAGTACGCCACAGGCAACGCGCCAAGGGTCGAAAACGTCACATGCCTCCACGGTTTCATCAGACAGAATCCCATCGAGGCGATTGACGGTCTCGCAAGGATAACGAATGATCTCATGTGGAATGATGATATACCATTATTCTTGACCGGCGGCCTCGCCGGCCTGAGACTGGGGCCAGGTGCCGCTAATCTGGCTGGAGCGAGGCAAGGTGCCGAGCGAATTGCTTGGAAAATTGACCAGATATTGGGTAGTAGTGTGGCGAAAGAGGAAGGATTGAGAGGAAAGTATGAACGCGAAAACGACTCTACCGACAACCAGGTGCACGTTAAATCGGCTTTGCGTGAAAGCAGGAGCGAGTATACGGGAAGCTTTGCCAATCAATTTGATGCGCTAGCTATGCAACTCGAACAAGCACCATCGGCATGAAGACCAGAAAATTCTTTTCAAATGGGTGCAAGTTTGTGAATCTGGTTTACACATTGGCTGGGAATGCTATCCGTCATCAGCTTTGCACCCCGGTAATGATATGTCCGAACCTAAAAATCCCTAGACTTTCGGGTGACAGCTTGACAGGTCGAGAAAACCAATTCAATATCAGTCAATGACGTCAAGATTCCACTCGCAGAATGGTTGCAGGATAAGATTTCCGTCGTGTGGCATTTAGGCGTAGCCGGTCGAAAGAATGAGTAGAGAAACATCAATGAGTAATATTGTGCTGAGCTCGAATATCGTTTGATGCCTTGATGGGCCACTGAGACCTGTGCAGTATATGTGAGTGAAGAAGCCTAATGTGCAGCAGACATTGGGGGAAACAAGGCATCTCGATCTGCAACTAATGCTGGTACCAGGATGAATGACGTTAATATTCTGGCCTTGAGGATCGTCTACTCTTTCATCGTACCGCCAGGATCTTGAGATCTCAATCTAGACTCCACGGGACGCGGGAAGATGGCCCACCTCATCTGGGCTCTTGTGCATATACTTACCTTGTCGCCAACCCAACAATTTGTTTCATCTTCACACTTTCGTGGTGCTATCTACTGCAATCGACTTCCATCTCCAATTTGCCGCACAAGAACAAACATTAACACTAAAGATTTTTGACCTAAGAGGATTTTAAGGCCCCGATCTACCTAAAAACCGTTCACACTAATTGATATGGACATCGGGCCTCGTGATCCTCACTCAGGGTCAGATGAACATGTCGCGAGAGAATTGGACAAAAATGAAAAAGGGACTTCTCGCCGATCAATTCCAATCTACAATGATCTCGAGCTCGTTTCCGAAACCGACCTATCATTCGGGGCAATCTTGAAAGGTACTGCTGCGAAGCCTCTCACAACGTTTGAAAAAAAGGCAGCACTTGTCAATGCGTATGTATACACCAAACCAACTTCGAACGCTCTCTCACTTTACGAAAATAGCGAACTTGACAAATTTGGCCTTGGGAGATATCAGATATGCATCTGGTTTCTATGTGGCTTCGGCTATTTTCTCGACTTGGCATGGGCCCAAGGAGTCGGGCTGATCGCTTCAGCCGTCTAGTAAGTAGTCTTCGGCTTCTCGCAGAATGAAAATGGTGGCTGACTACCAATAGCCAGGAAATGGGTGTATCGGCTAGCGACACGTAAGGTTTCAGTTCATGGACGATATATCCCTAGACTTTCTAACGATTTCGGTTGCAGTGCTAATATCTGGTCATGTGCAAATGCTGGTTTGGCGTAAGTTCATGTGGAACTGTCACCGTCGAATCCAGTTGCTAAAAGATCACAGAGTCGGAGCTTTGACATTTGGTCTACTCGTTGATGTCATAGGCCGTAAGTGGGCTTTCAACCTTACGTGTTTGATTACTTCTGTGTTTGGCCTTTTATTGGTACGTATCTGTTTGACAGCCTTCATACCATTTGACTAATACTTGATGATTCTAAAGGCTGCTCCTAAATACAACTATGGAGCGATTTGTGGCATATACTTTCTGGCCTCGGTCGGTTTAGGTGGCAATATTCCCATTGACGCTACAATTGCGCTCGAATTTCTCCCGCAAAACCGGCGATTCCTCGTCTCGTTGCTCTCAATGTGGCAACCAGTTGGCGTGGTCGTTGCTTCAGCAATCGCCTACGGGACAGCTGCAAAATACCGATGCGACCCCACTCTTCCGTCATGTCGCGCCGTCGATTTGGGTGAGCCCTGTTGCACGGTATCGAGCAACATGGGCTGGCGTTATGAGGTGATAACCCTCGGGCTTATGACATTACTGGTGTTCTTCCTCCGCTATTTCGTGTTTCACTTTCATGAATCCCCGAAGTTTCTTATCAGCCGGGGGAAAGAGGCCGAGGCTATCGACGTGCTGCACAAGATTGCCAAGTTCAACAAAGCACCACCGCCGATCTTGACAGTCGAAGACTTCCAGGCCATCGACCGTGCAGAGGGACCTATCGCGCCTAAAGCGACCACAAAGAATGTCTTGAAGAATTTCTTCAACAGTTTCAAGCATCTAAAGGGGCTGTTCAACAGCAAACTACAGAGTTTCATTTTCGTCTTACTGGCGATTGCATACATGGTAAGCCCGATGTTTCACAGAAACACCTCAACATGACTTATTCTTAAATCTAGGGTGATTACTGGTCATTCAACTTGGCAGGTCAATATTTACCAATCGTCCTTCTTAATTATAACGTGTCCAATGGCCAAACCAATGTCACGGAGACTTATCGACAGTATATTTATATTTATCTGCCAGGTATCATCGGCGCTGTCCTTGCTCTGGCATCCGTGCAATTACCCCTTGTTGGAAGAAAGTGGTCACTCGTATTCTCCGCAATTTGCCAAGGTCTCTCTATGGCTATGTACACACAAGTACGAAGCACTGCCGGCTTTGTGGGGTTGAATGCTCTCGAATATGTTATGCAGACTGTGAGTTTACCTTTTCGCTCTGGAGGTAATTTTCTGACTCATTTTGATTATAGTATTTCAATGCCGTCTTGTACGCTTCAGCCCCTGAGCTCTTTGATACGACATATCGTGGTAGTGCCAGTGGCATGTTGTCCTGTCTTGGCCGCATCGCTGGAATTGTTGCTCCATTTGCAGGCAAGTACTACTATTTGCCATGGATCATTGCCCATGTTAATATTTTCCTAGGAGCACATTATCTCGCCACCAGTAGTGCTGGGATCTTGTGGTTAGGAGCTGGAGGCATCTGGCTTGCCGCGTTCGTAATGGTCTTCCTTCCCGTGGAAATGAAAGACAGACAGATGTTCTAAGGCGTCGTCGATCAATCATTAACGCTGCGTTGATTTATCTTTATGGGTGAAAACTATTAACACTAGTTGTACTTTAAGATATGTGGAGGATGGTTTGCACAAGAGAAGATGTAATGATGCGAGGTCTTGTAGCTAATACTCCACCTTACAATTGTTGAGCACAGCGGGCGACATGGCTAAAAGACGCTTTGTACAAAAGTCTAGGACAAATCTTCTGGCAAGGTCACCTCCCTGAAGACAATCTGGGAGCTGTAAATCAATGCATCGATGTTGAATCGATCGGGATACTTGCTCGTCATAGCCGTAGTAAGCTCGGCTGCTGTCTTGACCTTGCCCGTTTCAATGAGAGAACTGAAGGTCTCAATGTAGTCCTTGTTTTGCTGAAGATGCCAAAGGCTCGCGACTTCTCCCATCTTCGAATGACCACAGACAATACTAGTAGGGCCCAGTATTCTATCTTCTCAATACTGGTTATCCAAGCCTGCCTCAAAATCTTTGTATGGCAGTTTGCGAGCATCAGATGGCCAGAACCATAGACTACAGCACCGCACACCGCCAATCGGAGACTAGGTACCCATATTATTGTTGAGTCTGCCACTGCTGCTTGGCCGACATGAATTGCTTTTAACTTATAGCCGTCTAGATCCAGTTCATTGCTCGTGGGAATAGCCTCAGCGACGTTCTCTGGTGATGGCTGGTCATCGATCTGTCCTGGAAATTGTGAAGAGAAAGCCTTGAAAGCTTGAGGTTCAACACTAGCTTTCATCGCCTTCAAGGTTGTTTGGGTACAATATGTCTTGACATCTGGAAATCGCTTGCGAAGGGTAGGTAGCCCGGAAAAGAAATCACCAAGCCCATGAGAAACATATATAGCGACCAGCATCTTTTGACCGAGTATTTCAGGCGCCCAGTCTGCCAATGCAATCGTGTTGGCTATCGTGAAAGGTGTGTTGATGAGTATGGCAGACCTAGGCCCGATGACAAGTGTACAGGCAATAGGGGGCCATGTTCCGGCATTTTGGCCGTCCGGTGCTTTCATGAGAGTTGGAGGCGCAACGAATACATTAGCAGAGAGCTCAGACGCCATCTTCGAAGTTTGTCAAGAGAGACATTCACATTGCTATAATCATATGTCTTAGACACGCTCCAAGACCAATTCAATTTATAACGACAGTGCCACCTTTCGTGCCTCGGCCTTCGGTATGACCCAGCATAGGCACCTGAGTGGTAGTCCATCCCATGGACTTCCTGGCTTCTCCCTGGTCCGTCTTTTATCTGTCTACCATGCCAGGATCGTGCATCAACTATTTTCCAGGTAAGAGTGGCACGTAATCAGCGAGCCCCTGGAATTATGATGACTGAGTCGGTCATATACGGGTCTTTCGTGTTCAGACAGGGAGTCATCTTTATTATAACTGGAACTACCTTATATGAACATTCAATCGGCCTTACCAGCCAATGCGAGTGCAAAGATCCTGAGTTAAGCACTTAGACCTTGGAAAAGAGACATGACATGCATTCTCTTCTATACAATTCTTTGACTCTATATCGATTATAGGCCGTTACCAGAGCTTAAACCGAAACTCTAGGCTCGTCCGGAAAGATGCTCCTGTTCCACAGGAACCAATATTTTGTGCTAAGCTCACTTCGTAAACCTTGGTCCAATTTCAATTCGTCTCTTTATCGAAGAGTGATCCTCACCTGCCTGAATCCTCTTCACAAGATCTTCTGCATCAAAATCCGTTCCAATCGGATTTTGTGCAAATTCCTTCGATGTGAGAAACTTCTCAACCTCCTCATTTGAGCTGAAATTATCGATTTGCGTCTCCAACTGGTTACCATCGGGATCTTGGTAGTAGATCGAAGTAGTAGGACCGTGATTGATACACCAAACGGGCAAAATCCCATTCGCCTTCCGCTGTCGGTATGATAAAGCTAAGTCTTCGAGATTGTTGAATGTGAAAGCAATATGCTCAAGTCCACAGGACTCCTGTTGTTTAGGGGCTGTCCCAGGTGCCTGAAGAATAGCGATTCGGTGATGCTCCTCATCATAAGTCAAGAAAGACAAGAAATCGTTCTCGAACGACGCATGCGCTCCAAGGAATGTCTTGTAGAATTGAGCCATGGGCTTTAGATTACTGGTCCGTAGGACTACATGAGCAAGGTAGGATGGGCTTTTGACACTTGTGCCAGCATTGTCATAATCAATTGCCATGGTAAAATATTCTGCTTCGAGTTCAATATTTGATTGACTTGGAGTGAATGCGTGAGATTATGTTGAGGCAACCCAAGTAGGCTGTTGTCCATTCTTTATGAACACTATGCCACTATAGCACACGATCCCATATTTCAGTCGTTTGTCCTGCCTCGGCCACACCCTGAGCGGGGCCCCACGTCGCCCAGGATTGACTTCGGTTGCCTTCCCCGGAACAGCCAAGCCCGTGGTGGCTAACGTCCATGGGATTTTTATAACTCGGTTATTTGCAGCGGCTTGGATATCATGTTAAGAGTACTTGGGCATCATATAGCGTAAAAATCAGGCGATTCAAGTGTAATCGAAGTCTCATAACACAACACCAGCCAATGGTGGCTTTGAGTGTGGGGCAGCTGGAAAGTGGACTGGCTATGTTGCACATATCGTGGATATTCGCTATGGTGACAAGTTATTATTCGCTCTCTAGCAAGCCAGGTCTCCAGGGACATATGTGAGCATCCATAAAGCGGAGTAAGTAACAGTCTTTAGGCAACATAACCTCTTCAGCGAGTAATGCTTTATTGAAGTGACTGGCGCAAACGCATTGCTATTTATTCCCGGTTCACGTTGAATTGACTCTTCTCCTTCAGGACTTCATCAGTCAACAGTCACTTATAAGCATTATCTATGGTTCTTCAAGAGAGTCTTGGTGATAAGTCCCCACTCATGTGCGCAGGATCACCGCGGAGCTTTGGTCATGACGGCCTCCCCGAAAGCACCACGGCTCTGATCGTTGGTGGAGGACCAGTTGGGATAACTACTGCCATAGCGCTTGCACGCTATGGAATCCAATCGGTCATCCTTGAAAGACATGCTACAAGAATGGGACAACCCAAGGCTCATGTCATCAACAATCGATCCGTCGAAATCCTCCGGCAATATGGCGTGGATTTGACCCCCATGAGAAAAGTTGGTCTTTCCGACGAGGAGGCAGGGCAAGTGATTTTTGCGTCGTCCATGAATGGCCTAGAATATGGAGTCTTGAATTCTTCGGTAGCAAGCTCTACAGCAAGAGACGCCTCTCCAGAGACGATGTTCAATGTTGCGCAGCCACTGTTGGAGGAATACCTTTTGCAAGTAGCCTTAGAAACTGGGAAGGTTAAGCACCTTCGAATGCACGAATGGCAAAATTGCACAGAAGACCCAACGACAAAGGAAATTACATCGACCGTCCTCCTTCGAGAAAGCGATGTTACAAAGCTTGTGACCAGCAAATACCTGATTGCTTGTGACGGTGCCAATTCAAAATCGAGGGATGTCCTGCAAATTCCTTTCTTATCTCCTAATGGAAGCCCGGAAGTCATCTTGAATTATGCTTCAATCCATTTCAGCGCTGATTTATCTCATTTTAAACCGGGATTGTTGTGGTTTATTTTGAATCCAAGTGGCATGGGCGTCTTCATTGCCTACAATCGGAAGAACAGTTGGGTATTCACCATACAATATGACCCCTCCACAACTCCATCAGAGACTTTCACGTCAGATTTTCTTCAAACACAAGTATTTAAGGTTAGGCGAAGAGTATGTTTATCGTCGTGGTGACTGCTAACTGAAAATAGGGAATAGGAATGGTGCCTAACGACTATAAAGAACTCGGAGTGACACTGTGGAAGACATCACCGAAGATTGCAGCAAACTATCGGTCTAAAAGTATACCTCACGCATTCTTGGCAGGAGATGCGGCACACTCATTTCCACCGACAGGCGGCCTGGGTATGAATACAGGCATTGGCGATATTCAGAACTTGGTCTGGAAGATCCATGCTCTCGAGAAGGGATGGACGGGAGATTCATTTCTTGACACGATCACCCTAGAGCGGTGGGCCGTGGCAAATGAGAACTCGAAGCAGAGCAAAGTGAACGAAGACAACATTTTTCGCCTGGTTAGCGCCATATTCAAGCCTGCAATGACTCCGGAGAATTTATGGGCTGACCAAGCTTCGAGGAAAGAAATACAGAGTGCTCTCCAATACCAGCACGATCATTTTGACTCGCTCAATCTTGTCTTGGGCTACGCATATGGCCGAGACCATCTTCGCGGGCCCTCAGATTATCGAAAAGAGAATGTTCCGGGAGTTCGCCTCCCCCATGAATGGGTAAAGACTGCTGCAGGCGACCGAGTGTCGACTCTTGATTTGATAGATGGATACACCTTCGTCCTGCTGACGTCTGCTGGGCTTACAATGAAGAAACAAATTGACTTACAGGAAGTCCCAATCTCCGTGATGCAGTTGGAAAGGGATTTCTTTGACGAATCTGGAAATTGGACTGCAGTGCTTGGCCTGAATGGGGACGCAGCTGTTCTTGTCCGCCCAGACCAACATATAGTGGGAACTGTGACAAGTATGGAAAAGGTCCCAAGTCTACTGGCAGCATACTGGAACCCGCAACACATGTCCGATGGACCTGATAGCTTGGTGGAGACCACCAGCATTAGTTTTGAGATCTAGAAAGTTTTGCAGAATTTCAGATCTCATTACAATTCCTCTGTTCTCTCACTTTACACTGGCTCATTCGACGAAGGATTCGTTCTCCACAAATATAGGTACCTAGTTACGAGCATTCATCAGGCGTGGTTCAAAACCCACAACTAGTGGGAATAAATTTACATTTATCTTGGCTGTCGTACGAAACGACTTCGCTGTCTCCAGAAAGGTATAGATACCATCGGTTTTGTTTTAGTTCAGTACTAAATGTTCTGCAACATGTATCATTGTAGCCATTGTGCTGTGCAACGTGGAACTCCATTCTCCGGAAAATGAATCTCGCTCGAGGTGTAACTTCACAGCGCGAAGATGTTCCAAATCAGCCTTTGCCGCCATTTTGTTCGGGCTTTCGCAGATTGCTTGGTAAAGAACGGCTGAAACAGCCACATTGTGGTCGTTATGTAAGCTGTAGGTGAGGTCAAAAATTTGTAATCAAGCAGAAAGTTGAGTACATACGCGATGGGAAAAAGACTTCTGCCAGTCCCACCGTCTGCAACGCTGAGAACATTAGCCTATTTCAAAACGCGTTGAGATACAAAACAAACCTGTTCAGAGTCTGCACGAACGAGCGTGCCGCCCATAAGCATCTCATGTTACTTGCTTGGTGTAAGTGTCTGTATCGGTCATCTGTTGCGTCCAGGCTAGTTCTAATTGCCATAATGCAAGCCCAGTGAATCGCTCTTACGAGGTTAAAATACTCAAGATGGAGCGGAGCAACAAGTATAAAGGAGGTCCAGTCGGTTACTACATCTTGCCCGGGTTGATTTGCCACAGGGATTTGATCTCTCCAACGCAGTAATGATTCATCAAGATCGATTAAGGCGTTTATCCTTGCATCTGTACTCACACACAAGCTGGTGATGGTGATGAAGCGGTTGCAATGTTCGGTCAGCTTAGCAGTCCACTTATGGACTTCACACGCAATGTTGATGATACTTGGACCTATGTGGTTGTCTGAGGAAAGTGGAAGAATGTCGGTATCATAGGTTGACTCCCGAACCGCTGAGGGTCGGCCTTCGCACATAGCGATAGAGCTGGTATGGATAGTCAACCGACGACAACTCGTGCCTCTGAACCTTTTGGGGAACTTACGTCTCTAGGCGAAATGCTGTCCACCATAGTTGAGACCTGTACCTAATCTCATCGAGGTCGAGATCGAAGTCAAGTGGACTTTGTCTGTGTAGCCCAAGGGTCTGGCACATGCGGATACTACTCCCACACAAGACCGATGCCAGGCTGTACTGACCATTGAGCTCCAAGAACATAACCTGGTCTAAGTCAGCATAGGTTAGTGATAATGGCGATCGAAACCCACAAGAAGTAGAATTACTTGCAAAGCTACAAGGGAAGATTCGGTCAAAGAAGTGTACACCAGGGCGCAAGCTTTTTGAAACAGATCGCGGGAGAATTGGTCGAGTGGCGATGCAGCCGTAGAGTTCCCTCGGTCACTAGCAGCCCCAATCGTAAGGATCAAACAGAACAAAATGTAGTCTGATACATGATGTGACTTCTGAACGGGGTCATAGAATGCCTCCCAGCTCGACTGAAAAGTTTGTCCCCGAACTATGGGGTAATAAACATGGACATTGTTAAAGTATGCTTGTTGGTCCGTATCAGTTGAGTCGTCATCCCAGGTGAATAGGACGGGGAAAACCCACATGCGATACAAATGGCTGCCAGAGACTTTGGTGGCAGTTGTGCAGCAGAAAGCTCAATGGTTTCAATCACATCCATCTTGGAAACGTGCTTCGCTGCCTGCACGAGCCATTCGAAGTTTAGCCTGGAGGATAAATGAGGGTATTTGCTCAACGATTGGCGAATAGAGCTTGCGAGGGTAGCTCCAGTGGAATTTGATGATAATATTTTCATTAGCTGGCATAGCAGAACGGTTATAGCACAACACTACCGAGAAAACCGCTCTTGAACTCGCTTAGAGCTATGAAAAGACCGGGTGTAATTCCACTATCTGCTACCCTTTGTCCAGACTGGGATTTCAAGGACTCCAATCCGGATATCTTTTCTCCTGGTTGGCCATGGGTTGAAATAGGGGTCTGCATATAAAATGGAGATTCAATTTGCTCGTGCAAGCCATCCATATGCTGCGGCTCCGTAGAACCACCTGGTAAGCTTCCACTGACAGTCGCGTTGCTGTTGGTCACCAGGTCACCAAGGAAAGAGAAATCGTGGAAGGGAACATTCATTCTTAACATTTCGGTCTCAAAAAAGTGGTCGAATTGGCCATTTTGCTGAATGGGGTCGTCTGCTTCAATTAGTTGTCAGGCAATTGGAGTTGATGGTCAGCATGGAGCGTACAGCTTGAAGACCCGATATTTGCCTCACGGCTGCCAATGAAGTTGCGATCCCCTTGCCCATCGGGAGTTGTATTTTTTGCATTCAATAAATATGTGCTATCACTGGCAGATGTGATGGTGCTTGATGTTGCATTCTGGCTTGGTTCCATAGGTTGTGCCATCTCAAGGGCAGAATCGACCACCAGTTGTTTTGATGGAGTACTTGATTTTCGACCTCCTGTTTGTGTACATTCCTTTTGGTACAATTTACAGTTCATACAAGGTCGCTCGTTGTATGTGCACTTGAGCTGCCAATATGAGTAGGTACTTCAGCGGTTGGAAGCATGTACAACATACTCTTTTTGTGCGACAATTATCACACGCAAACAAAGTCGCCTTCTGTCGGAATGGCTTTCGAACACTAGCAGCCGAAGCTGCTGGACTTGCTCTTGGCATTGATGAGAAAATTCCCTTTCACAGTCGGTGTGACTGATGTTTGGATACATGCAATGTAGATGCGTACATGTGTCTTGATATGCAAAGGGTATGACTGAATTTAGCTGTTCAGGTGTTCTCGCAATCTCTTGCGGAGTTTACAATTGCCCCTCCCACCACCCTTGGCATTGCACCTAATAGGAGCGCAGCTCAGCCACCACCCGGCTTTACCAGGCCGTTCGGAAGGGTCAAATAATGAAATTCATTCAAAACAATATCCAACTTAGTCTCTCTGAGAACCATCCAAGCCAGATACCGAGTGAATTTCTGGGTTAGGCAGGGTTCAAGGGCACTTTTCACAAGTAGTTGGCCGTAAGCAGAGGTACAAAGATCGTTTGAAGAGTCTGTAAAGTTGTCACTGATGTAACAGCATAGGTGTACCCAATGCCGTCTCAAAAAGAGCAAGCGAAGGCCGAGGATGTATGTAGTAAGGTTCCTCCAGATGCACTCGTAGTGGCGTACGATCTATACCATCGCTGTTGAGGACTTCGTGATTTTTTCCTCTGAGAACTAATCATGGCTCTCATTCCAGTGGCCAAATAGCAATTCGTTACAATCTTACCTCGCACACTGATGCTTGGGTTAGTGAATCAAGGGGTGGAAGTATCTCGGTTTCCGGGGAAGTTTTCGCCAAGGGCTGGGTTCTCCGTGGAACCCACGAAAGCAATCTCCGGGGTGAACAAGATAGGCCATGAGGGAGCCTCTGGAGCCTCGGTGAGAAACCGAGTGAGAGCGACTGCCTGGAGTGAGTTAAGTGTCGATCTGACATCACGGCCAGACCTTTATGATACAAGAAGTACAACTTTTCAGGGGTGCAGTTGCTGGCATACAATGCGCTAAATAGCACTCTTTCAAGGCGCAATTGCAATTCCACAGCTAATGAACTCCATGATTTGCTAGTCTGTTAACAAGCTCTCGCATCGATTAAGTCTACGAGCTGGAAACATGGACCTGGCTGTACCTTACTTCTTATACGAGCTACATATCAAGTATTCTCGTTCCAGCATCTTCGCTATCCGTACAGAGGCTGCATTCACACGGGCTAGGAGTTATTTGTTGTCGAGCTTTCACCTTCGCATTGCCTGAAATCCGTGTATGGATCGGTACCATTCACTTTGTCTCGATGGTCTCAAATGAATTCTGAAATCGTTGGGCAGAAGGCTACTCTTGCCAGTGGTCTTCTTCAGCTTCTGCCCTGCATGCCAAAAGTACCTCGGCACCAACACTTGTCGTGTAACGGACAAGCATGTGAAATTGAGAAGAGACAAGAAAGATTCGCTCTAGATCAAGCCAATAGTCGAATTGGAGGATGATCCCCGAAGTTGGGCACATTTATTTCGACATATTTTGCGGGGCTGGATCCCCAGAGTCCTCCCGCAGTGGTGGGGTTAGAGCCCTTCTGTGAGCAGGGCTATTGTGGTTGATAGCGAACTAGAAGATAGAGAGAACATAACATTATAACTTCATCATGAAGGCTTTGAAACCCTTTGTGATACAGGAACAATCGATTTCCAAGACCGTGGAAGCAATTCGGACGGCTGGTGGGTGACCGAGCTACCAGAGTGAGTCGAGATGGCCTAAGAATCAAGATATAGCAGTCCCAGCTCACCGCACTCCGCTATTTAGCATAACGCCTTCCCACGAGTGGAATCAGGGATCATGGTAGCAGGTCCACTAGATAATTCACTGAGCTGCCAGGGATATATGACGCCTCCTGAGATTTTTTGGCTCCCAAGTTAACAGATTGCGCGTCGTCTGAAGTCCTCAATTCGCAGAAGGCGGTTAAGAAAAGTTAGATGCGATCAGCCCTCTCCCAGTCCACAGCTAGTGGGCGTGTTGCGGACGCAGAATTCCATTCTACCTATTGCTTTGCTCGACATTTCGATATCGCACATGAACACCCATTTCTCATCCATGAGCTTCTATCATAGGACACGGGGCAAAGAGTTCCCACGGATGATCTTGAGCAGCTGGGTATGGCTGAACTCCCAAATCCCCGTAAAACCCCCGCAATTAAAGAATCACTTTAGCGACATTCCCCACAGAGCTTAGCGATATACAGCATGAAATCTACCCATTTATAAAGAGCCCAAGTTCGGAGACATTCCAAAACAGCAATTTAGTGTGTCCGACCAAGAATCATGTTTTCATCTGTGTGGGCGGTGCTTGCCTCGATCGCTTGCCTGGGTGTGGCGGCCCCGACCCCTTCGAAGCGACCCAACATTGTCTTTATCATCACTGATGATCAAGATTTACACTTATCCTCGCTCGACTATATGCCAATTACGATGAAGCAGGTGAGAGACGCGGGAACAACTTTCAAGAAACACTATTGTACCATCGCATTATGTTGCCCTTCGCGAGTTAGTCTCCTCACAGGTAAAGCGGCCCATAATACCAACGTGACGGACGTATCGCCACCATTTGGTACGTGATTTTTTACTCCTTTTTGGCTTCTTGGGTCGCGCTGAAGTCTGAAACTTCTGTATCAGGGGGTTATCCAAAATTTATCCAGCAAGGTCACAACAAGAATTATCTTCCTGTCTGGCTCCAGGCTGGAGGTTACGACACCTACTACACAGGGAAGCTCATGAATGCGCATTCAATTATGACGTGGAATAACCCTTACCCAGCTGGATGGAATCATACGAATTGTAAGGCCTGTGCTTGTGACGTTATGTGCTTTATTGATATTTCCTTCTAGATTTGGTAGATCCTGGCACGTACGTCTACAACAATGCCTGCTGGCAAGCAGATACTACTCCTCCCATATTTCGGCCAGGCCAATATTCAACTGATGTTATTGCGAGTACCGCAGAAAAATGGATAGAAGAAGCAACCTTGAAGACAGATCGACCATTTTTCATGGGGATTGCACCGATTGCACCTCATACCGAAACGGATTTCTTTAGCCCAGGGGTTTTTGCATTCGTACCCCCCGTACCCGCAAAGCGTCATGAGGGCCTGTTCCCGAACGCGACAATCCCCCGTGGGCCAAGTTTCAATCCAAGTAAGGTACGATAGCACTGGTGTCTTCTACAGATCAATGTCGTAATGGCTCGGGCTGACCTTGCGAATCCGTGCCCAGCCGCAAGGGGTTAGCTGGGTTGGAAAGCTAGCCCAAGCAAATGATACAGTGATCAAGGCAAACGATGAGTTCTATCGCAAGCGACTACAGGCTCTTCAATCTGTCGATGAATTAGTTGGGGCAGTAATCGACAAGCTTGACGAACAGGGAATCCTTAACGATACTTATATCATCTATACTACGGACAACGGGTTTCACATGGGTCAGCATCGACTCCCGCCCGGGAAAACCTGTGCCTTTGAGGAAGATGTCAATATACCCTTTTTAATACGCGGACCAGGTATCCCGATCAACCACACTGTGAATTTCGCTACATCGCATACCGATCTTGCACCTACGATCCTGCAACTCGCTGGCATCCCTTTACGCGACGACTTTGATGGTACTCCAATGCCACTTTCTTTGGTTGCAATGAAGAATGCTACAGATTCGCCAATGCATGATCACGTTACAATAGAATTCTGGGGTGATTCCGGCGGCGAGAGACTCTTCCAGATGGGTGGACCTCTTGGGACTCCCAGTAAGCCTTTCGCTGTTAGCGATATACATTCGCTAAGGCCCTGAATATCTCAATTTCGTCATTGAAGCTAAGATTATATCAGCACGTTATCATAAGAACACGTACAAAGCCATGCGGATAGTGAGCAAGGATTATGATCTATTGTACACCGTTTGGTGCACTAACGAACATGAATTGTACAATATGAAGGTAAGTAACGTTTCTGGCAGAGCGTTTCAAAACACTGGACATCTTGATAGTGGCTGAGAATCCGTCACCAAACAGGTCGATCCTTATCAAATTAACAATATATATGCTTCTTCCGACCAGGTAAATGGACAGTCACTCAAAGCCCTTCTCCCCCGACTGGATGCTGTATTGATGGTCCTCAAGTCCTGCAAAGGTGAGCAATGCTTAAAGCCGTGGAAAACCCTGCATCCCGATGGGAGTGTGTACACACTAAGCCAGGCATTGGCACCCGAATATGACGAATTTTACGCAACGCAGCCTAAAGTTGCGTTCACAGCATGCGAAATAGGTTATATAGTTCGTTCTGAGGGTCCTCAGAAGATTCTCCCGTTTCACATTGGTGATTGAGAGCATCAAGAACGTAAATGGCGCAGACCTGCCGGATTTACGACTAGTTTCACGGTCAAGCATTGTCTTAAAAGGTACTTAGCGCACGTATGATTGATCTGGTGTGTGGACAGCTTCTTCCTCGAACTTTCTGGTCTCATGGCAAGGCGATTGGACAGTTTCAGCCGTTGCACGAGGAATAGGTACACGCACTGCGGAAGCTATCGAGACGCAGGCCATTGGCCTATGCTACGGGAGGATGTGTCTCGAAGTACAACTTAGAGTTCAAGCAGCTTCTAGCATCGCGATTGGCCCTAGAGCTAATATCCCGGCTGTAGTGATCAAGTGTCTCCATCCCAACCTTTTCATAGGTGTTAAGTGTGAGTCTAACCACTGAACAGCCGTGTGGGCGAACCTTGGGTTATTAGGTCGAACTGGTATGTCCAAGTCTCGCCCATATGGCCTACAATGAGGTTTGATCGAGGCATCTAGTCCAATAAACCGGCGGCAAACAGCTTCATTTGTGATACATATTTTGAGCCAAATTGGATGCCCAAGAGTTCCCTATGATCTTGGGGGCGAGGGCGATTCCGGGTTATCTTGGTTCTCGCTCGGGAGCATATAGTAGATATACAGGATTTCTGTTTTCTATACACGGCATGTTAGGTCGTAATGGATGGCTTAGCTTCATTGTTGACTGGATTACGATTGTCCACCCGCTGCAGATATCCGGGCTGCCACAAGTCCCTTGCTTCCAAGCCATAAGGAATCCGAGTGAACTCGGCATCAGGCCACTGAGCGTCGACGTACTGTTTGCCTTCCACCAGGCGTAGGATGTTCATAGCAGTGCTGTAGACAATGTCGAAAGAGAAAGCGTCATGCCATTTGTTGTCTTTATTTCTGATATCCGAGTCTCGAGAGCTTGGACCTGCAGGTCGATGGCTGGCGAATAATGGCGGATAAGGTGCATAGCACTTGAATGGCTTGACCGACCGCTCACGACATAATGCGCTCATACCAACATCAACGGGCATATTCTGAGATTGAACTGACAATGCAGCCAAGATCTTCCTTGCACCACGTTGGCTGATGGCATATCCATACATACACATTCCACCATGAGTCTTGAGGACGACTCGAGTGCCATTTCTCTGCACTGGTTCTGGCAACCAGTCATTTCGCCAATTAGCATGGCGGTGATTTGTGGTTGGTACGGTGAGATCATCATCTATGACCCACATATCCTGTTCGTCCTCCCAAGCTGATCCAGCTCGACAGTGTCCGACCCACAGAACATCCCAATCATCACCGTATGGAGAGATTGGACTCAAAGGCGAATTATGACCTTGAAGAGCTTTGGAACCTTTTGCAAACTCCACGAGTTGCTCCTTAATATTCACATCCCAGTCAGCATCATCTTCTAGTATCAAAGCAGTCTGGATATTCTCTGCAACGACTCTGGTTCCAGTTTCGGTTGTCAGCATACTAGCCTCATCTGTACGACCCTGCTAGCCATGGCCTGCTATTACTCACTTCGCAACAACATCCATGTGTGCTCTCCAGCAACCCAACGACCCAGATGACTGTTCTTCAGTGTCCCATGTCTAGACGACATTAGATTTTTCCAAGCTCATTGAGTGGTTCGTAGGGCACTTACCGGGGGTACTGCCTTTTCCGGGATATCTGCAGAAGATACACCTGGAAGCCACTCAATAGCGAAGCCAGTTAGGGCTGAGGCAAGTTTTCTCGCATCCCGTTTATCAGTGCGGCCTTCGAAACCGATGGCAAACAATCTTTCAAACTATTATCAGTAGAACATCAGCCATCTAAACATAGCGGTAGCTTTATGAAAATCATACATACTCCAAGAGTTCCATTATATATGTCTGCTGTCGAGTTGTGTCGAAAAGCATGCGGCAAAGCCTCATGGGCTCGAAACATTGAACCAACAACTATGATACAAATTATCATCCATGCAATCCGTTTTCGTGCCACATGGAGGATGCCGAGATATATAGGGCCCTTGGATGACGGTTGGGTAGTCGGCCATTGTGGTAGCTTGTGGTCAGACATTTTAAGAATGCGGAGAAGGATCAGAAAATTGTTTGTAGATAACAGAATCAGACTGCTTCCCCGAGTGATGGGTTGAAGGTGACTACTAGTCTGGCGCCTCCCGATAGATATCGAGCTGCTGCCTCAAGAACTTGCGAGCTGGTACGAAGAAGTAGCATTACAACAGGTCGAGCCCCCCCCTGAGGACTTTTTGTCTTGCTGTTCGCAAGGAGATCTCATGCCCCTGAGTGCTCCAGATCAGCCAGCTTACTCCGGGCGTTGCGTACAAGACTTGTCAGTTGCAAGCCACGAGATAGAGAATTCATACCCTGCACGCTCCGAGAAATCCATACTGGAGACCAATACAAAGCGGGTTTGTACCGATGAGGTGCCTGCTGATGAAGAGTCTTGCAGTTCAAATTTCCTCAAACGCGAACTAGTGGAAGCCACGGGTGAAGGTACGAATCTTGAAATACTAAGTACTCATGGGTATGAAAGTCAACGCGGAACGGCATGAAGATGGATACCGCTCACATGAAACTAAACTCCGATTATTCGCTTAGGAACTTGTACCGGCGATCAGTCACAAGGTGGTCCACAAGATTGTCGGTTGATGTAGGAGTGGTTCGGATCGATATCGGACTTTAAGGTTTCGCGTCATTCGGTTTGGGTTTCGGGCGTGCATAGTGGCGTTTCTTGAAGCCGGTGGGAAAAGCCAGTGCGGAGTATCCTTTCCGTATAAGAGAATGGCTTCAACCCGCATACTCGAACCCTGGCCAAATGCACATGAAAGTAGCCCAGGGCCTCAGCTCTGCACATCTTGGCTACATGATGTACCTTCCTGACTTGACCCACCGCTTTGACCCACAGTGTTCAGGGAGAGCTAATTTCTGGCCGAGCCTGGTATCCATGTACCGGCTTCAGCAATTGACGCACAGGTTGCACCACAGTATTCATGAAGGACTCAGGAGTAGGAGAGACTGAGATGTTGAGGATCTATCGTAACAGTGTGCATGTGAATAGCAACAACTCCGTCAGAATGACCGTAGTCCTCCATATGTCTCTAACCTTCTTAGTCGTTTATACTTCAGGATTGCCTCACTTGCCGGATTCTGTACACCTCTTGAAAACATGTTAGAAATTCAGTCTATCAATGTTGATCAGAGCTTCGATCGACACGAAGACGGTAGAGTACAAGGTCAAGCTCCGGAACTCTTGTTTGTATGGATACAATTCTCAAGACGCCCAACTCAACAGGATGCTGACAAACATTTTAGAGCGAGTACACGACTATTTATGAGAAACATCGCTTCAACATTCTTATCAACATGCGGACTATGCGATCTTTTTTGATGATCTTATCGGCCGGCCTTGTGCTTTGGACTCTAACGTTCACCTTTCGCATACAAAGTGAACGTCGCTTCTCAATTTCGTCTCACTCACCAGCACCTGGAGATGGTTCTGTCACCCTTGGTGCATATGTGCCTCCATTCTCCGGCGCCTTTGCTACGATTCCAAGAGTTTCAGAACTTTCACCTGCGCAAAAAAGGCTGACCGTCATTGTCGCATGGAATGCAGATCAGGCTCCATCATATCTGCGGCATTTCTTCTACACTATTCAGCTCAACTCAGATGTCATTGATTTACTATTCATCAATCGCGTGCAAAAGGAGGATGACCCTTGCCTCGATTTCGAGAAAGCTGGAATAAACGTCACTTGGGGTGGCAACGTCAAGATTCATTGCTTGAACGACAAGGAGTGGAAACGGCGCCACGTAGATTTCCTCTGCTCATCGGGACATGGATGGAATTGCACCCCTACTGAGTACGATGAAGTAGCCCAGGAGTTTGAGACGAGAGAGGATAAAAAGAACTTCAATTGGAGACCGTTACGTGGAAATGTGTTCAACGACCTTCTCCCACAGCCTACAAACTCCTTCTGGGCCTGGATGGACCTTGACACTTTTGCGGGCGATTTCAGACGTTATCCTTTCAATATCCTCTCCCGGCTGTCCTTACTCACATCAACAGGGGAATTCCCTCTGATTTATCTTGGAGGCCAGTTGACAGCTTTCAATCTCGAAGATGAGGATCTCGCCGCCGCCTGGAAAAACTTCCCAGAAATGAAAAGTCCGGAACATTTCACGAAGTATTTGAAGGGCAAGATGCCTGAATCTTCTGAAGAGCGTTATTGGAGTTACGGCTATCTAAGATCGGACGAAAATCTTCCCGGATCCCGACTGTCTTATGGCGTGTACTATGATCTTCATGGGGATGATTTTTTCGATGGTCAGTGGTTCAAGAAGAACGCGAGTGAGACATATGTTATATCAGGGAGAGATATCTTATTAGTTTCAACGAATTATACTCGGAAGGAGATTGAAGGCCTTGTTCAGTTGGAAAGAAATGAGCCCCTGGATGATCTTGGGGGCTTGGGATGGACTGGTGGCTTAGAAGGCTCCTCCTATCTTGTCAAAAATCCAGACATCAACGGTGCCGAAGCCAAACGTCTCGCGCTGTCAAACACCACAACGCTTAATACAATGAACAATGTTCATCGAGGCTTTATCGAAGACCAACTACTGAGGGTTGAAAATTGTTCGGCGTCACCACATTGGAGAGTGTGTTTTGAGCCTCATTCTCTCACAACAGCAGGTATTCCAGCTCTGCGAACGACTCTGGTGCACTTCAAAAACCAAGAGCCTGACCATGTTTTGGTACGACTGGAAAAAGATCAAAGACCAAGAGGCTATGAAAGGAAACTGCTTAAGCATCATCTCCGATCAAAAGCACAAAAGTGGTACGCTTTCCCACCATTTGACATTACAGAGGACTTGGTACTTAGGATGAACTTCGACTCCGTTGAGGTGTTTAGAATGGGTGAAGATCGGGACGAAACTCTGTTCTTCCGCAAACAAGGAAGGCCCAGCATTGGATAGGAAAATGGGGCAGGATTATTCAAGTTATTTTTTCATTATGCTGTCCTCACTCGTAGGGACAATATTTGACCCATTTTTCGGATACAACAAACGGCCTACCCCGTATGCTACCCACTGGTGGGTGTCAATCCTGCAGGAGGCGCCCAGCCAGCCCTGCGGCTCAGCCTGCTCAGCCACAGTCGAAGGCGTGAGACTCACAAGTTACCCCTGCATTCTGGCATGCTTTCAGCATCCGTACCTATGGCTCAACGCCCGAGAGAATCCCAGTCATCGCAATGACTCTACCAGAGCCCAGGTTCTTTATTATCGGACCGGCCAAAATTGGCCCACTGGGGGACTCGCGTCTGAGTCCAGCCGCACGTCACGCATATTCACCCGCGAGGACTTAAATATGCTCAATGTCAAATTTCGACGGCTGTCAACTTGTGTCAATTATTTATTTCGAGATGAAAGCTCCACATATTCTACCTAGGCCATGGTCGAATCTACCGCAATTTTCTGTGTCGGATCTCAAGCAGAATGATAGTCAAAGACCTCTAAGGTAAGGCAACACTGTACATCGAGAGCAAAGCACATATTGTTGAAACCGATGAATGTTCAATTGCATAGGAACCATTGCAAATGCAACTAGTGTATCTAACTAAATGACAAGTCTGTGATGCCACTTATTTGAAGAGCATCAGGGTTCGGCTTGGCAGAGCTCTCTTCTCATCTTCCGTTACTAAGTTAGACCTCACGTCCACGGGGTCTTATGTGCGGATCCTCAATTCCACGCAATTGCTGCCAATACGATGCAAACTGCAATATGCATCGCATAAGGCATACTGGCTCAGTTGCTGCTTCTTGTAAGCGTAAAATCCCGCCTACTATCATTGACCCTTTCTCTAGCGTAGTCGTAATTGGCACGCTGTCGATGCAGATTGTCCTTGACTTTGAAAGTCGATCCAGCGCGCAATAACTTCTGTTGTAGGACAGGGCACTTAGCCACCTGATTCATTTCCAATAAACAGGTTGGGTGATACAGCCTTTGTCGACAAAATGTCATTCTCAGTGGAACAAATATAGTCCGATGCCACACTATTTTCGCAGCCAAGAATATACCGCAGCCCCACTCAAGGCTAGAACAACGCCCATAATGTCCATGTATGAGGGGACCTGATCAACACTATACCACCCAAGCACAATGATGATGACATTCTTAGCGTTGGAAACAACATTGAAAGTGACGGCGGACGTGCGTCCGATAATCAAGAACTGACTTAGATTCAGACCTGCGGCCAGAATACCCGAGAAAATGAAAGCTGCCAATATGCTTGGTTCGACGACCCGGAAATCTGGAATCTTGTCTGTGAAGGGCAGCAAAAGCAGTAGCATGATGGTCGATACTGGGGCTTGGTTGAAGAGTAGTTGTGGTGCACTGACTTCGAGTTCTTCGACCTTCTTGCCAATCCAAATCTGGTAGAACGCTGTTATCACGAATGCTGCAATGGCGACAATGGCGCCAAAAGGATTGGATGTGACCATTTCCACATTAGTCAGTGCGACACCGAGGCATGAGACAAGAATGGTAGATAGGCATGCGCTCGAAATCCGCCTTCGGAAGAGGATGAAATTAAGGCCGACAACTGTTGGTGTGGTCATGATCTTAGCAAGTTGGTAGAAGGAAACGTCGTTCAGAGCGAGCGATAGGTTACCAAGGATGAGAAACCCGACAAAGAGTACTGAACTCGGCAATATTTCTTTCAGCGGTATTCTTATGGGCGCGAAAATGTCGAATTGCTTGAATGACGCCAGAAAGAGCAAAGCAGTTGTTGCTATGAAATGCCAGGCAGCGGTGCCGACCTGAAATTTGCGGAACTGGGGGTCTTGAAAAATGCTAATCATCAACGTAATGAGCTTATGACTGTCATGAAGAAATTATCGCTAAGGATGGATCATACATTTTGTTGATGAAGACGATGCAGACCGTTGAGGTCGTGTTAAGCAAGACACAAAGGAAATTGACGACATTTTTCTTGCTTGTGCCTGCGAGCCAGTTATTTGATGTGCCCGTACTCCAGTCAGCAATTCCCAGATCTGTGCTGTCATGACCAAGCAGAGTCTGCTTTTCTAGGTCATGCTGAGGAGTAGATTCGTCAACTAAGTTAAACATTCGTCAGCTCATGACACGTTGGAAAGTTTGAAGTTTGTACATACTAGAGTCGCTAGAGCTTCGAATTCCCTCATCTTCATCCAAAGCCATTTTTACCTCAATACTCATCATGGTGGAGAGATTGTGCGAGGTCCAGAGGCTCACAATATCGAGGAAGGAGACTCACGGAAGCTCAGTTGACTCGGCAGATTTCTTGTAGTACACGGCCAAGGGCGGAGGATATGAGAGAACATCTACCGCTCATTGCGTGAGCGCCACAGGAGAGACGCTCTTTGGTGATTCCGGTAACCAAGGTAGAAGCGTCCCATCACTGCATGCATGCTCATCGTAAGTTTGATGGCTGCATTGCCTCTGCAATATGTCTCAAAAACTCAAGACTAATCCAATGGACCGTTTTCGGCTTGAGCAGCCAAAACAATAAGACGCAGGCATAGCACAGCTTCAGCCAAGCCCTTTTTGTGGCTGAAATGAGCGGCTCTGATGCTTCATACTAACCGATTGTCCGTATCATCCGCTCAGCTGCAGTTGGTTGAATACGCTTACTCGGCCTCCGATCTCGACAAAGTCTTTCGCAACGGATTTGATTGTTCGTTACTGTGGGCTGGCGTGGATCGCGGGGGAAAGAGATGAGATCCCTTGGCACCCCTTATTCCTTGGTACGAGTATCGAGTCGTTACCTGACTTGGATTGTCCGCCCCCTGTAAACTTCGGAAGGGCTAAGCGTTGCAGGGGCCGAGGGGGCCACCCTTAAAGTGACGTAGACCATTGAATCCACCAAGGCGACAGGGCTTCGACTTCATGCACTCCGTTCCCGGTACAGAGGAATTCAACTCTCAGGGAAACGTTGGTGTAGACTGTAGACAATAGCCATCTACGGGCCATTTACAATTCGGACTAATAACGAGTGTTTTGACACATGTCAGAGCCCCTCTCTGTCAAGTCTATCTCCACATGCAAAATGGAGTTTACTCTGCAATCTCCTTTGTTGGGTGAGTGTGGGATATCATCAGTTTCATTTGCACCCGTCTATGGACTTGTGGCTTGGTATTCACACAAGCTGCTCAGCATCTTCATTGCCGTGTGGAGGTCGCCCTCTCAGTACCATAGATACAGGTCCCGCCATTGCCTCTGGCCATTGACTTCTGATGGTTGGCTGCTCGCTTGCTTGCTTCCACACAGACCCCAGTATAGTAGCTGGCAGATGCTCTAGATCCTGTACTTGGGTCAAGTAGTAGATCCTGAGGAAATCTAAGAGCATCTCCCACATCTACGTGGCGCATGTTCCATATGGTCATGTTGAAACTGCTTATGGCTTTCCGTTCCTTCAATTGAGCAGTGGACCTCTTAGTGAACTCCACTAGCCCGAAGATTCCGAATGTCCAAGCCAATACCTATCCTAGACCAGGTGCTGACGAGTGTTCGTTACATGCTGCGAGCCCCTTCGCAGCTCACATTTCCGTTAGTCTAAGGTTCTTTCAACAACTGTGGGGTTTATGGTATAGCAAGTGAAGGCCTAGGTCCCATGAACAAACATTTCGGACGAGGATTTTTTGCATCGATGGACCTCACATGGTTGAGTTCCCCATTCGCAGATGAAGGGGCAGTTTCGAATAGGTAACGTGCAAGGCTGCACCTATACGTCGGTCAGTCAGTACCTGCAGAAATGTGATGCCGAGCATGTTTACGAGGGTTGTATGCCAGTTCCGGTCTTGACAGAGGAATTATCTTTTTTCGTGATTTAAGATCATCAATTGGCATTGTATCTTTGGCAAGAAGGTCTTCAGCACTCTTGTCATCGAAATTTATTTTCTGAACCGGAGTGTTCATCGGCATTATGTTTGACCTTGTACCTAGCTGACCAAGCGGCTAGTGTGGGTCGGCAGATACGCGCTCACACCATCCTGTCCATGACGTCGCGTCGCTCACGACTGCTCCTAAACAAAACTCAAAGCAACAAAAAGTTACGCTGCTTATGTCTGGACAATCCAATTCGAGATTGCGAGCAGTCCGAAACCGAGGTGGGCCATGGAAGAAGTGTTCCGAAACCGAGGTGTGAATATCGGAAGAATTCCGAAGTGTTGAACCCTCGAGTTTGATATCAATCTCACTCTCATATAGGGTGAGGCCGCCGTTGTGTTCAATCTTCCAATTGAGACTATCTTGCTCGCTGAGTGCTTTGCAGTATGGCGAAAGAGATTGAAGGCTACGAAGGTTATGTGAACACGGTTCTCCCTTTCAAAACAGTTGGGGATCTTGTGCTGAGTGCAGACGTGCTGTACCCCAGACAAAAGCCAAGTTCCCCTGCTCCCGTTCTGATACATTACCATGGTGGATTCCTGGTAAGATTTAGTCGAAGCTTTGTGAAACCACATATTCATCTTATATTAGGTTTTTGGGGAGCGTTATACGTTTCTTCCAGAGTGGCTAGCTCAGGCATCTGTCAACCGAGGTTGGATTTTTGTCACCCCAGACTACAGACTAATTCCGGAGACGACGGCTCATGACTCAGTCGAAGATGCTGTAGATCTCTACCATTGGGTGTCGGAGTCTCTCTCAAGTCTCATCGACAGGGAACTTGGATCAGTTGTTGTTGCAGGCTCTAGCGCTGGTGGATTTCTAGCATTGACAACTTCAGTGGTTGTCAAAGCAAAACCGGCTGTGGCGTTCCTAATTTATGGAATGCTTGACATGATCAACGTACACTACCTCACAAAAGGGAGCAATATCTTTGGTCAGCCTGTATTCGACACCACCGAAACTAGAGAATACCTCAAGAACATCAAAGACAAACCTGTCCTTACGGGTTATGCTTTTCCTGCGGATCCGACACAAGATCCTCGGCTTAAGATTGTCTCTACTCTTCATATCGATGCTACCTTCCCTGATTATATGACAGGTGTTCCAGGCCTAAGTGACAAAGTTGTGCAGAATGGAGTAGAAGCGATTCCTGCCGAACACCGGAAGCTTTACCCTTTGACCTTTGGTCGCTTGGATGATCTCCCGCCCGTCCTAATTGTACATGGTCAAAATGACACAGCTGTACCGGTGACCTTGAGTGAGGTCGCTGTGCAGAAGCTCCAAGCAGCTGGAGTATCAGTACATGCAGAATTCCCAGATAATGCTCAGCACGGATATGATGCAGCGGCTGGAAGAAGGCTAGAGTCAGAACTGGGAGGAGACCTCAGTGGTTCTGGGTTTGACAGCTTGAGGAAATCACTAAAGGTTCTGGATCAGATCATAGGATGACTTTGCATTTCTTGCCAAATAGAACTGCAGGCCTATGGTGTAAAGTGGTTTTGACCAAAATCTTAATGATCATCAACCGAGACGGTGGTTCAATATTCCAAGGCACTAATCTCAATTCGGAACACACACCCTCACAGTTAGTGGCTGGAGGAAATTGTAGATTGAACATCATTCATAATATGGGCGCATGCTTAAGAGCAAACCGGACTGTAGCATGCAGAGCAATGTGGTCATATCGTAGAAGTTCGAAGGACAAGTTGGGTTGAATTCTAGAGGGCAGATTCTCAGAGCGTATACCTGAAGCCCTTGTTGTCAAGTTCGGTGATATCATGCATGCCACTTTCAATCGCGGCTTTCTCGATTTCTGCCTCAACTGTGCCTGCTGCTGCAGCCTCGCGATCTCGCTTTTTGTTGACCAGATACATGTAGATGTAGAGAACAATGATGGCAAGCAGTTTGATGATGTAGCCCACCATCTACGAGCATAAAAATATCAGCCTTCAAATCACACTAAGCAACTTTAGGGTTGGAGCAAATGCGACATACCATGGCCACATAGGCAGAGTGATATCCTGGTTTCTCACTATCCTTGAAGGTTTGAGGTCCTGAGTAATTGGTAGGTCAGCAAATCCGCCGCCACACCAGGATTCCTGCTTACCAATAATGTTTCCAACACAATATCCAGTGAAGAGAATAGCACCGGTCAGCTGCTTCTTCGTGTAGCCAGCTATGTTAGAACTGACCATAGTCAGGCTCATACTGAAACCTAAACCTTGAAAGTAGCACAGCCATAGGCCAACTAAACGACCCCATTTGTTACTGTTTGGTAGTCCTACAAGGAGGCCAGAGCCGATAATGCAGATTGTGTTTGCTGTGATCATCGCAATGCAGCGGGTGTTGGGATACTTGGAGCAAATAAATCCACCTCCTAGAAGAGCGAGGAATTGCACAGCACCTCCGGGAATTTGAAGATACTGAGTCCCCAAAGTGTCCACGTTGAAAGACTTGATGACGATAGATGTAAATTGCGTGAGTGCAGAGTTTGGAACTTGAGCACCAACTGCCATCACGAACAATATCCATGTTTTGGGGTCTCTAACTGTCTGCCACATCTGGTATTTCTTGAAGTGTCGATTCTTGATACCTTGTCGGTTCGCCGAAACTCTTTTCGCGGCGATGACTTTCTCGGGATCGCTCAAAAATCTTGCCGTAGATGGAAGATCCGGAAGGAATAACAAAGCCACGATGCCCAAGGCGATACTGATTGAGCCGAAGATCAGAAAAACGTACATCCAGCGTGGAAGTCCTGTGGTGATGTGGCCAACGGCGTAGCCGATGAGTCTGGGCTAGTTAGCTAAGCCCAAAGGAGTAGATGAGATGGCATACCCTCCAAACATGGTCGCGACACCGTTAGTGCAGTAGTAAGATTCCAATCTCAAGGGTTGTTCCGCAGCAGTGTACCAGATGCTCATAATGAGCACAAACCCTGGATTGACCACTGCTTCGAACGAACCCAAAAGGAATCGATTCACAGCAATTCCTGCGAAACTTTTGCAAGCCGGAGTTGTGATGAGAATGATGCCCCATGCTATGGTCGTGGCACCAATCACCTTGCCAATCCGGAATCTCTGTAGAAAATAACCTGCCGGATATTGTGCCCATAAATAACCTTGCAGGTCAGCATACTTCCAGAAATTGATACTGGGCATACACCCGTACCGAAATAGAATATGGATCCGAGCCATGAGTAGTCTTGCCCTTGGAGATGGGTGCCCTTCTGCAAACCATAAACACTAGCATAATTGATACCATTCTTGTCCAAATATTGCATCATATAGATGAGAGTGAGAATTGGTATGACACGGCGGTCTATCTTGCGCAGGACCTTTTTGGCCTCGACATGGTCGGTATCTTCTACATCACTCCGCTTGTAGAGTTGATATTCATCATCCAGACTGGCAGAATCCGCAGAAGAGCTGTTGAGATATTCTGGGCTAGCTGGAGCGGGTGCGATCTTGTCTTCGAGAGAAGCTTCATTGGCACCCATTTTGACTTTCGTGGCGTTACGATTGAGTCGACCTATACGTGCATGGTGCAGGTAATACTGGTTTATAAAAGCACAAGCATAACGAAGAAATTTGCTGGTATTAAGCCAAGCTTCCCATCATGACGCCACATACGAAGAGATAAGGATTTTGAAGAACACACCATGCTGGAAGAGCTAGCCGTTCTCGAAAAATCATGGGCATTAACGAGTATGATTGTCCACAGTAGGTAGAATCCTGTGGTGCCGTTGGCCGAGTATGCTCATGATGCCATACACGTGATAAATCACGACATTTGCTATCGATAAATTGGGAAAATGATACCCAGTGTCGTTCATCTTCCGCCAATCATTTTATCCACGGGTGACTTCGTTTACCACGCGACATCCGCAGCTTGCGAACAGCATTGTCAGAAACACCAAATACGGAAGGTAGATAGCTCAGTAGTGTTCTAACTATGAGACTGGAAGGCAACTTGAGATGTCGCGTACGGGGCGAACCCGTCCTCGGCAAACATGCCTTTCTTAGATAACCTTAGGCTGTGTATTCACCGTGAACGCCATGTTGTCCTCAGGAAAAGGCATAGAATCAGCCATGAAAATTCATTGACAGTCTCTCCTTGGCGGTTTCTGAGATGCAACCAGATGCTGATGTGATTTCAGCCTGAGCAAGGATGCGAGATCTTCAACGCGCGACCTGGCAATGTTGGCTCAAGGCATGACGGAGACATGTTGTTCAGGCTCAGCGACGCGGATGCCTCCTAGAAGGAAAACCACGTACCCAAGGAGATGCACAGACGGTGATGAGTTCAACACATGGATCGCTCGACCATGGCAACCTCTGTGGCGGACGTCGGGTCGATACTGCTCGTAAGACTTTCGGTACGACAATTGGACGAAATCGTGGAAGATCGAGCCTCTGAAGCAGAAATGGCTAACAGGAATGTCAGAGAATGCATCGCAAGCCGTGAAATTAGTGTTCCAGAACTGAATTGTAGCATGTCCTTCAATCTATCAGGCGGCGGGCTGACGGTGAAGCTGAAGAAGGCGCATCAATGATAGTTTCCTGGGGCGAACCTCATTTACTGCTCCTGACGAACACAGCTCTCGTGTTCAAGCGAAGCATTTCCAGAAACCTCGGTCCATCGTTGGGAGTTGACTGGGTCGGCCGACAAGATGCACAGAACAAATGAGCATCATAGACCAGCACTGATACAAGAGTATTGACGGCCATGGTGAACGAAGAGGACGCGACGTGAATAGGATCAGTAACTAACTGATTTTCCACTGCCACACGCTCCATTCACAAAGACCTTCGTCGTCCCAATGGTCGTCTTTGGCTTGTTCCCTGCCTTCCAAGATGCATTCCAACCCTCCAACCTCAAGAATTGCCCATATTTCTCGAATCTGGTCGAGGTAAGCGACACGCATAGGCCAAGTCATGATCACGCGAGCGGATGGATCGGGCGATAGCCATTTGAATATGGCTTTCGATAATAGTTCAGGATGTTCCTCTGAATACATGGTGTCGGCCGCAAGAATCACTTGAGCTTTGTCCGTGTGGGCCGAGATTGTCTGCCCATCTTCGTCAAGCAGAAAGTCAGGTTCACTCCAGTCAAGAGATCCGCATCTAACGAGGTCGTTGACAGTCGCCGTATTCAATGCAATATTGGAAGACAAGGCAGGCACGATAGGGCAGAGATCTGTTAGATAGACAGGCTTCTTCCATAAGGATGCGGCAGTCAAACCAACGAGGCCGGTTCCCGCTCCAAGTTCTAGGACTGGAACTTTAGATTTTGATGAGATGTTGACTTCAAGCTTGTGGAGCAGACTGGCAAGAATGAAGCTTGATGTCCAGGTGATGAGACCTAAGTTCTGCGCACGAACTGCAGGCTCCGTAATGTGCACCTGGATCTCTGATCCATCACCAGATGGCATCAAGAAAGATCGAACCATGACGCCGCAAATCAACTAAGGTACCTACCCGATATCTCATGTAGCACGAACACGAACACGAAAACGAAAACGAAAGCAATGTCGATGCAAGAGACTCGCGACTTGTCCAAATTGGACTCGAAGCAAAACTGACGTCTGTGCAAATAAAGAAGCTTGGCGCCAAGGCCAATTCTTGCAGTTCAAAAATTCATGAGCTGCAGTTGAACACCGTCGAGTTCTGAACACAGTACTTCAATATCCGTTGGTAGCCGTCTTTCACTTGATTCGAGCGAGGAAGACCTACGATTCAAAGTGGCAAAATAGCTGCTTCTCCTTTTCCAAGTTTCAATTTGTACACCGAACTCTGAAGAGCACATGTGATCCAGTCTTCCTCAATGTCAGTACTG
The DNA here is from genome assembly GCF_035927105.1 of Exophiala bonariae. Lineage (NCBI taxonomy): Eukaryota > Fungi > Ascomycota > Eurotiomycetes > Chaetothyriales > Herpotrichiellaceae > Exophiala > Exophiala bonariae. The sequence goes on from NW_027042501.1 coordinate 46,835, forward strand.
GGCCTCGGCTGGCAAGCTCTCTGCCGAATGCTGTTGCGCTAGGCAATTCGGATCCTGGAATCCCTTCATAGGCAGCAGAATGGACCAGGACCCAGACGACGGGTCGCATTAGACTTTTTCGTTACCCCAGAATTCTCAGTTTGAACGGCAATGGAACTGTGGGAGAGCTTTTGACTTTGTGGGCGATGTTCCATACATTCTAATTAAAAAGTCAAACCCGGTCTCCAGATAGTGGATAGAACAATGCCGGCGTAACCAGAAAAGTCGATTGATAATGCAAACAACAGTAAGTTCTAACAGCTGTTTCAGAACCTGAATCTCAGCCGAAGATCCTGGAGCGCCCTGAGGAACGTTGCTCATTCTCTTGCCCTCCCTAAGCACAAACTCTTTTTGGCAGAGGATGGCGCACATGGCTCGGAGGTGTGCTTCCTGATTTAGCTCAACGACCGGCCTAGTCTCCACAATTGATTTGTTGCTTCGAAGATGCCCTGACAAAATTAACGTTACTTTGGTGAGATTCAGGGCAAACTCAACGTCACCGTCGATCCCTGGACGCATCTTTCAGCAGCGATGCCACACCGAAAAGCACTTCGGGTTAATTCTTCGAGGGAGGAGAAGGTATTGCATCGTTCGAAAAGCGGTACATTATTGGGGTTGCGCAGGAAATGGGTAAGGCTGAACCTTCGCGACGTGCCGGACGATTAGCAGGAATCCACAGTGCAATTACCATGGCTGGACACCTCGCCAAAGCGGAAACTAATGATCTCGTGCTCCGAGCGTGCAGGCGTCCACCCTTGCACTATCGCAAGATGATGCAGACTTGATTGTCTGGGCCTTCACTTAAATCTAAAACTGAGGGGATGAGAGCATATGCCTCCACAGGCACGGGAACGAAAAAGCAGGGGAAGTGTTCCTTACAGGAGTTGAGCAGGTACATGCTTGCGGGGGAGGATGGACGGAAACTAATTATATCTGGTTCTCTCGTACTTCATCCTGGTTTTCTTATCTTTACTTTCTATCGAATCTTCTCGGTACCTTGCGTTTCATGGGATACCCATCATCATGTCGGTAGCTGTGGAGCCTTCCGCATGGCCAACAGGCTGGCCTGCTCCCAATTACGAGAACCCAGAGACACGTGGTCACCCATCTATCTTCATTGCTACCTCGGTAATCACGACGATAGTGGTCGCTCTCAGACTATATTCCCGTCACTACCTCCTCAAGTCGGTCGGACTCGACGATGGACTGCTTCTTGCGGGATATGTATGTCCAGACCCGGTTCGTGGTTTACAGGATTGACCTTGCTCCCAGGTGTTTTCAATTGGCCAGACCTATGCCCAGTACAGAGCTCTTACTACATGGGGCTGGAACAAGCACCTTTGGGATATTCCACCCGATCGTTTGAAATTTGTTCGCCTTGCAGCATGGCTCATCGAAATTTTCTTTCTATGGGGAACTGCTTGCACCAAAATCTCCATCCTCATGGTATATCGAAAAATATCTTCTGGCAGTCGTACCTTTTGGTTCATTAGATTGACTTGGGCGGCGATTACTTTTACGCTTCTCTACACGGCTGCTCTCACCTTGGAGCTTATGCTGGTGTGTCGACCGCTACCGGCATATTGGAACTCCTATAACCCGAAATATACAAGGAGCTACCAGTGCGGCAATGAACGTTTTCCTATTGTCTTTAGCGCAGCAGCTTCGGTTTTTTCCGATATCTATTCCTCGGTATTGCCCATGTTGTTGACTGCAAGACTATCCCTCACCACTCGCCAGCGTATCGGCTTATGCGTCCTATTCTCTGCGGGCCTCATAACTGCTGGGGTCGGTTGTGCACGATTGTATTTTCTGCTTAAGGTTACCATGAATTATCAGCCTGGTCCGAGAACCCATGATATCACTTGGGAGGGGTGGCCAACTTTCGTAAGCCCTCCTCCATCCTATGAAAGCTCACACTGATTTTGACTAGGCTCTTACTGATATGGAAGCTCATCTTGCAATCATCTGTGCTTCAGTTCCTGCACTAAAGGTGCTATTCAAACGACAAGTTTCTCAGCAGCTCTCCAACGCCCATGCGTCAATTCGTTCAAACTCATTCCGACGCGCACCATCACGTTCATATCGACATAGTGGTCATCACATCGCACCCAAGGCTCGGCCACCGGCACGCCTTTCACGGACATCCTTTGATTCTGAGTCACCTGCTAGTCATGAGCATGAACAAGATGTTGAAAGTGTTTCACTCCAAAGCTACAATCACGACAAGCCGCTGGCGTCTCGGGCTGTACACATAGCGGAGTTGCATCGCCGCTCCTGATCATAAATCAAGGTCTTGGCAGACGTGAGACGGCTGTCGGGCTATAACCGCAGCTCATACAGGTTGGAATGAAGGCAAAACGACGATTTCTTTATATTGAAAGCCTACCGAGCATACGCAAGCTGGTTTCACCACCTTTGATCCACCATTACCGATGTGAATTTGGTATATTGTACGAACATCATCGCAGCCTGAAGTTTTCATGATCGCAGCACCAAGACATATATTTATCCTTCATTTCAATCTAGTTAGATCAAGCATCTGCCTTACGTGATTATCGCCTACCATGAGTACCTTCTGTGTTTGTAATTGATGTCTGCCAATTGCCTCTGCCAGGCTTTGTATACATGTGTTGCTTAATCAGCCACAGGCTTGCAGCAGACCCTATGGTCGTTGTCAAGGTTTTGACAGGCACGGGCCACCATCAAAAATCAAGCCTTCTGAGCTCGGCTCATCAATGGTGCCCGGACCATTACATTATCGTGGCAACCACCAATGAACAGGAAGCCTTGACAGTTGTTGCCAACTCGTTTGTGGTTCGCTCAGGTCAACCATTGAGATGGCCATGCTAATGTAAGTGAAAAGCGCTGCCTGCATGCACCTCTTTGATCCGTGCACAATCGTTCTTCCACCATAAAGCATGGGAAAATTGAAAGCTTGGACACTCCCCGACTTCACCAGAAAAGCTATTCCGGGTAACATGTGCGTTATGCCAGTGTTTATGTACCTTCTACCACCCAATCGATCTCTCAACATGCCCTCTCAATCATTGTTGAACCGAACACTGGGAGATGATGAATACTGCGTTTCTGACTGCAGCTGGCCTCGCCATCTTTATCAGCACCTGCATCGCGCAATCAGTGACCAAATGTGGGAATTCAGGTCCTGATAGCTACTATAACTCGACTACACTACCTTATGTTTGTATGTTTATACTCTGCTCCTGTTAACAAGCCGTAACGTCTAAGTTAGTTTACAACAACCCTTGGGGCAATGACGATTCCGGATTCACTTGTATGACAGTAGGTAAGCCACACAGCATGTGCAGGGGAATGAGTTGACATGTTGTGATAGGTGAAGAACAATGGCACAGCCTTCGACGCGACATGGAGATGGCTGAACAACTCGGACAAAGTGCACGCATACCCACACTTCAAACTCGACTCCCCGTTATACCCCTTATCTCTCACGCAGCTATCAGCGGTCGCATTCGCGGGCGACTGGGGCATCAATGTGACATCTGCTCTGCAGGCAGATACTCAGGCGCGAGAGCAAGCCTTGAACGACAATGACGTACAATACAACGTCGCTTTGGACATGTTCCTCGACGCAAACGAGACACAGGCGCAGGCAGACCTTCCACATTACGAGATCATGGTTTGGCTTTCGTACTCGTACAATGTGTATCCGGTCGGGATTGATACCTCAAGTCCAGACAAAGACCAGTTTGTCATCAACGGGACCAGATTGTAAGCATTTCTTGTCGCAGTCCAATAACAGCGATGTCTCTTCTTCGAACCCCTTGCTAACATAAATACTTCACAAAGCTTCCTCTACCACGGAAACAACACGCAAGGGCAGACAGTATTCTCTTGGCTGCCAGAACACAATCTGACGCACGCGTCTGGCGATTTCTCTCCTCTCGTCCACTACCTATGGCAGTTCAATTTCATGCCGCAGGAGGTCTATCTAGGAACCATACAGTTCGGCACCGAGACTTTCCATGCAACCAGCGAGGTTCTGTTCTCTGCTGGGAACTATAGTTTGAGCGCAAGTCAGGACGATAACCTGCAGGTGCCGAAGCTTGATGCGCCCAAGCCGATCACTGTTCCGAGTCAGGTGCCGACTATGGCAAGATTTGAGAGCGGGACCAGTGCTTTTGGGGGATATGGATCTATTTCGCTGATGGCCTTGAGTTTGTTGGTGTTGCTTATATTGCAACATTGAGTATTCTGACCAAGGCATACTTATTGTCATGTAAATTCCAAGCGACATTAGAATCCAATGACTGGGTGTGATATCTGACAATCTGGCCTTTGGTCATTATTTCTAAACTGGCCTTCTAGGTCTTCTTAAGCGTACAACTCAACGTCATGCACATGCTTGCTTCAGACTACTTCTATTCTTCACGGTCCAGGACTCAAGGGCTCCTCGAACAAAATCACAGCCCTTCACCGTGATTGACACCTAAAATCTCCGTTTGCTCTCCATTTATGATCTGGCTGGGTAGATCAGAACCGATTCGTGATCCTGTCAGCAATGCTGCTGCGACGTCGGCCCTGAACGGCCTCGCTCTGGCGGCGAATTGTCTCGACAAATTCCTTGTCATTGTCGACATGGCCATCGAAAGACCACAAAGAAGGGCATGGGCCAATCTTGCGACGCAAGACTTGTGATTTGATCCACCATGGAAGGACTGTGCCTACTTGGTGGCGCATGAATGTTCGAGTTGGGATAGCGAAGATGTAGTCGAGCTCCTCCTATACTAATGATTAACACGGAACGATTTTAATTCCGTCGACTAACGACTTACCAAAGTGCGTTGCTTGGTCTCTGGCAGGAACAAGAAGATCATGATCAGTGCAATTATATTCAGACCTGCATAGAATCCAAAAGCTCCAGTTGGAGTCATGGCTGAAATCATACGTGGGAAGGTAATGGACAAAACAGCTGCCCAGAATAAGCAAGTTGCAACTGCCCACGCCATTCCGACCTCGCGATGTGACAGTGGAAAAACTTCAGCGGAGTAGGTGAATGGGACAGGACCTTCACCAGGGGAGTAAAACGCGGCGAACTAACGGGATTAGCGAATGTCGGCTTTGAGATTCTGACTAGGACTTACCAGATAGATGAATAGAGCCACGAGGCCGAGATGTGCTGAACTTGTATCCGGGATAAGATAGCAAAGGCCGGCTGCAAGAAGCGTCCACGCCATCTGTGGAAACGTGAACAAGAGCAGCGACCGTCGACCAAAAGTATCGATAGTCCAGATCGCAGGCCAAGCAAAAACGAAGTTGACGAGCCCGAATCCCCATGATGCAAGCAGCGATTCGGTGACCGATGCACCAGCCTGTTCAAACACCGTAGAACTGTAAAAGGCGATAATGTTGACTAGAAAACATCAGTACATGTGCCATGGTTTTCATCGTTGTAAGGGGCTCATACTTCCGCACATCTGCTGCGCAATCATGACAGTGAATGAGGCCAATGTTGCCCGACGGACACGGGGAATAGTAAAGAGCTGAATAAAACGAGTGACATAAGTGGTTTGTCCTGGAACCAAGTTTGCTTCCATCTGAAGTTGAGAGTAAATATAATATAAGTCGCGAGCGGCTTGGAGTTCAGTGTTACGGAGACGTTTCAGGGACTGGTATGCTTTGCGATAAGATCCCTTCTTGATGTACCAACGAGGAGATTCTTCAATATGGTTCAGTAAGAGACAACATGTTTGGATGGACGGATGGAGAACTCCCTGTGCTTACCAGGACAAAAGTAGATTCCAATGAGGAGTGGTAAGGCTGGAAGAAGAGCAGATCCAAATTGGAGTCGCCAGGAGATAGCTCCGGTGTCTTTGACCGCCAGATTGGCGCAGGTACCCAAGAAAATACCGAATGCAGTCCACATTTGCCAACTCATAACTAATCCTCCACGTACGGCTGCTGGGGCATTCTCGGCACTGAATATGGGTACTGTTGAACCTTTGCAGCCCATGCCGATGCCGAGTAGGAGACGAGTAACCAAAAGTTGCTCCCATGCTTGACATTCGATCAGATATAAGGAACGAATCAAGGGGAACAAACTTACTCTGGGCAACAGCGCTGCCAATAGGAGCCAGGAGACAAAAGACAGCAGAAACAAAAATAGTGCCGCGACGACCGAAGTAGTTGTTCAAAGGGTCGGAGCACCAGCATCCACTGTGGAATATCAACTCATGGTCTTCACAACACCAGACTGGGAGACTTACAGGAATGCCGAGGCAATATATGGTGCAGCATTGATCAAGCCCTGGTACCACTGATTTCGAGCAGCGTTGGGGTTTGGCACCCCGTCAATCTCATCGCGAACCGGGATACCGAGCGCATCAGGAAATGACAGGTTAGCACCGTTGGAGCCAGTCTGATCCCAACCTTGAACAGCGGCGCCGATTGAGCAAAGAATGATAGTGAAGTAGAGTGACCTTGGCTGGCGCCATTTGTGCAAGACTTCATTTCGAATGGCCTCTTTCTCGTCTTCAGTGAGTCCAGGTACGGACTCGAAAGCTGGTGGATCTTTGGCAACAAGCGCGCCTTTCACTAGAAGAGGTGCCATATCGTTAAAGTCGTTATTCTTCGCAAAGTCTTCCACATTTCTTATCACCTCCTCATTAGATAGGTGAGCGAGAGGATTCTTGATCCTGAATTATTGTTAGTCGTCTGCCCATTACCACTATCAGTGACCTACTTTGCTGCGGTACTGTTCTCCAGATTAATATGAGTGATGCCCTCCTTCTCTCCAACATATTTTTCGTCGTCGCTACAAACTGTCAGAATTGCTCCCCAACTTGTTAGTGTCTGGACGTACTGGACGGGCGCCTCTGGGCTGATATTTTGCTCTTTGGAGGCCATGGCAGGATACTCGTCGAGAATTGAATCAGATTATGATGAGGAGATGAGGCAGGACGAAAAGTGCGAATATTTGCGATTTAAAAATTCCGCTCAACCTCAACCCCAGGCGGGGAAACATGTGAGATGTTGATGAATGCGACTGTGGGGATTCCATTCTCATCATCGATCATCCTTGATCAGGCTATCAACCTCGAAGTTCCATGACGCAGCGAGAGAGCTCACGCCTCTAGTCACGCATTCATAATCCTATCCCTCGAGGATAATGCTCATACTGAGGGTTTGAATACCGCGGATTGGCGCACATCCCTGGCTCCCCAGTTTATCAAAACATTCTGTTGGTGGACAAGGCCTAGAGTCGGTCTCCATTTCCCTTGGCTAGAGGTTGAACGGGGAAGATGTCTTGGTGATCAACGGGTCGCCTCCGGATCGACGTTGCAATGAAGGGCTTGTGGAGCGACCAAGGCTGCTTGGCCGAAAGGCTTGACATCCTTGCCAGTTCTTGTTGTTGTGCCAATAGTAGGTAAGCATATCAACGTTAGTGCTTGACGAGGCACCCTCAGGCCCAGAATGACGATCTGCCTTAGACAAAGCTTCAGCCCGTAAAGCTTGCGGCACGGCTACTGCGGCAATGAAAATGTCAATCCCGGTATTCGGCATACCCGCTTCGAGTAGTCCGAGCCTGGAGAAAGATGTTCAAGCAACGATCCTGGAAGTACGAGCATGCAGGCAATCACCGAATGTGATGTCACTACTCCAAATTGACTATATCTCATCCACTAGCACTCGAATGCGAACCTCTTGTAGGTCGCTCTTCCTAGAATTCTGTGGATGCTGCGAAGAATGAATAACCAGACAGACATTGGAAGGGGGGCCTGGTGGAGTTTGCCTTGATATTCCCGCCTCTGCTTAACTCGTTGTGTACTAATGAAACAATGGCGGTTCTAGTCCAGCGCATTCTGTCCACCGGATCTCGACTTCATATTGATGGGCGACGTCGGCTATAATATCCCTAGCCAGAGAACAATCCCTCCTCCCTTAGATTGCGCATTCGCGGGACTTCTTAGACAGGGGATTGTTGACCTTAGTCTTGAGGATGGCATCTTCCCCGAATATTTCCCTTCGCCTGAGCTACCACTCATCGCGTGACTCATCCCAAGAAGATAATTGTACGCACGGTAGTAATATTCCTCGGTCGGTCTTGTCGGTCGTCAGAGCAAAAGAAGTGTCCATTACTCTGCATACCACCAGAAGCAGGATATGAAGGCCAATGATCTCATATTTATGCTTGTAGCACGTGGCTCAACATTCGTTGTGACCAGGCCATCATGGAATGAAATTGGTGATTGAGTGACAATAGACAGTACACTGCAAACCATTCCTGCCAGTTATGCATCCAGCAACTTTCGTATACAACGAGTCAGCCTCGAGACCTTGTGCCATCAACGATTCCCCTCCTGTAAATTTTCGTGCACAATATGCCCGTCGCAGACTCGCAAGAAGGGCATCAGTTAGGGTCCGGTTAGTGTTGCTTAGATGCGGTCAAGGCTCACTTAAACTCGCTGGTATGCAAAGCACCAAAACGAAGGAGTGGTGGTAATCAGTTCCATGCATTGCGAGCCGCTAGTGCTTCCACCATCCCTTGGAGCTTTTCGTATTCGTTTGGACAGTACCTTCTCGGAATGATCTGATCTGATCAAATCGTGGGGAGTTCTTGAAAGGCCATTCTCGAAACCCGCAATTATTGATTGGAGTAGCAGCTCAAAAAAGAGTGGTCCAGCACGCTCTGGATGGGCCTGCCCAAAAAGCCTTTACCTGTACTCCCCAGCCCACATCACGACCATCATTGCCATGAATCACCCTGAAACCACTGACCGAAGATACTCACAAAGAATAGCGTCAGGACAACCTGTGCAGCCTGAATGATTGGAACTTGAGTAAATTATCTCGACAATTCAAGTTCGAAGAAAGTTCAACTTTTAGCAGGCACAGAGACCTTACAATGACAGCGCACAATCACTGACAGTGTGAAGTCTGTTCTGGGTTCTGGAATTCCAGGTGGACACGGAAAGATATAGAGTGTGGGAAACTTAAACAGCTCCACGATTTGCCAGGAGGAATCGGGGCTTCAAAACCGAAAGATCTCTGATCTCCAAACTCCAAGTCAGAAACAATGACAATGGTGAGAAGCACAAAGTCAAAGCTTCAAGTGCATCTCAAACATTTACTCTGTAGGCACTGCGCAGTCACCGACTTGTCTGGGTGTTGCTTAAGAGAACAGAATACCGGTACCCAGGTCATATTGAGGTGGTAAGGACTCCCCGGGGCAACGTAGCCCGATAGGGAGGCAGTCAAGGCCTCGGGCACGTGTAGGCCGAGCCAAACGGGAGTCTTAGGAGCGCCATTGTATCCCTGGAAGGTGGCACCGGGGCTTCGACACTCCGAGCCGATGACGCGCCCGATACCGCAGAACCAACCATTCTGCTATCTGAACAAAGAATTTAATATCGATCAACCATGATGTTGGAAGAGATTCCAGATTTCGGATGGTGAAAGAGCAGAGTCATCATGAAGTTCAGCAGCCATATCGCCCAAAATTGCAGGCGTCTCAAGTCCCGCCAATGCAAGAATGTCTACAACATTGCCAGATCTAGCACAAGCTACAGCCTAAGGAGTAAACAGTCGACGCTATCACGTTCGCTTCCACGGGGCACCTGGGACAGCCACATGCATGTGGTCGATCCCCAGAATTTCCCACTCGATGTCGACGCGCAGTATACGCCTCATCCCCATACATTGGTGGATGCAAAGGCGTTTTATTCTGCGTTGGGCATCAAGAACATGGTGTTTGTGCAACCATCAATCTACGGCAATGATAATTCGTGTATGCTAGAGGCGTTGAAAGAAGTCGGGCCCAGCCGCGGCCGTGCGATCGTCGGCATTGATCCTAAGACAACCAGCATCGAAACGTTGCAAGAATGGCACGGACTGGGCGTGCGTGGCGCGCGACTGAATTTCGTCTCCGTAGGTCGAGAACTCTCAGAGATCGAGCTTCACAGGGAAATCGAAAGCTATGTCGCGCTTCTAGAGCCGCTGGATTGGGTGCTCGAACTCTTCATCCCAATGAAGCAGCTTGTTGCGCTGGAAAAGATCCTTCCGAGTTTGGATGATCCTTTTGTCTGCATCGACCACTTCGGTTGGCCGAATCTACCAGCATATGACCCGTCTCGTCCGCTCGATCCATATTCGTTGGACGGATTTGAATCTCTCACTCGCCTCTTGCAGAGAAATGCTTGGGTTAAGCTTTCAGCTCCGTACCGACTCTCGAAGGACCCCGAAATACGTGACCTTGGTGTTATTGCACGAGAACTGATCAAGGACCACCGAGAGCGTGTCATCTATGCTACCGATTGGCCACATACGAGATTTGACAATATCGATCCTGTACCTTTCATCGAAAAGTGCTTTGAATGGTGTGCGGATGATGAGAGGCGCGTCGAAAAGTTATTCCGAGAGAATGCGCTAGAGCTTTGGGGCGCGCATGTTGTGGACGAAGATCCGCGCCCGCCGGAGAAGAATCGTTGAGATACGTTCTGGGACTAGTAGACTACGTTCATGACGGGTGTTGGAATTATGGAAGCCTGGGCATTCTTTGGTGTCTAGATGTTTGGTTCATATGGCCTACGTAAGTATGGAGATTGTACAAAAATGTATCATAGCTGGTACCTCATCTCTGTTATTGGCATTGCTGACATGATTGAACCTTGCTTGGTGTGCATATTGACCGCCTGCCCGATTCCAATAAGTAGGTTGAATATATCTGCGAAATATCTCAGCGCTTCGGTCGCAGTGCTAAAAATCTCAAAGAATCCATATTTGGTGATGCCAGCATTCCTCATAGAGTTCTGGCGCACCCAGCCAGTGGTAGATGCGTTGGGGGTTTTCATTATATCAAATCGGCCTGCCTGGAACAGCGGCAGGAGTTGCGGCCGATCCATCTACGACTTCAATGTTGGTATAAAATGGAGCACTATAGTCTCTTCACTCAGCAATGGCCATCTCCCCAGATCACTACGGCCCCTCCACCATCTCAACCCAAATCTCCCACATCTCGTTTTCGTCTGGGTACTTCTCGAAATGCGATGCCCCACTTCCTAGCTGCTTCATATTCTGATCTGTAGGTGGCACTCCCCTCCTTCGAACGAATTTCATCCACCGGCGTGTTTTTGCACCCACTGGAATTTCCGGCACAGAGCCTCCGTCTTCAAGCCACTCCTCAATCCAGCAGATATAAACGCGTTTGCGATCCTCGATATCACTTGGAGTCAATATCTCACTGGGGGATAGTATAGGCTTGAAGGGCCTCCGACCTTCCTCAATCTCCACCAGTCGTACAGCAACTCGGGCTTCGAAGTCGCCATGAAAGGGACCCTCGATACCTGCATGGCGGAGGAGGTGGATCGCTCGGCGGCGAGCAACGGAGTCGCGGTATTTCCGGGCGGTGAAATATAGAGGGTGAATGATTCCCGGGACAGGGGAAAACCGGGGTAGAGGGTGATTTAAGGTGTCGGGAGTGTTTGATCTGTCTGGAATCAGGGCATATTCGGCACAGCGGAGGATCTCTTCGAACTGTGGTGCATAGGCATCGTAGGTTACTTGAGTAGGCGGCTTAACGTTGGCGACAGCAATGAACATGGCGAGTGTTTGGGCTTTTAAGATCCTGAAGTTCGCTGTCTGAGAAAGAGACTTTTGTGAGCTCATCTGAGTCTCGAACACCAATGTATAGGTACGTAGCCAACGCTTCAGCCACGCAACCATATAACGTTGCTGCACCACCAGCGATGAGGGGAAGTCAATCTGTTCTGCCCATTTTGGTGACAATGCCTCGGCGATGAAATGCAGACTCCATTGCTGGAGAGTACCATGCCCCGAGATAAGATCTTCGACCGAGGTAGGGTACAGCATCTGGTTGCTGACTGGTAAGTGGGAGAATCGAAGCGGTCTTCCCCATGCGAACATAGAAATATGATAGTCGAGATTGTGGAAAAACTCCTGAACGGGGCCGAGGCCTTCAACCGGGCCTCTTGGGGCCAGTGGCCCTATCATTATCTCATGTTCTAACTTGGGAGAACCTGGACTTTCAAAATTGAACATACTAAATGCCCCAAGAAGGTGGCATAATGCATCCCTTCGCTTGTGCTGGACGATTTCGGCGGCAGCGAGGAGAATGACAGCTAGAAGCAAAGGGACTACCTCGGGGTCTGGCCGTTGAAGCTCAAGCTGCACTTGACGGAGGGCGCTTACAGAAAGTTTCGCGATCAGTTGGTTGTCTTGGGGTCCACCTCGGCGTAGAATGCACTTATCGTAAGCAGCCCCCAGAACTGCCGCTGCAGCATTCACCTGGGGTGTGGTGGTGATTTGAGGGAGGAGAACATATGAAAGTTCTACACTGGTTTTGCCTGGGCATTGGTGAGGGTCGAAGGCAAAAAGGGCTAGGGTCAGGTGGACCATTGATTGCTGTTCTGGTTGATACCAGGGGGGACTCCCGACCGCCTCAAAGAGGGTCAAGGGCTGCTGGTCGCGGGCCCGCTGCTGTTTCTGGTCCTGAGGGCTGGAATGCTTGCTACGCGAAGTCCGGTTGTAGCCTGCACAAACTCGACCCGACCTGGAGCACCTGAGGCACGCAGGAAAGGTCTCATCGCACTTGATCTTGCGCAGCCTTGTCTGGAGTTAAAATAGTAGAAACTATTGGAGCCTGCTTTACACTTACTTGCACGTTCGACAGCCATATTTGGACTGTTTTTGATCAAGAATCCGGACGCGCTTGAAGGTGGTACTTCCGACATCTTCACTCATCGCGACAGCGGTCGACATTCTGAATAGTCGAAGTCTATCTGCAATGACCGACGCAATACCTCGCATCCAGGCGTGCTTAACAAGTGAGCGTTCGTTTGGGTGGTGCACACAAGAGTTGAGATGACCAAGAATTTCATAGGGTGGCATGAGATATTAGAAATGAGGGATCGGAGATATGCCTGCCGGCCCGGGGGAGCCTCATGATGCAAGTTCGAGTCTTGCTCTTTCCAGCATAACTTGTGCTATCTTCAGCAAGGGAGCATTGATGCATTTGACAGTCCCTCAGGTACCTGAGGGATAAAGAACTTGGTGTAGAAACTCCTCCTAACCTGTTCACGATGTGATTGATGCTCAGACCGTAGTACGAATTAAGTGGCGGTACACTAACCAATCTCAGTAAGCGCCATCTCTTAGTCTCGGTGTTTCTCTTGGCGCTCTCCGCTGCTTCAAGTGCTTCTACGAAGTAGTCCTTCAAATGTTGTCCTGATCCTCTTGAACTCTGCTCAACCATCTCATCTCCACTCTCACAAGCCAATTTTTCTACTCTCCGTGATTGTCCCTTTTAGCCGTCTTGTATTTCATTATCTCCAGTGCGGAGCTCACAAGTACAGCACGGCCATCATTGCTCCCCGTCCCGCTGGCGCGCGCACAGATTGTGCGTTTGAAGCCCTACTAACCACGTGTGTGGGACACCGCAAGGCTACTTAGGTATGTAGCGGCAGAGCGCCCAACCGGGGTTCTGGTTCGTCAATAGCCTTGTCTCCTTCTCGGTCTTTTGCTTCAGACTTTGCTCGCATATCGGTCTTCTGATAGGCTCATCGACGTATTCCCGCCAATTGGATCAATTCTAGCTTCGGATCCCCCCCGGCGCAAACCCGTTGTTGGCATGCTTTCGGGGCGCACGTACTCGTATATAAGTATATTTACAGAGTTGCCTGATACCTGAATTTCCTATTCATATACCGGCGTCTCTCCAAGTGTTCCCCCCCTCTTACACGTCTTCCTCATTTCGTACTTGACAATTTCGTGTTCTTGTTTAGTTTTCCTTAGCAGCATTCGATCTTCCGTCATGTCCACCAGAATTTATTCGATACCCGATAACTGTGCACAATATCACGAGTGCATAGTAGCTTGGGGCTACCTCAATTACCTGCCAAATGTCGCAGCCAACGCTCTATTCGTCGCTCTCTTCTTCATCGGCCTTGTCGCCCAGGCATTCCTCGGTTGGCGCCACCGCACTTGGGGATTTTCTACAGCATTGGTGCTGGGAATTATCCTTGAAGTAGTTGGTTATGGCGGTCGCATCGGATTACACTACAACGTCTTCACTCAGACGTGGTTTATCATGTATCTCTGCTGTTTGACCTTAGCTCCCGCGTTTTTCAGCGCCGCCGTGTACCTTTCCCTGTCTCGCCTCCTCGCCATCTACGGAGAGGGTCTGTGCTACTTCAAAGGCCGGACGATCACGCTTACGTTCATCTTATGCGACTTTGTCTCCTTGGTATTACAAGCCGCTGGAGGTGCGATCGCCTCAACAGCCCAAACGCACGAAAGGCGTAATATGGGCGTTAATATCATGATTGCTGGCCTGAGTTCTCAAGTGGCTGCCACAACGGCATTCTCTCTGCTCTGCCTGCACATTATGTGGAACCTTCGTAAAAATCCCTCGAAAATCAACCCCGCAACCGAAGACTTTAGACGAGGGAAAGCTATCCGCATGTTCATCTGGGGTGGGTCATTTCCTTCATCTATCTTCAATCGACTTTTGTTTCTCTGCTAACACAGCATTCCTCAACCAGCAATCGTCATCGCTACAGCCACCATCTTAGCGCGTTGCTCTTTCCGTGTCGCCGAGTTGAGTGAAGGCTTCAAAGGTGCCCTGGCCAATGACGAAGTGCTCTACATGATCTTCGAGGCTGTCATGATGGTCATCTGTGTCTTTGTCCTCACGGTGGGACATCCTGGGCTGACACTGGGCAATTATTGGAACATAGGAGAGTTCCACTGGCGCCAAGGCCGAAATCGGGAGATCGAGAAGCAACACCACCAAACCCATGGGCATGCGGTGACCAGTGAGGTCGTCGAAGCAGAAAGCTACACACCGTCGAGCGGAGACTCTTCGGAGCACAAGACGAACTAAAGCACCAAGGAGAAGGTCGTGGAGGAAGATCCATTGGCTTAGCTGGGGGATTAACCGAGCAGATTACATACGTCGGGTCGCGGTAACCAAGAGATAGTTAGCTGTAGATAGCAAGTGACAATTTGCGATATAGAACAGGCGTCCGACTCGTGTAAAAAGGTCGAGGATTTCGTAATAGCAATTCCACATTGAAGAGTGTCAATTCTAGCGATGATCACTATTCTTTACCATCGCATAGCCAACGCAACGCGGTATTTCCACGCTAGATGCTGCGCCCGCATTGTATGCATCCTTAGACAATGAACTCGTAGTCCCGAAAACAAAAATTCTCTACGTATGAAGCATTTTCGTGCCGCAGTTGCACAAGAATGTAACGCAAAGTGACTCAAAAGATACGCATGAGTCATGTGGCGCGAGGCTGAGAAATAGAAAGTTTATTGGCCCCTACAGCCCACCAACTGCCACACGAGATGTATATTTAAACATAATTGAGCCACGCCGCTTGAGGGAAGCTCTCGAAAAAAATTTACGGCATGAATAATCAACGAAACTTATGATGCCAAGATGATATCTACAGGCGGGACGAGCGACAAGGACGACCAACGGATTGAGATCTCAACACCGCGACTTCTCCTCTGTGCAGCAAGGGAAGAGCATGCGCAAGGTCTACATGAGGCGTTCCGCGATGCCGAAGTGATGCGATACTGGTAACACGCACAAAATGCAAAGCGAAGCACGACTAAATAGGGTATGTCACACTTACACGAATCTAGGAGTACACCCCCGCACACGTCGATCGCGCAGACGGAAGAATGGGTCAATAAGATGGTGAGCGACGCACAGAATGGCGTGACGGATTTTGTGATCTGCCTGAAGCCAGAGATGGTTGCCATTGGGAAGTGCGGGATCTGGCAGGACACGGAAATCGGATTCATGTTGGCGAGGGAATACTGGCGGAAGGGTCTGGCGGAGGAGGCGTTGCGCGCTGTGTTGGCGTATTTCTTCGAGGAGAGGAGGCTACTGGAGGTTGTGGCCGATGTTGATCCCAGGAATGGGTCGTCTAAGGCATTGCTGGGGAAGTTGGGTTTTGTGGTTTACGATTTCAAGGAAAAGACGTTTGAGATAGGTGGTGAATGGGTTGATAGTGAGTATTTGAAGTTGACGAGGGAAAGATGGGAGGAAGTTGGTAGGAAGTGATGGGTCTATGCTCTTCATGGTTCATCATATCTGCTAGAAGAGAATTTATGACGATAATGAGTCTTATACAACTCTTTCTTCATTTCATTCCTTAGATCAAAGCAGTGTGACCTGCTAGTTGGGCCTGATTCCAGCTGGATCTCTCCTTTCCAGTCATTCAGCCCACCGGATTGGAAGGGCGTCTTCAGCTATCAGAGAAACAAACTGGTATAATTACTACATTGTCGTACTATTCATCATAAGAAAAGTATAGCCGAAGCTTAGAATCAATTCGGAGGTGAGAATTGCCTTCCTCCTCATAGGCTGGGGGTCTCAATGCCAAGCCTTTGCTGCACTCTCGGATAAAATACGTCACCGTAGGATCCGGGCGAGCTTTGAGAAGCTTCGTCCTCGACTTCAACAGGATTTCCCTGACTGCAACTTTGTAGCAACCGAGCACATATACAGAGTCCACCCCACGATGCCCTCGCAAGAAGGATTTCAGACCTCGGGCCGCACGCCTCTGCGCGTCTACGGACCCCAACCAACATACCAGACCTACATCTCACCCTATGGACCCAAGTACGATTTGAACTCCCATCCCGAGCTTCCCCATCCTTTACTTCACCACACCCATAAGAACGAAACCTATGAGAAGAAGAAGAGGAGAAGAAATGATGAACTAACTAATACCTCCAATCTCTAGAACAAAACACATCCCCAACCTGATGGGCATGTCAGTGGGCAAAGCTGTACGATATGGCTCCATTGCATCGGGCTTCGGTGTCGCCGCAGGCGTGTTTGCCTTGTTCTTCTTCAGCGACATTCCCAAGGTGCGGACCGATATTCTACAAAAGATCCCGGTCATTGGAGACTACTGGATTAGGGAGATCCCACCGGAGGATAATCCTTTTTAAATGTTTTGGAGTGGGAGAGGGAGGTCGAAGGTCGGAGGTGGAAGTCAGGCGACGGTGTTGCTTGGGTGTGCCGATGTATATATTATCCCTGCGAGGTGACGATGGGAGATGGAGAAGTCGATGCAGAGTCGATGCACTGTCTCTAGAGAAAGGCACAGGTCGAATGGAATAAGTGAGAGGAAGAAGACGATAAACCTTTGGTACAAAACGCATGAAGATTTCTTTCCGTCGAACACCAGGACATGGCTGAATAAAAATCCACGGGACGAGATCCGTTTCAAAGGATTCCAGTGATACCGTGTGCTGACATCTCCTCGCTCTGCAATTGTAACAACTGCCGTCCCATTCAGCGGGCAAACTTAGCATAGAAACCACATCACATTGGGAACTGATCGCTTGGTCACATGTATTGTTCTTTACTGGTATCATATATACAAAGAACACCAAGCCAGAAATGGCCCGGTGCCCCGAGCTTCTCAAGCCATCTAGACACGATCACCACGCTCAAAATACTCCCATTGACCCGAGGGTATCTGTTCCTCGAGGTCTTCCCATCTGTGGGACTGAGTTAGCATTTCCTTAGTGCACCAATTGGAGTTGCGTATGGCGGGAATGGATACATACACCTGATATTTCAGCATTTCATCCACGAGCAGCAACTCGCCCTCGGCAACTTGTATGACCTCTTCGATCAGACCAGCACCGATTTGTTGTTCAATCTCGTCGATCCTAGAGGGTGAAGAAAAAACATATCAGCATTGAACCTCCACATGTGTCACAGCTCATGTTGCAAACAATGATAAACATACTGCACTCTCGTCAAAGGTGGTTCCTTTTCCAGATCATCCACCTTGGGTGCCACACCCGAGACCGCCTCCTTGTCTACCCGTTCAGCATCTTCCTTGACAGCCTGTGCCTTGGCCTCGGCTTGTTTCAACGTGTTGGCGCCCTCTTGGAACGAGTCTTTCTTGGAGACTTTCCCATCCCAGACATCGACCGCCTCGACGAACGCACGCTCGTTCTGCAGACTACCGTCGCTGACCTTGAACTGGCTGTACGCTTCAGGGTTCGCTTCGATGGCTTTGCGCACTCGGCCAAGCCATGCTTCGTAGCCTTCTGGTTTTGTCGCTTCGATGACCGCTAGACGCTTCTTTGTCAGTGCTTCTACTGACTGGCGGTATACAGAGCTTGAGGGGAGTCGGTTGAGCTTGGCGAGTGTCTGTTTGTAGGTGTATATGAGGGCGGGTCGGGGTGATGGATGGGTTGAGAGTCCTGTTAGTCCGGTCGGGGTGTTGGGTTCGAGGTATTTGGATGCCGATTTCACGGTCGCTAGGAGCCGTGTTGTCGAACGCATCTTGATCTGTCGTGAGTTTGCAAGATGCAAGCTTTGATGGGATCCTCCTGGTGAATGTCCTTCCTGCGGCCTTTCGTGACGTTGAAGCTACAGATCTTGGCAGCTATTAGTGCACTGTACTTCACCGTATCTTTCAGCCTTGCGCTTGTGCCTTCGCGAGGCTGCGCCCAGACAGATAGACAATCATGGTTGGTCTCTACACGTTTAACGAAAATAGATCGGAAAGATGCTGCTGATCTATGCAATAACGAGAATATCGTATCCCCAATACACACAACATTGTCCACTTGCAAATGCTGAGGTCTAGAGTATAGCATTATAGGTGGACACAAGCATTGGTCGAGGCATATCATGGCAAGACGTACAATCGACAGACAGCGCCAACATCGACAACTAAAAAGTTGTTGAAGTAGGTTACTGGAAGCGAGACGTTCCTGGCCTTTGCTATCTCGGGTCAATGTAACCCATGTGGCCTTCGTCTGCAGTGCGGCTAAAAGATCAGCCAGTAGTCATGGTAGACCGGAGCGATGTTTGTACTGTGAGTATGTCAAACTTCCACCGAGTGGGCGAGCAGAGCCTCGAGAGCGTCAACTTCGCCGTAATATGTTCAATGCCATGCAAGTTCAATCGATCACCAGTTGGGAGGAATGTTGACAGCAGTCGCCTCCTACTTTCCGGCGGCCGTCATAAGAGGGTACAGTTCGACGCAGGCGTCTTTAATCATATTCAGTTGACAGTAGAACTACTCTCCGAATAACCTCCTCACTCGTCGTAACACACTGTCTTTCTCTGGGTCATAAGGGTGGTCTTTGCTGGGAATCTCAAGGACAGCTGGAAATGCCTCTTGAAATCTATCGACAGTATCCCGTATCTGTTCCGCAACCTGTTCTGAATCAGCGTTCTGCTCGGTGGGGTTTGAATGGTCGATTGTTTGACGAACATGTTGGTTGATGAGGACAATGCCAATATCGCTACGCTCTTTTGTAAATCGATTGAACGTAGACTCTATCAAAGATCTCTCAGTCTTTCCATCAACGACAAGGAAGTTCTTCTGAGCGTCGGGAGGATCTGTGATGTGGCCAACACCTGCAAGGAGGAGACCGGTCACCGAGCTGGTGAACCATTGTTAGATGTCGGATCTGGATACCATAGTATTAGGAGTACTCACTCTTCATCACCTATCACTGCAATGAACTGTCGGTCCTATGAAGGTATTAGCAATGGCTCCCCGCTATGAGGGAACACTGTTACCTTGTAGGCGGAAGCTGGCGCAGCCATGGTTGACGTGAGAGGCTTGCTAGTGAGAGGTAGAGCCCAAGGGAGCCAGAACCAGAACCAGAATCACAAACAGAGCGAGGACGCTTGAGACTGGACCGCCAATACTCCCTCAATATATAGTGCTCGACGGTGACAAGACAATAGCTGGAGGATGAGGATGGGGAAGTTGAAAGGCACGCTCGGCGTACCTGCCAGGTACCCAGCTTCTTATCTTATCGGCAGCCACTAATCCAAAATAGGATTATTGTTGATCCATCGCCAAACCTGCTCTTTGGAGGGGGTCATATTTGCCCGCAGTTTGAATGTCATCCGCGGCCTGCTCTTGTGCAATTGACAACAGATTCTCTCATCCCTTTGTAACAGTTTTGAGTCATTCCTTTTCCAGACCTGTACTTTGCAGGGCATATTCTCTTCATATTGCGAAGGGTCATGTCTGCCGCAGCAGTTTGCGGTTGATTGTCATTCCGTCCTCATCATGCCGAAATACGTGAGGCGCCAACCACTGCTTGAACGCATCAAAGCCTATCTCAATCCTTACGACTTCCTCTTGTGGCTGTCAGAAGAAATCGAATCCAATGGATGGGATCAATTAGAAAAAGAATGGGCTATTCCCATCGGATTTAGTCTCAATCTCATCTTCCTCATCGCCCGGGCCAACTCCAACTCATCTCCAGTCTACGATGATGTCTTTGGAGATGTCCCAGGTGTCGCATGGACATCATGGCTGGTAAGAATCTCATCGCATCTCACTAGATTTTACTGCTCACCACTGAGCTAGGCCAGTTTTACCGTCCACTTCCTCTCCCTCCTCTCACTTGTGAATGCTTTCTACACATTCTTTCGGAAAAAACACTACCGACTGTTCGAAAGTTCCGTTGATGTTGTGCCGAGCACTCCTTCTGCCAAACGCGTTCGGGTCGACTCATCGCCTGTCTCGTCCTCACCTCTTCAATTCCTCTCAAATCTCCTCGGAACAGAATCAGCCCAGTCCAGAGCCCACCCTGATGCAGTCAGAGATGTCTGGGAGGTGGCCGTCTGGGACCCTCTCCCTGTCTCTCTTCGTTTGTTCTGTTATTTCAGTCCGGGCCATGTCTTCATTTACTGCCTTTTCTTGCCCACCTCTCAATCAGATCCTCGTCCAAGTGTTACAATCTTCAAGACGATTCTATTAATCTTAGTCGCTACTCTACAACTTTCAATGCTGCAGTCCAACTATTCCGCTCAAATCAAGGATACAGCCTACATCTCCAAGGAAGTCCTCCATGAATATGATACAAAATTTGTCAGACCAAGGACACAGCCACTATACAGAGATGTGGGTACGCAGTTCTCTGAGCAGGCATCATACAGCGCTCCACGCGATATTCAGTACAATACTGTCGACACATATACTCCAATGTTCGTCATAAACCGTGGCTTCAAAACCAATTCAAATCCCAGTTATTCTCAGCATACAGATCCAGATGGGCTAGCTCAAGACTCCAATCTTCGCCAACGTCTTACAACTCCAGACTTCCGATCTCCAGCCCAACGTTCTGAGATAGGCTCCAGCATGCGACCACTGGGTAACATTCGTCAACCAAATTTTCGGCCCACTTCCTCGGGTGGTGAAGGTGGCAGTCTCGGTGTTTACTCACACGCCGCATCTCCTCTTCGGAAGAGCGCTTCAACCAACTTTACTTCCAGAAACCCAAATGCTCAACTGAGGGAACGCACTACCATGAGTCCTGAAAAGCGGTCAGTCAGTCCGGAAAAGCGAATGAGTGTACCGACCGGGGGAATGAACAATCTCGCTGCATCGCAAAGATGGGGGCATCTTCAGCCAGATAGGCAGAGGAGGGAGAGTGGTCGATTCTAGGTCTGGAGCAGCTGGCTCTTGCTGCAGTACGTACTTGCGCTACAGAAGATTTTTGGTGCCTTGGTCGGACCTGGTTTGTAAAGGGTGCAGACTACCGACCTATCACTTGCCCAAAATTACAATGTTCGGCAATCAGGGAAACCGCCATGTGAACATTCCATCCTTCGTGGGGCGTCGTCCTCAGCAGCGAGCCTCCGCACAGACCATCTTCTGCCACCTCTTCCGTGTGCATCTCATAGCAACCATAGCGCTTATACAATGGCATCCAGGTCTCCAAGGTCTTCTTCTTTTGCATACCACTCTTCAATCAACCTCCCTCCTATTACTTCTTCTCCTCAGAGTATCCCAGTTGAAACCCTAGCTGGACCTGTCAATGATCATCGTTCACATCGCATACCCAGTGGTGCCACATCCCAAATTCATTCACTGATAAATTCCAGAAGAAGAGTGTCTACAAACTCCAGGGAATCAAGCACTCCTGCAACAGAACACCGCCATTATTCACAGAGTAACAACTCCCAGATCTCCAAGCAGTTAGGCCAAGCATCATCCATCTCGAAAGGTGAGAGTCAACCGGGGGTGGGCTTCCCGTCCATCCCCTTGACTGATTCCAGTCGAAGAACCACCATCTTCATCAGTCAACAACAGGAACCAGTGAATTCTCGGCTCGCGGATCCCTCCCATCTCACTATCCGAGAATCGACAACTGGGTATTCTGCAGAAGTCGATCGTCACCCATCAAGGGGCTTCGAAATGCAGCATCTGGTCAACAAAGACGATTATCTGCTTGCCCGCGGCGCAAATCCGAGAACGGGCGTGATCACACCCGGTTTGCATAGTGCAAGCAGCTCGATTGACCAGCAACATGCGAGACATGGCCAAACTGCACCCCTACCTAGTCGATGGCGACAAAAGGGCGATCAATGGGTCAGTTTTGATCATGGAGAACCGTCTCCAACCAAGACTCCTCCTGTTGGCGAACTTGATGGATATCAGCGACATGACCACTCTGCTCCCCAAACTTTCGGCCATGACTCTGATGAAGTGAAGTCGTCTCCTGGTGACCACCAGACTACTTCTTATCATCCGGTTCAAGCCTTGCATCCACGACCCAATGACAGTGTGGCTACTTTCCAGCTCAGGCCCACTCCTGGGGCCGTTGGCATGTTTCCCAACACTTCAGAAACGTCCAATGGACATTTAGAACCACCTTTGGGTGGGAACAACGGCCCCCAAGTGAGAAGAAAGCCCGTCGGAAGCAGTCCAGCAACCCGATCAATTGATGAAAATCGTTCTCAAAATGACAGTGGTGGAAGTACAGGTACTGTTGTGAGAAGGTTGCATTTCTCAAACGACATCCGCTCCTCTTCCGCACCAGAGCAGCCTAGTATGCGCAACTTCACTCCAGCTGATGTTGGCAAAGACCTGCCATCTTTACCTCAAGAGCGACCATCATTCGAACATTTACAGGAACCGAAACAGTCAACACCCAGTCCTTTTTTAGGCCCACGAGCAACAAACCTGGACTCACGCGTCCCGTCTTCAAAAATCTCAAACATCTCTGGCCATCCTCTAGCAGAAAAAGATCTACCATGTCTGCCGATGAACAATGGCCAATCGTTGTTGATTCAAGAGATGAACCAGGGCTCGTCCTGCCTGCAGAAAGAAATCCACAGACCTCTGGTAAATCAGCCGCTTCCCAAACAACAAAAGCTTCAAGGCCCTCGCGGCGGCGATCAAGCATATCCATTCGTCCGCACACCTCGGCCAATCCACCAGCAACTCGAACATCAGGATCAAAGACAAGTAAGGCCATTAGGAGGGAGGGAAATGCCGGTGCCTATCTACGACAATCCTCCAGTCCAAGCAGCTCCTCCTATGGTCGGAACAGAACCTGGAACACGAGGTCCGAGAGCAATGCCTACGTGGAATTCGAAAGTGAGACAACCCGTTCAGCGGATAGATCCATTCAGCCAGCTATTCAATACCACTATCACACACACGAACATGTCTATGAACCGGGAACTACCCGTCCGCAATGGTATCAGACCAAGCCCTCCACCACCTCTTCATAGGGTGATGAACCACGAGCGCTTTGGTTCCCTCCCGACACATCCATTAGTGCGCCCATACGACACGTCCATGAACACTGGCACGAGTACAGGTTCTATGACATCAATCCCATTGCAAAGAACTCGACCAAGAGCCATGACTCGCCCTCAGATGCCAATCAGGGCCGAAGGGATGTACGAGGTACCGCAAGTGGGCCCAATCTGTCGTCAGCAATACCCAACAAGTCAGGAGGGTTCAACACATCGAGACCTGGGCCGTACAGACAGCCAGATGTGGACCGCAGCATACCGAGAAGAGGCACACCTTATCCCACAACCGTTGAAGCCCCGACTGACGATGAGTCATGGCCAGAACATCTCGCAGAACCAACATTCAACAAGGGAGAACGAACGGACTTTGGGCGGCCTCGGACTGACGAGGAAATGCAGTCGTTGCCAACACGGCCTCGTGGATATCAATCCCGGTACCGCTAGTGTCATCCCTACATACGATCTCCAGAACCGAGGCACCTCAAAAGAAGAAAACGCTAAACCATCACACCCGACCGGGAGGGGCCTGCCAAATGTACCAGAAGAAAGAAGGAATGAGACGAGTTGGAAACAATCTTCCAGCTCAATGGTTACCCATGATGAAAGAGACCACTCGATATGTTGTCCAGATTGCTGCAAAGAACGAGACTGTCACGAGGGCTGTCTTGGTCATCCGAGCCTACATTCGACGCCGAGCACAAGTCCAACGAAGAGCATCTGGTCGGAAGCAGCTTCTCCAAGCAGCAGTAGTGAGATTGAAGAATCTGAACATGAACATGATAAAGACAGTCTCACATCTGAAAAGTTCACTGTTGGTCGATTGGCTATCGTCAAGTCGGCATTTAAGCGCTCACCAAAACCACCACCTCTCAAATCCATCAACAGCAGTCCTAGATATCAACATACAAACACTTCCGTCATGAATTCGCCAGCCGAGTCACCTCTGCCTCTTGGCAGTCCAGCTGGAAGTTCTAGTGGCGCATCTGATGGAAGTGGTACTGATGGCTTGAATGCAGCAATGAGTGCGGCTGGTAGTTCGCGAGGGAAGGCCTCGAACTATACTCTACAAAACCGACAGCGAAGCTCTAGCTCGCCAATGATTGGCGCTGAAGAATTTTCTCGCAAGACCAGCATCTCCAACAGTCAGCGGTCTGTGAGCGGACCACGGTTGAGGGTCCTAACACCTCGGGGACTCGCAATTACATGCTCTGGGATGAAGACCCGGAATGTTAGTGGTAGCAGCATCTCCACTTTGGAACTGCAGGTACCCGGTCTAGGAACACTCGGTCTCGGTGTTATGGGAGAGATGATCATCGTGCCCTTTAATGCCACAAAGATGTGGATCCGGAACCATCCACAAGTCATGAAGTTAGGTTGGGAAATTCTAGAACGAGCATGGCAAATGAGTCAAGTGATTGCCACGACCGCATGGAGACTCTGGGCGCTGATATTCGTCTATTCGAAGACTGGAAAGCTCAAGCTTAATGTGGCGAAGAAGGAAACCACAGGTGGATTTCTGCTTGACTGTGTCAGGAGTAGTGTTTACCTCTTGATGTTCTTTGCTGTGGGCGTTTTTGCGATGAGGGTCTTGAACATCTTCATTGGCGCGCTGGGCTTGATTGGATGGCTGTTCAGAGCGTTCTTCTGGGTCGCGAGGCAGATATTGGGGTTTGGGTTGGTAAGATGAGGGATGCCCTTGTCCTGGGAATGGATTGTACGAAAGAACAATATAATTAGATATTATTAGGTAGAACCGAGTGAGTACCAGGCCTGGTAAGGACAAGCATGGAATTTAGTTCTGGTAGCTTCGCTTTCTGAGGTGACACCGCAGCATAATTATCTCAATGATTCCTCTCTCGAACATACCGATGGGCTCCAGTGAGTTCGTGATCAAGCTCATTCAGCAATATCTATTTTATGTATTTATGCTTACTAGGTAGGTATGTATGGGGACGAACAATCAGGCGGCGAAACCTCGGCAGATGTGCTCCAAAGATATTGTGATCATCCAGCAGTCCGAAGCAACTCTTTGGAGCAACCAACCAGCCAGCCAGCCATAGGATCGGTCTCGATGTTTATTCCTGGCACTCGACTTCGAGGCTGATCATCAAAGGCCGGACGGACATACAGTCGATAAAGCGGGGTTTATTCTACATATTGCGGTGGTCCTCTGGCTATCGGCATCCGCGTATCCGCCCTGCCACCCTATCGGAAGGCCTTGAACAACATCACTGTCTGGCGAATTCTGCACATCATCGATACAGATATATATTAAGGACTCTCTCTGGCACTGGAGGAACTGAAGCATCTAGGGCACTGAGACTTTCGTTGTTATCAACCAGAACTACGCAATTTCCGTGCGACAATCGCGTCACAGAAGCCGAGTCGCAGATATCCGGTCCCTCACCCGGCGAGAAGCACTGGGTAGGTACCAAGGTCCGTTGGGTCTTTCATTGCCTTCTCGATTGGAGCTGGACGGTATTTCATGTCTAGTGGATTAATTCAAGCTGGTCTCCCGGCTGTCTGAAAAGTCGCTTTTCGGGAAAACAGCCGGGACTTCTAGATGTTGCAAACCTGGTTTCAAGAGAGCAGTATTTTGACCGGGTACCAAGAAAGGCACATACAGCGCTTTGATAGACGCAATCATGGCAACTATTGGGCTTCTCACGATACCGGTCGAAGTGCGCCTTGCCATCCACAGATACATCTTCCAGGACGTAAAGGTGTCGATCCTCTACGATCCCACTTTCGCTCAAGCGGTCGAAGGGGATAACGAAGATGAAAATAAAGATGAAAACGGCGCTCTTGAGCCCGAATCTGAAGTCGCCAGGGGTGATGCATATTATTCCCGGCATCTGAACCGAGGTGTTGGTATAGGGTCCGTGACAGCACCAGGGTTCCAATCGAACCAGCATGTGTCCATCCTTCTGGTGTGTCGCCAGCTGTACGACGAGGCTGTGAGTGTGTTTTTCCAGACCGTGACATTCCAACTGCAGAGCTTGTCCGTGGAGCAGGAAAGATTTGTTCGACACTTGGGTGCGCTTCCCACGGCGGTATTGTCAGCAACGACAATGGATCCATCACCAGAAACAGAGACACATTCGCCGCCACCATCTCCTTCATTGTCACCCGTACCATCGCTGGCACCAATCACTACTCACCCATCAACCACACCAGTACCAGAGCCGATACCATATCACCTCACATACCACCCCACAGCACATATCCAAATCTTAACCATCACACACTCGCTCCTCCCGACCCTGCCCCCAGAGAAACTGCACAACCTATTCCCCAGTCTCACGAGCTTGACGATTCAGAACATCACTATCCCGCTCGCACACCAAACGCTTTCCGCACTAACGCCACACCTGTACACACTGCATCACTCGAGTTCGCTCTCCGAGGAGGACAATGGTCCCATTTCGGTCTCGGAATCGCAGCCCCAGCCCCAGCCCCAGCCGCAATCGCAATCGCAATCACCGGGCATTCTCGTGCTCCAAACCCTCCTGTGCTCCATCGATGAAGAAGCACAGATGGAGGCGATCATGGCGCATGCGAGCTATGCGAGTCGTACTAGTCCTGCGAGTGGACAGACGATGCATACGAGCCGTCCAGTAACGAAAAGGGGTAAGTACGCGCTAGAACTGCAGTTTGTGCTGCGTTGTCGACATGTTGGGATGCTCGTCGTGCCCGGCATGTTCCCAATGGCGAACGCTCCGCATCGTCATCCTGAGAGGGTGGTTACTTATAGTTTTAACGCTGCCCGGGCTGGGGCTGGTACTGGAGGTTTGATGTGAGACGGGCCACGTCAGGGCTTACGTGCTGGTATATTGAGAAGGGGTGGAGCGAGAGAAGGTGAAGGCGGACAGAGTACGTAGATAATGGACGATTTTCTGCCTTTATTTTTAAGAACGCCATTCTAAGGGCACCATGAAACATTACATATAGCTGCAATAGCGAGAAGAAGAAGAATTTAACGATAGCCAGGGAGGTCATTATTATATTCGGAGAGAGTAGTAATCCTTTCCTTTTCAATCTGAGTCGTAACATTTTTGATTAAAATATTCAGAGTAAGCTAAAGAATATTTATTGAACCCAGCTCGAGAATGAGGTTGAAGAGGATCCGACTTTGTTTCCAATCGAAATTAACGGCCACCAGGATCTGGGAGAGAAGGAAATGAAGGTATCTCTCACTTACGCTAATTACGATTTTTTCCAGATAACACTCGCATGTTGTGCATCCATGACAAAGCCGCCATGCCACCTCAGAGGGAGAGTAGTAGTATGTGAGTGGTTAAGTGGGTTCTGTTCCAGCAAAAACCGACCAGATCATGTTGGCACAAGAAACCTGGTGGCTATCTACGTGAGACACCGTTAAGTGGGGAGAGCCTGCTCATGGTTTGGCCGCCCAATAATGGTTGTCAGGCCATCTCGGTCCGAGATAACATTGGCCTCGGACCGAAGCACGCTGATTGGTGTACTCGCAGTGTAGACTGGGGCCACAGTGACATATTGTGCCATCGATTCCCATCGCTCGAACGTTGTCCACGGACCTATGCCAACGGACAGTGCCGAGCAGTTCACCACAGTCGTAAGTTTCGTAAGAGCAGACTAGGTAGATGCATTAGCATGCTGACTTTGTGAGCCAAGCATGTCAAACGAGGAGAGTAGATTCCAGGCGCTTGAATCCAAGTCCCCCAAATTGTTCAACTATTAGCGGGGCTCGTCAGCAAATCCATAAGCGGGGAATCATGGTTCAAGCTCTTCAGAACGGAACATACCTCATTTAAGTCCATAGCGTCCTGCTCAAGACTGCCAAACCCAGCGCCGCCCATGTCTGCAGGCTCAAGTTGATAGGGGTGCCCAGAATGAATCTGCACTGTCGCGCCTGCTGCGGGCGTGCGCTCTGATCCAACAGTTTTCGCCACCCGAACGACTCTTGACGCGACGCTCGCAGCGTCCCGTGGTAAAGACATAGAAACCCGGGATGAGGTTAGAAATTCGATAAACCCGAAATGTCCAGCGCACACATCGAGCAACCCAAGGTCTGACTTGGCGGACGGCGAGGAGGGATTCTTCACAAGGAAGATGAATAAGTTGATGGCTGCATAGGTGGGATAGTAGAATGTCAACCAAGAAGGCGTGGTAATGTTTGAGTCGGCCAGTCGAAGAGCAAGAATAATCTTGCGCGCTGCATCGGCCACTGTTGAAGCCGAGGAGGCTAATTGCACCTCTAGAGCATCATCCTGAATATCCGTACTATGTCTAGAGACCATCCAGGGGTAGAAGAAGTGGGCATGAAGCGCCATTAAGCTCCCATAGATGGAGAAATGTAGATACAAAAGCTGGATCAATATGCGATTAGAATATGGGGGCCTAGCCAAGGTTCCAATCCGGAAAGCCGTGGGCATCTCGTCCAGAAGCTGGGTGAGCTGATCATGATATTGATTGACAGCAGTTATCAGATCCTTAGTGGACATCGATAGAGCCTTGAATGAAAGAAGGTGACGAGATATCCGAGAGTGCAGCTTTGCATGCTTTGCTGCAATACTGAGGCTTTGCAGATCGGCATTGCTCCCTCGGGGCATCGCCCAGGGAATTTGAGCACTGACGTTGTCATCATCAATAACAGATGGTCGACCACTGCATAGGGAAAGGTGCTTTTCAAGGCAATAGATTGTCCACCAGAGCCAGTTTCTCTTCAAGGTCTCATTTTCAGAATTACCCCAAGACTTATCTGGCTGTCGGTATAACCCTTTACACTGCGCGATGTGAACAGCATTGGCACACAAACTATGTTTGAGAGCAGGGCTGCCAATTCCTTCGACGTAGCAAGCCTATGACAGAACAACAGTCAGTGTGAACGCTGTACTATGTCGCTTTAATGGGGTGCGTACCATCAAGGTTAATGCTCTGACCGCTATCAAAGTCGAGGGCGGCAATATAAGCCTAGTAAACATGGATAACGCGTTATTGAAGTAGAATCCGGCCTTTGCCTGCGCATCAGCGAAGGAAACGGCAGGCGTAGTAGCTAGGAGGCTTCGGTATCCAGCCGCAAAGACAATATTTCGCAGAGCAAACCAGGCAGGATCCTTCGGGGAGCCTCGATTGTCGAAGTGTGCTTGAAGGTGAGCTTGAAGATCAGTTCGGTCCAGAATACCAAGATCAGCCTCCCAACAGTTCTCATAGAACGCTGCCACCGTCTTTGTTAGCATGGATACTGTTCATTTGACTGAAGTGTACTCACCATTCACATATTCCCAAGCAACCGTCTCTTCAGGCTCGGTGTAATCGGGGATTAATGTCAGGTATCTGTCCTCCGAGCTCATTGGATTTAATTGTTCCTTGAATAATCTGACGCTGCGGACAAAGTCATGACTCCCTGTTAATCTTTGCATCCATTGCAACCCAGTGTCTGAACAAATAGCCCGCCATGACCAGGGCTCGTAATACTCCCAACTAGATTCTTCTATGCAAGGGGCATCTGCTTCCTCAGCGAGGGCTGCACCCAGATAATCGGCGCGAGAGTCTGGAGTTGGAGCTCTTGTTGGACGTGTCGATTGGAGAGGGGATCGAATTACCCGGATGTCCTGATTCCTTTGAGGGTCGCCTTCGTTTGTTGAGGATCTAAATTTCTGAGCGGCGTCTAGAAGATGGCTGCCAGACAAGACATGCCAGGGATTTTGAACCTCTAGAATCTCGTTCTCTTTATCCAAACCTCCTAAGTTTCTGTCGTGGGCGCTCTCCTCGATGGAAGCAGGAACGCTCCAAGTTGGCTGGGCGCCTCTGGCCTGCTGTCTACCCTCTCTGTCTCGAGCTTTCCTCTTCCTCTTCTGAATGGGAGGGTAAACACATTCCTTACTCAGCCTGAGACAGTCTTTGCACGGATCACCTCCACTGCCTGTAGCAGATTATCTGTTAGCCCAGCCACTGTCAAAGGTCGCAGTGGAACTTGTACATCTAACTTTCCTCCCTCGACAATTTTGACAGGCTATTGCGCGTCTCTCACCCTTGAGATTTAGAGACTGGGAAGACATTTTAAGGATAATGGGTGCTGGACACGAGCTTTGTCTCCTTGTCACGGATCGAGAACAGAGACCACATAGAAACGCCCATTAGAGAAATATTGGGCAATCTCGATGGGTGCTTGCAGTCTCGAGAATTGAAAAAGCGCACACCATAGCAGCCTCGGTGGCCAAGTAAATGGCGCAAAGCTCAGTCCTTGGTCTGGGTCTCGAGGCAGCCAATGTCATCAACCTCAAGGTGCTTCGGGCCTCTCCTCCCCCGAAAGGGCTGCAATCGAGCCCACTAAATAAAACTCTTGACTTAGGCGCTCTGACATTAGTTAATTAGCTACCACGCTTGAGCATCCCCAGGATGCCCACTCCACTGACCCGCCCTGAAACCCCGCCTTTTTTTGCTATCACTGTCACCTACTGCAGGCCGAGTTCGTGAGGTTGAAGACTGTCTGCCTGCACTTTGATCTTCTTCGAAACCGTCTTAGATTTCTCAGAAACTACCCACGAAAGAGCATTTGACGTACCACTGTGCAGAGATTGCTCAACCATCCTTTCAGATCGTACACGAGACACGCGCAGTGCACTACTAGCAAGCAGTCGCCCCATTTCAAGGCACACCCGATTCTTCCCAGTTGCGCATCGAGCGCTGCTTTGAGGCTTCCTGCTTTGCGTTTAGCCCAGACTACCATGGAAGAGCTGTTGTCTTTTAATCCCCTCGATAGCCCATTTGCCATTCAGTCTCCTGTTGGCAAACTGTATGATTTTTTGGACGATCCGGAGTCTTTTCCGCTCGATGAAAGTGCAAGTATCTGGGGCTTCGATCCAGCATCACTTGATCTGACGAACTACTTAACTTCACCTTCCCCGGAGTGTGTCGAGTATGGCAGCCCAAGTGAATCACAGAGTGTAAGAGCTC
This sequence comes from Exophiala bonariae, assembly GCF_035927105.1. Classification (NCBI taxonomy): domain Eukaryota; kingdom Fungi; phylum Ascomycota; class Eurotiomycetes; order Chaetothyriales; family Herpotrichiellaceae; genus Exophiala; species Exophiala bonariae. The sequence goes on from NW_027042501.1 coordinate 78,375, forward strand.
AAACCCTTTAGGTTCTCTGGAATGCGTGATTGAATTCCTACAGATAATTCCGGAACACTTTGGTTGGTCAGCCATTGAGGGTTCGAGTTCAACAACTAAACAGTATTAGGACCTGGTTGCTGGCTGTCGTTATGCTCCTCTTCTGGTCTTGCCTGGGTGCAGCAGGCGCATGGCACAGGTGATTTCGCAACTATCGCCGGAGATCTAACTGCAGCTTGGGCAAAGCAGCTAAGACTTGAGAGGAACGAACCAACCATACGAAGTGCAGAACCAGAACAAAGACTTGCCCTGGAATATGTTGACGGTGAGTTGTTCGAATTGGCAATGAAATAACTCCGCTAATATCCATGTATGCAGCTTACTTCAAGCGTTCTGTGGATTCCTTATTTGAAGCCATTCATCAATTAGATTTCCAGCAACAACTGCGAAGTCATTTTGAAAACCCAAATCCAAACGAGGATCCGGTGTCTTATGCTATCCGGAACACAGTCTACGCTTCTGGCTGTCGTCTGCATAGTTCTGCCAATTACGCCGCAAGTTTTGACGCTATTCAAAAGGAGGCATGGGGCTATTTTTCAAACGCCTTGTCGGTTCACAGCGAACTACTACTGAGGAGCCCTTCCATTGGAGCTGTCCGAGCGTTATTGGCAATGGTTGGTTTCACTATCCTTATTGTTACTCCCAAGACCTAAATTTGGCTCTCATAGGCACTCTTTGCGGAAGGGCTCGGCAGTCCAGCCCTTGGATCTGGGCTTATTGCAAATGCTGCACTTGTGGCACAGGCTCTGGGACTTCATAAAAGGGTTACCTGCGTCGAAGCGACCTCAAAAGGTGACGGCTTGAAAAACACATGGCTTTTTTGGGCTGTATACTGTTGTGAAAAGAATATCTCACGAAGGATTGGTCGCTCGTCGGTAAGTTTCTCTGCTCTGGCTATGGGCAATCAAATCTGTTGCTCGCTTGGCTCAAGTATTCGCAGGTAATCGTCGACGACGATGTGACCTGTGAGATCCCCATAATGGCTCATCCAAATAGCGCGCTCGACCCTATTTTCTTGACAAGCATAATCCAGAATTGTCAAATCTCGAGTGGAATTTGCAAGGCACTCTCAGCCAGAGGCCTGCACGACCAACCTGCCAGATTGCTAGAAATCGTAAGGAAGTACAATCAGGAGCTGTTGTCCTGGGAAACTTCTCTAGCCGCAGAAATGCGACCGAGGACTTGCTACAAGTACAACGACGACGTTCAACTCTCAAGGACCCTGGCAATCATCTTGCTACATTGCTCCTTTTGCGATCTCTTGATGATACTAAACGCCCCCTTTGCCTACCCATGGATAAACAGTGGTTTCCGCAAAGACTCAAATGGTGAGACGAAGATTGCTGCACAAATCAGTGAAAGCTCGGCGACGATAGTTGAGTCTGCGAGAAAGATCATAGTTATGACCAGACACTTTGATCTAAACGGAGCAAATACGCATTCGTACGAAATTTGACCCAATTATGGCTCTGCTAGTGCTAATTAATCGAACAGTTTCATGTTGCATTACCCAATGCACGCTTTCATAAATTTATTCATTCATGTCCTGAAAAGTCCAGCATCTGCTTCCGTTCGATCGGACATGGCACTATTGGATGTTGCTGTCGGCTACTTCGGACAGCTGGATTTCCTCACTGGATCAAAACTAGAATTCCCATTTGCGCGAGACATCGCGGTATTTGCCCGGCGAACTGTCGACAACTATCCAGGTCATCCATCCCAGAGTACGGGAATCAGAGGAAGTGGCAAACAATGAAGTGGCAAACCATTCGACGGGTCATGTGGAGGATATTAGGAGGCACGTACGCTCAACAGCTTGACAATGTATGATATGCGAAGTTCAGAAGCAATCTTCAACCGCAGTTTTCAAGTCTTGATTCTAAACCGCTCAGGTATGAACGTGATGCCCATCCTGGCAAATAACACCACCTTCGGCAAATGTGAATGTCGAGATATCATGTAGTTCTGAGGAGGTTTCTTGCTATCCTGTGCCTCCAGCGGTCGACTCACTCCACCACCTGCACTGCGTTTGGCACCTCAACAACTGTCTGGCCATCCATCTTTTGAAGGCCAACTTTGAACATAGGACTCTCCTTTAAGTCTGAAACAAGTAGCCGCTGCGCCGTCTCCAGAGAAAGCGCAACGTCTCTGGCTCCGCGCGGACGCATGCCATCTTCGTACGTAGATATGGCATCCTTCAAAGTGCATACTCCGGAAACTGCGGATTTAACAGCATCCACAACCTCTGCAGCATCTTGCATTGCATTGTTCAAGCCCTGTCCACGATCTTTTTATTGTCAGCACCATACATATCTTTTGTCTTATGTCACTTACTAGGAAGCATAGAGTGAGCAGCATCCCCTGCAATAGTAACAGTTCCCTCATGGTTATCCCAGGAAACCGGTGACCATTGTTGACCAGCGTCAGCTGGCAGTATAGAGTCCACAGGAAGGGCGGCCGCCGCAGTTGCAAATGGCTCACAGATTTGTGAGCTGCGGTCCTTGAAGAACTGTAGGCGAGCTTCTGGGTCGCTCAGATCCTTGACACCAGGTTCTCCCCACCAGGCATGATGGATCTGAAAGCTCCAGGTCTCTGGTTTGTTCTCATTAGAAGCATCCAGAACTATCAAGGTCAGTGTTTCGATTCCAGCAGTATCATCGAAGCCATCAGCTAAGTCATACCTGTTAGCAGAAATATGCCATCAATCTTCGGATCATAGAAGCAAGTTGCCACAGGATGATATTTCCGCATTAGAAGAGCTTGCTCAGCTGTGTAGCCAGTGAAAGCATGATTGATGATCGTCATCCCAGTATCGAACGGTTTGGTCGCTTCTGATCCCACCAAATATTCTCGGACTTTCGATCGCGAGCCATCGCAGCCAACGATGAGATGGCCCCTTTCGGTTGAGCCATCTTCAAATCCTGCAGTGATATCTGACCCGTTCGACTCCACTGAAACCAACTTCTTGCCGAACTGGTATTTATTAGCTTCGTAGTGACACAAGTCAACGATTCTAGGACTGACCGACATATTGAGATCTCTCTTCGATGTTAACCAATTTCGGAGCTTCTTCCTTGAAACTCGTACTAGTGCTGGCATTGCTATTCGCGCCATTACCTCTCCAGTTTTCCCATTGACATGAGGAATCGGGACATCTTCCATCCCATTATATCTTGGATCGACAAGAGTTTCCTCGAATCTGATTTGTAGGTCCTCAGGTAGAGTTCTCATCAAGAATTCTTTTCCCCAGTGCAACAACATGCCTGATATTTTTAGTCTCATGTTATCAACATGACAGAAACGACAAACCCCAGTCTCGAGTCTTGTTCCAATAATCTTCCTCAGAGTCTCGCTCGAAAATCGTGTATGATATCCCTTCCTGATAGGTCTCAGCTGCGCGGCAAAGGCACGAAGCCGGATGTAGCTCTCTCGCTTATAAGGCTCTCATACCTTTTGCAAACCATGTGCGATGGCCAATCCGCAAGTACCACCTCCGACTATCAGTACATGGAACTTTTTCTGGGACTCCATGGTAAAGGATGGTTTTGGAACGAAGTGCATGCAAGCGTGGCGGACCTGCTCTTCTCCTTGTTGGATCAACGTGAACACAGTGGATAGCCACGCATACTATGCTGTATTCAGGACGTACACTTATACAAACTTTGCCTTATTGTTCCGATCTCTGTTTTTCCCGACTATGGGAGCCGTAATGGACCTTCTGGATCCCTTTTTGATCCCACCTTGACCGGGCCGAGACCACTGAACGACCGTACGTCTCGGACTTTTCGAGCTCGGGTCTTGTGGCTTACACTACCGAGGACTCGTTTCCCAGAAAATCTAGTCCAGTCGCCGAACTTATAGAGCATGCAGAAACTCTAGGGCAGAGCGATGCGGCTGGTTTGATTATATTGCTCTTGAACATTGGCTTAGGCGTCGCTCGTTTTCGAGTCCAACACCATCGACGAATGTCAAAATGTCAGCCAAATTCACAAGACTCGTTCGATTTGAAGACAGCAGTGGAACTGTCCATTATGGAGAGGCCGGTTCAGACTGGAAGAAGAGCCTTGTTGGCCAGAAAGTTCCCATATATAGCATCACTGACGTGTATGGGCACGAGTTCCCATTAACTGGAAGCACCGTTGAGATTGCAAAGGCACGGTTTTCTAATCGAGCCACTGCTCCATCATAGCATCAGGCTAACAAAACAAATAGGTCCTTTGCCCTCTCGTTTCAATCCCAATTATGATTGGCATAGGGTTGAATTACAAAGTTCATGCTGAGGAAGCCAATGTTCGATATCTGTTATTGTCTAGCACAACGCAGTCTGACAAATAACTACAGCTACCGATACCTGACTATCCAGTGGTATTCACAAAATTTGCTGGTACTTTACATTTTGTCATTCAAGCACTGTCATCAGCTCACGAGACTAGACACTCTGGCTGGACCGTATCAGGACATCCATGTCGATGCCATAGCCAAAGAGCTGGATTATGAAGGAGAGTTGACTGTTATCATTGGGAAAGATGTCAAGAACTTAGGCCCGGACGAAAACCCTCTTGACTACGTGCTCGGCTACACAGTCGGCAACGATGTTTCTGCCCGCTACTGGCAATGGCCCAAGATGTCAGGCTCACAGCACGGCTACGCCAAGTCGTTCGACAATTTCGGCCCTATCGGCCCTGTCATAGCCTCGCGTGCTGCCATTCACAACCCAGAAGCCCTAAGTTTGAGGACGTGGGTGAACGGCGATCTTCGGCAAGACTGCAAGACCGATGACCTGATATTTGGTATTGCCAGCATTATACGACACTTGAGTCAAGGAATGACTCTGAGGAAGGGAACAGTCATCATGACCGGCACTCCAAAGTAAGAATTCAGACCTCATAAATGTGGGACTAATCACTGACCCTTTTACAGCGGAGTCGCCGCCTTCCTGCAGCCACGAAACTGGCTGAAGAATGATGACGTTGTCAAAATTGAGATTGAAGGAATTGGTATCATTGAGAATAAGATGGTAGTCGCATCTGAGTGAGGAAACTTTACATATGCGGCAGAACAGCAAAAAATCCCCTACTTATTGTCGATATATGAAACCCAAGCAGGCTACTGTCGTTAAACCATTACTCGTTCTAAAGTCAACCATGGAGCTGGCTGAATCTATCAGACTTCAATATGCCTGTTCTTCGTGATATTTCCTGTACTACGATCTGTCTGATGGAAGCATGGCATGTATTTTCTTCTGAACAGTAGCTTACATGAAAATATTTCTTTTGTACGGTCAACCACTGGCTGTGATTGTTTAGACTTAATACTTGACAAGTGAAATTCTTGTTTAGATCGGTATTTGACGGCGACCAACCTCAGGTTACGCCGCGAGTGCTATCGCAGGTATCTCATGTCTGGGGCCGATCTCTTTTCTTGCCTTGATATCTCTCATTTCTTCTTCAGACAATCCTTCCTCCCCATTGGGCTTCATCTTGCTCAAGATGCGCTCCGCCCATGAAGGAGGATCGATGTCTGTGCCTACTGGATTCGCGGTAAACAAGGGGCCCCTCACAAAAGCATCCGCCTCCTCCGGCGTGTCGAAGTTCTCAATCTGTATTTCCACCTTATTGCGTTCCGGATCTCGATAGTACATGCTACTGGTCATACCATGGTTGACTGCCCAATATGGCTTCACGCCCCTGTCTTTGAGGTGCTGATAAATGCGTGCCATGTCGGTAAGTGTAGCAAATGTGAATGAGACATGTTCAAGTCCCGCAACATCACCCTTCCTGGGTTGTGTGTTGGGAGTCATTAAAATTCCGACTCGATGATGCTCATAGTCGTAACGGAGAAAGGCGAACGTCTTTTCTTCGAGAACGATTTCCCCATTTAGAAGCTCCTTGTAAAACCAGACCATCTTCTGGTACTGTTCTGGCGTTGATCGAAGAACGACATGTGCAAGGCCAATTGGACTCGGCCGTCGAGTGAGTTTCGCATCTTTCGTGGCAGCCCCACCACCTGTATCGCCATTCGATGCCATGATGCTCATAAACGTACCAAAAGACTTTTTTATCCCCCACAAGGTCGATTTACTTGCCCTTTGATGGAACTATGCAGAGGGTATTGGGTGGTATTTAGGTCCTCGAGGGCCCTGGTAAGCCCATGATGGTAATCAAACATCGTACACTACTCCGTTGACTTGCTTCATTCTTCGGACCATTGTTGGTGGTTGTTACTTCGGAATAGAAACTGCACGCTCGGACCGAAAGCACCTACAGCTCTGTGACGTTGCTCAACACCTTCTTCGCCCCGGCGCGGGAAGTCGGGGGCTCCAACATCTTGCACGGGTTTGCTAGCCCATTATTGAGTATTCAGCGTGATCTCATGATCATTTAATGCAACTATTAATCAAGTTCCAAGCAACACTCAATCCTGGTATTTTTCATGGTCTGAGAAGTTAGTGACAGACAGGGTCCTTGCTTGAAGCGATTGCCGACGTAGGTCACAATTCGCCATCAACAACTTCTACCAGCATTTTGGAAGGGGTCTAGCTGGTTCACATTTGAATTAGAACATTGTACGAGCTCACGATGACTTCATTCATCATAAAGGATGTTCGTCTCTTTGATGGGGAAAAAGTCATTGACAACGCGAGCGTACTCGTGGAAGACGGCATAATCAAGGTCGTTGCTGAAGAACATGAGAACACCGATCTTCCAATATTCTCCAAGCCAGGCCATACATTACTCCCAGGTCTCATCGATGCCCACAGTCATCCTTACGGGGAAGCCAGTCTATCAGAGCAGTCCTTTCGATTTGGCATCACCACTTTGATGGACATGCATAACTTGCATGCAAATGCCGTACAGCAGAAACAGTGGGCGAAAGAACGAAAAGATTTCCCGGACATCAAGAGTTGTCATTTTGCAGCGACGATAAATAACGGTTGGCCTGCGTGGGTTGAGAAAAAACTGAGTAACAATAAGGTTTGTTAACACGACAGAATGTGCCGGGTAGACCCTTGGTAGTTGTACTGACTCTTCCAGAATGCGACCTACGACGATTGGCCAGATGTGGCAAACGTGGAAGATGCCGAGCCGTTCATTGAAAGGGCCATTCGAGATGGTTCTGACTATATCAAACTCATGCATGAAAGTGGGAGGGCCGTGGGATTCGATGGGCCAACACTGAACCAGCCAGGAGAAGCCGTGCAGAAGGCTGTAGTCGATGCTGCACATAAGCGTGGACTAAAAGTAGTTGCGCACGCACTGTCCCTGGCAGACACAATCGAAGTTTTGCGTGCGGGAGTAGACGGGCTAGCACACACATTCTTTGACCAGCCCATTACACCCGAGGTCATCGAACTCTACAAACGAAACAATGCCTGGGTGAACCCAACTCTGGTCGCTGCGGGATCCTTGACGGGTGAGTCGGAGGAGATTAGCAAGTCATTTGCCAGCGACTCCAGAGTCAGATGCAGAATATCCGAAGCGCAGGCAGCGTTGATGCATCAGTGTTTACACATGAAAGCGCCGAATGCAAAGTGGGAGTACGCCATTGACAGTGTTCGCCAATTAAAAAGAGCTGGAATCAACATCGTCTGGTAAGAATTCCTTCTCTACAGAATATGACGACAAACTAATGTTGAACAGTGGCTCGGATGCTGCCGCAGGGGCCCCGGGTCTCGCATTTGGGACAAACCTACATATCGAGATGTACCTTCTAGTGACCAAGGCAGGATTATCACCACTAGAGGTACTGCAAGCTACAACAAGTGTGACGGCTGATCTCTTTGGATGGTCAGATAGGGGAAGAATAGCACCAGGGTTGAAGGCGGACTTGTTGCTGGTTGAAGGGGATCCGTTCAGTGACATAAAGGACCTTCTGAATATTAGGGGAATTTGGAGAGATGGTGTGAAATTTGAAGGGCATCCGGGGTTTCCGCTTGAATAGGGAACGATGAGCTTCTTTTGTACCGTCAAAATGCCACCTTCCATACCGGCTGTGGAGAAGCCATCTTGGGTATCATAGTCGTTATACATCTAAGGGCGCTGGATCTTTCCGAATTGCCTCACAACTTGGAATACTTAGAGATATGTACTGGAGCGATCGAAACCTCAGCAGTTCTTAACGACCTTCTTCCAAAGACTCAACTATGACTCACTACGACCGTTAACTATAATGTTATAGTTTCATAGTACAATTTTGTTAGAGAAGTATCTGAAACACCTTCCGAGGCAATAGGTTAAGTTTCCTGGCGCCGATCCTATATCAAATAGCGGATAAGATGGTCGTTCGATGACTAAGTCCAACATACGAAAGCTGATAGACTAATAAGTATCCTATGTTGTGATCCAATTGGTACTCATTAATGTTGTACTGCTGTGTCCACCTATTGACCATCTTTCTTCGCGTAGGTGCGTACAGGTTGCTGCATTAAGGCAGAAGTCGAGACATACACTTCGACCGTTGCACCGATTGCAACTGCAGGCATTTGTTGGACAACGCGTACTGCTTTGTAACGAAGAGACAATCTCGGCCCGAGAGCAAAACCCGCCATGCAAACTGTTGTAAATGAATATACTCTGCATTGGACGAGGACCCTGCATAGCGCCTTGCAATATTCGCCAATATGCCCGCACCTTTGTATCCTAGAGTTGAATAAATATGCTTCCTGTTGCATCAGGTAAATTTTAAAAGGAGCCGCACACGGTATTCTGATTCCCAAGTACTCCAGGAACGAGTCAAAATCGGTTGATGCCAAAGTTCCGGTCACTGCTCACCACCTCCTAATGTCGATCAAGCGCTTTCACATTGAAATCTCTCAGGGGGACATAAAACGCTTGAAAGAGAAGCTTGCACTCGCAAACTATCCTATCCAGGATGGTAGAAGTTGCTGGCGTTCTGGTGCACCAATATCTGATATCCAAAACCTGGGATTACATTGGCTCAACAATTTTGACCTACAGGCAGCGATATCTCGTCTGAACCAGTATCCTCAATATCTTGCACCGGTAGATATTGACGGATTCGGAGTGCACAACATCCATTTCATTCATCAGAAGCATCAAAATCCGCGCGCTATACCGTTGCTCTTTCTTCACGGCTGGCCAGGCTGCTTCCTGGAAGGCACCCGAATACTTCCGCTCCTCTCAAGCGTTGATGGCCATGATTCACCCTCCTTTCATGTGGTTGTTCCGAGTTTGATTAACTTCGGCTTCTCGTCCGGTAACAACAGTGTCTGTATTCTAGCTGAAATGGAATGCACAAAAGCTAATCTAATCTCCAGCCCGAGTTCGGTGTCAGCCAGCACGCCGAGGCTTACCACAAGCTCATGCTGATACTAGGCTATGATGAATACGGTAGTGCAGTTTTCTCTCTTTCCACGAATGGTAGCTAACAGATAGCAAGTGGTTCAAAGTGGCGATGTGGGACATCTCATTACAAGATTCATGGCGATGAAATATGGCCCGGCCTCGTGCAAAGCATATCACACGAACACAGCATGGCCTGGGCAACCTACAGCAGACAGTCGCCCCGATATATTGGCCAAAATTGAAGCTGCTCCCTTAACCGAGGCTGACGTTGCCGGTCTGCAGCGAGCGGGCGAGTTTATGACTGAAGGCATGGGCTACTACAAGCAGCTATCTACAAAGCCTCGTACTATAGGGTTCAGTCTGTGCGATAGCCCAGTCGGTCTTCTCGCCTGGATTTATGAGAAGTTGCACGATTGGAGCGACGACTATCCCTGGACTGACGACGAGATATTGACTTGGGTGACCATTTACTACTTTTCTAAGGCCGGACCAGATGCCGCGGGGTATATTTACTATGCCATGGAACATGGACAACCACGAGCACTTGCAACTGCTCAGTCGTATATTGACGTTCCTCTTGGCATCACGCGATTTTGCCACGATAACATTACGCTCCCAAAGGCATGGAATCAATCGTTAGGACCTGTTGTGTTTGAAAGCAGTCATGAGAAGGGTGGACATTTCGCTGCTTGGGAACAGCCAGATGCAATAGTAAGCGATCTCATTGCCATGTTCGGACGAGGTGGTCCCGTGTACGGGTGTGTGAAAGGCAAAGATGGATATGCAGAGTGATACCTGAGATTCAAAAGATATGACCCAAGCTAAGCGCACTTCCACCTGAGTGCGCAAGGTGTCCTAAACTTGACGAGCTCCTACATGCGAGGCAGGCTTGTCTCGTGGGCGCTGTTCCAACAACTGCCGAGCAGCGGTCGATACACCCGTTCTCCCAGCTATTCGGATCACATTCACAACTTGGTGTGCAGCAGAAGTAGACACGAAAGAAATAGGCAGAGGTCACCATTGAGTTGTTCAAATCCTCTCGCATTCGGAATGACACATGTAGCAAGATACGGAGGAATAGATCTGACACGATCAGACAAGACTCTCCTAGCACGCATAATTGAAGACCGACCAGACGCCCAGGTCAGCAAAATGCTCTTGAGATCGAGTATGGACTAAAACCTATCTTGTTGTCCGTGCTACTTTTGTAGGTACAGAGTACTTGTAGAACACTCACGTGTCTTCATTTGAAGGAAACATTACGTGCACCAGGGAAGCTCATGGATCTATTCATAATTGTCCGTTACTGTCTTGTGTGAAAATTAAGCTGCACTACTAGCACGCAAATCGTACCCCAGAACTCCTTAATCCACAATCGACTTTACAATAACAAAGTCTTGCTGCAGCTGTAAACAGTGGGGGTGCTTAGCTTCCGCGGATATGCCTGGCCAGATCTGAGGATGAATTTGAGTTTATCAATCCCAAGATGACCTGGCAGGCTGAATGATACTGGTCAATCCACCGAAACCGCACATTCTTCCATCCTTGCTCATGAACCAGCCGTCCATGGTGACAGTATCACCATCCTCAACCCACGACATTGGCTTGCCACCTACCTCAGGAAGTCGATGCCTCTGTGCGAAAGCCTCTAACAGACAGCCATATGTGCCCAAACCGGTCTTATTTTCCGGCGCCGGTGAAGCAATAGTGCCACTCGCAACGAGATCGCCAGTGTTCAGACCATGTCCAGCCGAAGACTGGTATGCGATCATCTGTGGGACGCTCCAGTACGAGTCCGCAAAATTAGCACGGACGATCTTCACAGGTTTGTCGCCATTACCTATTTCGGGGTCAGAGTACATTCGTAGGGAACGCTGATTACACGTACGAGCAATCGATATATGGAGCTCTATGTCGTACACACCGTGATCCTTCTCATCGGCGACAAGTGAGGGATGGATTTGCGTCTCGTTCGAAAGTGGTGGCTTTGTTTTACTGTCCTCCAATGCATCCACTGTCACAATCCACGGGGATATTGTGGTGATAAAGCCCTTTGAATGCATCGGCCCTAGAGGGGGCATCTCATACTTCTGAATATCTCGGGCCGACCAATCATTGTGCAGCACGTATCCGAAGATATGTTTCGCGGCCGTTTTGGCATTCTTTGACCTGCCGAACTCTATAGGGTTGGAAATGAAAGCTCCAAGCTCTATCTCGAAATCCAGCTGCTTGGTGGGTTGAAATGTCGGTCTGGTATCGCCAGCGTTGACGTAGAATCCATTTGGTCGAACAACGTCAATACCCGAAACGCGAATGGAAGACAGACGCCCATTGTATCCCATCGGATACTCGGTGAAAGCTGGGGGAAGCTCAAGGCCAAGCGGATGCATCGACTGATAGTGTCAGTACAAACTTGTCGTGAACAAGGATGCAATCTCCCACGGACATTCTGAGCATGAATCAACGACGAGAAAGAGTCTGTGTAGTCAGTTATCTGCATTGGGATGCGCATTTGCACGTCGTTAATTGAGAGAAAGGCTCTGTTGTTCAACTCTAAGTCCTGGAAAAGCGGTGATTTGGCACTCGATAGAGCTTCGATGAGGATATTTCTAACCCATCTCCTCTGGTCTGGTCGTAGAGCAGCAAAATTATTCAGGACGGGCTGTGCGTCATTAGTGATTGCAAGCCCACTCGTGCTACATCATCGCAAAATACCTCAAGGAAAATATGCTTTAGCACCACGGCGAGGGTTGGTTCGCCATCAAATACTCCGTGCTTAGCCAATTCGAACAAGTCGAGCACGAATGTGCCAATGGCAACTCCGGCCCGTGGTTTTCTCTGAAGCACGTCGAGCAGAATTAGCTGAATGCTTTCATGAGACGAAGCAAATGCCCACCCCTTCCCCGATTTCAGCTGATGTGCTGAAAATCCCAAATGGAAGATTGTAGAGTCCAAAGGGACTACCTTCAGGGATAGATATCGGAAAGGTCACAGCCATAGTATCGAGCGCTGTACGCGAAACTGAAATGCTTTGGAGACAGAGCAGTTCAGAAAGTTGAAAAGCTTTTTCAGCATACTAACCTCGATTGCTTCGGACCGAAATATTGACAGCTGGCTCGGCTTATAGTGGTGATGATGCGCGGCATATCAAGGCGTAGGCTACATATAGTTGTGAAGATCCTTTTCGTTTGCCACAATTCTCGACTCAAAAATCAGAAAAACTGTGTTCAGGCTAGACCATAGATCAATAGCTGCGACAAATTGTAGCTCTTGTCCACATGCACATTTGGCACTTCATCATCAACATCAATAGGCTTCGATCTCCTTGTAGCGTTTGGGAGAGAAATCAAGGTAATCCTGCGCACCATGTCAGGAGCGATGTGTGATACATCATCGAGATTAGACGAAGTATGACTCTGTGCCTTGAGCTACACCAAATTGTTAACCAATCTGAATGTTCCAAAATAATTGGGCTGATAGACCAAGCCATTGACTCCTGTCAAAAACAGCGCTAGTTGAGCAATCCTTCAAAGAAGAGCTCACACACCGCTTCCCTTATTGGCATAATATCCATGTTCAGATCTTAACTAGCGGTGTTGCTTCGCACGTGTTCTGTGAAATAATAAGGAGGACACGAGCATGCCTCGAAGCTGCTTGGCCATTCGATGAAAGGATTTCTGCGTAATTATTTGGAGACGGAGGAGGGGTAGGCGAAAAAAACCTCGAGTCGAAGGACGTCTTTCGAGAATACATAGCCTTCTTAACATATCTCAATCTATTTTCGCCTCGCTAAATGACATTCATAAAGTACTTGAGATTCTCCCTCCGTTATTTAAAGCTTTTGGTTTCGGCTGCTCTCTCCGGTGCGACGATTCTTGTCTAGCTGAATACAGGCTGTGATATCCAGATTAGAGGGTCTACTCAGGGGAAGTTCTGCTACAGAACGAGTATAAAGGTTGTTTTTGATTCAACCTTGAAATGACCTCTAGCATCTAGCTCTTGGAAAAGACTGGTCACTAAACACGACGAAGTGTGGCAAGATAATATAGCTAGTAATCCCTCTTTGACCCCGGCTGATCTATGACAACTAGGGGATCAATAGATTTCAAGATATGCCAAGCCCAAGGAGTGGGATACTCATTAGCTGCAGAAGCGCATGAGTCTGTCGACAGGCGATTCAGCAAAGTGTTGGAGTGTTAGAGCATCCCGCCACCTAAGGTACAGAGAGCCCTGAACGATTTCATTCACTCGTACCTTGTCTCTTACAAAGCAGTCTAAACCCTTGGCCGAATGATCCATGTACCGATTGTTAAAACAACTTAGGCGTGCAACACGGAACAGGTCACAGGTTTTACTCTCGAATCTAACAAGTACTCGCTATTATCAGAGAATTCTATGGCTGACATTGAAGAAGGGACTTCGCTTTGTATCGACGTTCGGTAGTGGGAGGACCGTCCTTGGATTCAGTCCAGAGGACACTCACTCCTCGGCCCGAGATCAGCAAACCGTGAATCAACGCAACATACCAGGTGACAGCAACGATGTTGAGCCGCTGGGGCGTGGTGAGTCCGGTACGGGTTCAATGTAACTTTACTCAGTGTGTTTAGAGTCCCGATGGTTCATCTAAACCTAAGGTCTAATCCATTCCTCATCGCTCGTAATAATACCTCCCATTCTCGTTGGTCGTGTCGAATATCTGCTTGAAACTGCTGTTATGAACCATTTGATCTGCATCTGATAATCAAGCTTGGAAAAATCGGAAACCTCTTAGTCAAGATCAATCCAATTTGTCAAATGGCTCTCTTTCACTTATTCAACCTAGCAATCGCCGGGCTTACTCTGATGCTGATCTTGGGTTTGCAGAAGGTCGGAGACTCTGAATTTATGCTACTGCAAACCAATTAACAATCTATACTAGATAGCCTATGCAATATACGTTTCGCCATTGCGGAAAATTCCTGGCCCATTTCTTGCCAGATTGACTCCGTTGTGGTTAAGATGGATGGACCTCAAAGGCAAGCGAACGTTGACTATTCACCGACTGCATCAAGAATACGGCTCCACAGTATTGGTTGGGCCAAACGAGATATCCTGTTCGGATGTCTCAAATGTTCGAGATCTCTATGGTCAGCAAACGAGCTTCCTGAAGGCTCCGATTTATGAATCGATGAGCCTGCCGCCAAGTGGAATCTTCAGCATGAGAGATAAAGTGCAACACAGTAGGAGAAGGAAACTCCTGAGCCATGCATTTTCCCAGTCCAACTTATACGAATGCGAGCCACTTATTCACAAGCAAATTGAGAAGCTTGTGACAGTGCTCCAGGGCCAGATTGGAAAACCGATGGATATGCTCAACTGGTTCAGACTCACCGCATTTGATGTCGTTGGTATGGGTGCTGGAGCCCCTTTAGTGTCTGAGACTGACGACTCTGTAGGAGAACTCTTTCTTGGTCAACCATTTGGTGGCCTTGAATCTGGGGAAACACCTCAGTTTCTCAGCGACATTGAGTTGTTTTTCATCCTTGGCGACATACAGTGGAACTATCCTTGGCTTGCAGCCGCTCTTTCATGGGTACCATTGGATTCAGTCCAGTATTTCCTGGGAGCGATGCAAAGACTTGCAGATGTAAGTTATCACATTGGCTTTCATGAAAATACCGATTCTACCGGTGTCTGACTTTGAGACTAGTACGGTGCAAAATCATATCACAGCTATGTCGCACAATATGGTCGAGAGTCTGGGCGCAAAGACCTTTTGACGAAAATCCTATCAGTGAAACCAGAGACAGGGGAAACCCAACTCAGCGACAGAGAAACATCCATCGAAATCGGGAATCTTGTCTTCGCGGGCACAGGTATACCTCTCAGCCGTCACATACTCGATTGACGGAACTAACAGCAGCAGACACTACCAGCACTACTCTGACTTTCTTGTTCTGGGAGCTAGCAAAACACCAGACATGGCAAGCTAGGCTTCGGAAAGAAGTTCAAGCTCATTGCAGTAGCTCTCCAACTTTCCAAGAAGTTCAAGATCTGCCAATACTAGAGGCAGTTATTGATGAAGCTCTAAGGTTACACCCGGCAGCTCCAGCAAGTCTTCCCAGAGAAACACCCATTGGTGGTCGAGAACTCAATGGGTTCTTTATTCCTGAAAAGGTGCGATTTATTCCTCTCGCATGTACTGTCCTAACATGCCCAGACAATTGCGTCTATGCAGTGCTACACGACACAAAGAGACCCTAATGCCTTTCCTAATCCTGAAGCTTTCCAACCTGACAGGTGGATGGAATTGAAGGGCGTTACAAACGAGATGAAAGAGCTTTTTATGCCATTCTCCAAAGGGTCGAGAGCATGTATAGGCAAGAATCTGGCGATGATGGAGTTGAAGCTGATTACTGCTCGGCTAATCAAGCAGTTCAAGTTCACGGTAGCACCTGCCACTACTGAGCACTCAATGGCAACTATGGACCACTTTCTGCTGATACCTGTTGGCGGGAAATGCGAGCTGATATTTGAAGTTGTCTCATAGGCAGGCACCTTTGTTTGGGATGCTATTTCAAGACTTAATGGACAGCTTTAGTAATCCACAGTGGTGCGACGTTTTCGTGACATTAAGAAAAGGCTCTATTCAGGAACTCAAATAGCGAGGCTTTATCCAGCAGAGTCCTTGTTTCTCCATAGCCTAAGCTAGCGTAAGGCGACAAATCCTAGAGATATTGACCAATAACACGACAGTCATACCTTCTATTCTTCCTGTGCCAGCAGCTGTCTGCTCTGTCTGCCAGTCAACAAGTGAAGCAATAGCATGAACTTCACTTCGGCCGTTGCTGCCTACCACACCAATATCAACTTCGGCCCGAGATGGAAAATGATCACCCCCGTCCGGAGAAAAATTCGGCTCGACACCTTCTGAGCATGGAGAGCGAGTGCTCGGAACTACACACAAATGAGACTTTGACGGTGACCAAGGTTCTGGGTGCCTCCACAGAACTCGTTTGTTACTGGAGTTGATCAGGAGTCTGGGGTGAATCTGGGGCTTGTCCCGGGACCGGGCTGGAGAGCATGGCTACCTCGGTTATCTAGCGACCATGCCATCGCATACAGAGCACAGTCCAGGGGAAATATCATAGCGTTGATGAAAGCTCCTCGAACATTTGAAGCACTTGAATCCTTGAGAATTTTTTCTTCTCTCTGCATACCAAATCAACCTGCTCCACTAATATATCAATATGGGAGAGGTCATCGCTACACACGTCGAGGCTACTAGCAACCCCCAGCATGGACACACCTATTGGAACCACTTGAAGACGTCCGTTCTCGTGTTGGTATGATGGAGACTTCTCATGTCCTTCGTATGTTGTACTGACGGATCTCAAGGCCATTGCTGGTACATACTTTGGGCAGCTTGTTCTACTTGTCGGCGGAGGTCTGCTGTCCCACAGCATTGCTGCTGTCGTCGGAGGAGCATCACTCACAGCATGGCCGACCGCCGTCCTCGGGATCTTGGTCGCAGCACTTGGCCCTCCGGTATCCCAAGCCGCAGATTTCTGGGGTAGAAAGTGGTTCCTTGTCATCCTCACAGCCTCAGGTTGTGTTGGGTCCATCATTGTCTCCAGATCGAGCTCAATGGGAATGGCCATAGCTGGTTTCACCATCGCAGGTCTCTCATGCGTTTCGCAGCCACTCCTTCACGCGGTAGTGTCAGAAGTCCTCCCGAGAAAATATCGATCATGGGCCCAAGCAAGCGTTAACGTGTCGGTGTGCTTCGGTGCCATCTTCGGCCTCCTCGTCGGAGGGGCCTTAGTTCAAAACGATAACAATGCGTTCCGCATCTACTTTTACATATCCGCTGGGGTGTTCGCTCTCTCGGCCGCAGCTTGTACATTTCTTTACAATCCACCGATCCGAGAAACACAGAAGGGAAGCATCTGGAGAAAACTTCAACACCTTGACTGGGTTGGTTTTGCCATGGTTGGCTCAGGCGTCACTTTGCTCTGCGTAGGATTATCTTTCGCACAGAACCCGTATGGTTGGGCCAGTGCACATGTGCTGGCTCCGTTCCTTACAGGTATCATTGTCCTCCTTGGACTTGTCGCATATGAGTGGAAAGTCAAAAAAGACGGCCTCTTTCACCACAGTTTATTTCAGCATCGGAACTTCGCGCTCGCCCTTGGATGCATCTATGTCGAAGGGCATTGTGCTTTTGCTGCAAATTACTTTGTGCCGTTCCAACTCACCACATTATACCCGTCGATGGGCTTCTTTCGGGTTGGTGTCTGCTATAGCATCTCCTACTTCGCTTTCACTTTCTTTGCACTGGCAACAGGCCTCTACATTTGGAAGTCAAAAACAGTACGAGTTCCGACAATAGCTGGATTTGTAGCATTTATCCTGTTCTTTATCCTTGCCGCTACAGCAAAGGAAAACACCCCACAGGCCAACTTCTGGGGCTACATGATATTCCTGGGTGCCGGTCTTGGGCTGTTGTTAACGACTCTTGTCGTTGCGGCCCAACTGTCGACACCTCCAGAGCTTATCGCAATGGCTTCGGGGTTAGTGCTTTCTATCAGGAGTTTGGGAGCTTCAACAGGGCTAGTCATATACCAAGCAGTCTTCAGTCATGGGATCTCCAAAAATTTGTTTCCCAAGGTAGCTGGTGTGACTATTCCCCTTGGTCTATCCGAAGAATCACTAGGACCGTTGCTGGGAGCTATCGCCTCCGGCGATATGGATGAGTTATCGAATGTGCCCGGAGCGACCCAAGAAATTATAGAAGCTGCAACTCTCGCTGTCAATGAAACATACAGGCTTGCTTTCAGTTACGTATGGGCCACTGCGGCAGCGTTCACGACAATTGCGTTGATTGGTAAGTTTGAAAGCCCTCAGCCGATGCTCCTTGTCCGAAAAGCTAACAAAGGGAAGCTGCAATGTTCTTACGCGACCCTAGCAACGAGTTCACTCGAGAGATTGACGCACCTCTCGATATTACCGAAGCGGCTGGCATGCAGGAATTTCGAGAGAAGTCTGCCGCGGAATAGTCGGACGTATATGCACCAGAGACTTATAGGTCATTTAAAGCCTGACCATCCTTGACAGACATCTCAATTTAAACATCTACTAACTGTGGTGAAGTTGAATATTATGTCAAACAATATTTGGATCCCTTTTCTTAATGAGAAATCTATCTTTTAGTATGAATCGGATCACAAGAAGAATTCGTAGAAAGACTCGATGACGGTTTTCTGAATGGGGGTTTAAAAACATGTAATACCCGATTGGGGAAGAAATCGGATTAACTATTCTTCTCTAGGAACCTAGCCCAACCCATTGCGAAGCCTAATTCTAGGTATAAACCCCTCGCAGAGCAGAATAGCCCGGTTACGTGATGCGGTGTCGTTCTCCATCAGCCAATTTCCTTCCTTGCCTAGACCTTTCGCCCTTAGTGACCTTCAAGTGCGCGAAGTTGCAACATGGTATTGAATAGCTAAGGCGATGTGCGATGTGCGATGTGCCGTTGTGTTCTTGCTTGCCTACACTCTTGAGGGACGAAACAGGCAGGAAGATTTAATAATTTCAGTCATAGTAAATTGTCCAGTATATTGCATCTACGTTCAGTCAAATAGTTGTTGTGTCACAGCGTCCCTGGAAGGGTAAGGCAGTAGGGAGACATGTAATCCTCGGGGTCTCAATGCCGATGGCGGGATATCTCGACGGCGGAGTCACAGGTACTCTACAACGGAAAGGGAAAAATGGCAATCAAGCTTCGTCCAAAAGGACTAGGCGACACCTTGGTTTTGATCAATTGTCTTCTTTTGGTGGTATCTTAGCAGAATTCAGCTGTTCTGAGACGCCGATATTCTGATTCTCTAGGGAGGAGCAGTTGTTGATTCATGTTGGTTGCATCAACTTTTTGATTGCACCATATGGCGGAGGAATCGAGAGACACCATCGCAGAAATGTATGGTAGCCTCCAAGCCGGTCCCTTTGCGATCGGCTATCGGCGTGCTGGATGTGAACTCGACAAGAACAGGCGAGTGAGTTCATTTCTGTGTGGATTTGAGGTGTGGATAGAGAGATTTACTCGCGACGGCCGGGTCTATCGGTGCCGAAAACTCTGCGACCGCCTCTCTCTTGAGGAGCCTGCTGGGCAATAGGAACAACATTGACGGCAATCGAGTCGAAGCCCATGCTCTTGAGCAAGTCCTTGGTGTCGGCATCAACATCCAATTGTCCGCTCTCGGTGTTCTGGGTGAAGTCCAAAGCGGAGATTTCGGGAACGTATTGATCCTTGCGTTCACGTTCTTCTTCTTGCAACTTGAAGGAGATACCGCGGACGGGTCCTCGTTGAATTCGCTTCATCAAGTGGGTGGTGTAGCCAGCGATCTAAAGGGTGGGCATGTTAGTTATTTTTTTGTTTCGCCTCGTCAGAATAGACGCACCTTGTTGCGAAGACGCTTGGAGGCGATGATGGCGATTTCATCGCATATTCTCTTGTTGGTCTCGAAGTCGAGAGTGAGTTTGGGATAGTATCGCTCAATGATGACTTTGGCGGACTTCTTGACGGTCTAGTCGCAGCTTCATGTCAGTGACTTTGATGCAAAAAGAGCTATAGCCCTCAACTCGAGGCTTGGTCTTCATTCTTGACTGACCTTAGTTCTAACGCGACCCATCTTGACGGTTGGCTGTTGCTTGACGAGAGAATGGTTTGAAGTTCGTTCGCAGTTTGAGATTCAAGGGAAAATTGATTTGCATGTTCGCGAAACTCTTGGCGGGAATACTGTGTGCCAAGATATCACCCAGATAAGATAAGACTTTGTCACGTGATCCTCCTTTGGTGGCAGGCTTCTTGAGCGGGTGAGGGAGCAACCAGTAACGAGACTGTGGTTAGAGTGAGTGAGATACACCTTGTAGTCTATCCTTATTTACACAACTATCTAGTATACACAAGTCTAGACACGACCAGTAAGGTTGGAGCTCTGCGACGCAGAACGATTCAGACGGTCCATCTCCTCCACCAGATCCATATCGATATTGACACGCGTTCCTGGACTTCTCCGCAGTGACGGTGTCCGCAGCGATCTTGACCTTGCAGCGGCCGGAAGTTGTTCTCCGGAAGACTTCTTCTCCGAATCTGGGGTTGGCACATTGTCCTTCAAATGCCAATTCGTCTTGACGCTGGCTTGGATTTCAAGCTTGCCTGATTGCCCAACAAGGGCGGCGGTAGGGCTGACCACACACCTTGGTCCCCCAGGTACAGGGTCCCACTTGACATTGCCAATTTCCTGCTTATTTGGGTTGCTGGCGACAAAGCCTGCGACACCCAATAGAGGCCTGGCCTGTGTTTCATTTAGGGCGGATGACTGCAGAATGCGACCGGCGGCTGGCTGTCGGCCTTCAATCGGACCAATCTTGACATCATTCAGGACATATCTGCCAGAATATTGGTATGATAAACCTGCTGAAGGATGTGTTGTAGGAGGCCCTGTCTGCCTATATCGAAGTGCTGTGATCGTGTCTCGTCCGTACGACCAAGGGTCGCTGCCAGAAAGTTCTTGCTGTGGTCCATCTGCGAGATCAAAGAAAGTGGCAATCAAAGGACCGAATTGACCAGGCTCTGATCTCAGATATCGGAGATGTTCTGTGACTTCTTCTTCGGTCACGGTAATGGCGCTTTGGGTAGCTGATTCCTCCGAAAGGCCCTCATCCAATGCCTTTGAACGCCGCTCCGTGGTTCGCTGTGAGATCAGATGTTGCTTAACCTTATCTCGAAAAGCACCCCTCTCTTTTGCTGTAATTTTGCTCAAGAACTTATCAAACTCGTACTGTGTGATTCCTGCCAGGTATGGACCAGTATAGCGCCATCGTCGTTTTTCGGACTTGGTTGAACTCGGAGCTGCAGTGGCTTCAATTCCTGCGGCTGGGCTCTCATCAGATTCTGCCTCCACAGCCATGTCTTCCTTGAATTGCTCAAGAGTGATCTTGAGGTGTTCGGGTAGTTTAGACACCCGCTGTGTCTCGGAAGCCTTAAGCCAGGCAGTCGGCTCATCTTGCTGGACAATCACGGGAACAGTGTCTACCGTAGTATTATCGAGATCTGGAGCAAAGGGACTGAGGTTGTCACGTTTCACTCTTCCTTTCTCATCTGGAAGTGTGATGCGCAAGTCCAGCTCTTGGAACTTCTTGAGGTTTATGACATGATCGGCAGCTGATTCGAAATCCGCCGTGTGCTGTGGTGTGTCAATACCTCCTCTTATCCTGAAAGTTGGTGTGCCAGTTTTTGTGGTGGTTTTGATCGGTAAAGCTCGCTTCAGTCCCCAGTCACCTCTTTTCAATGATGTTTTTGGGGTTTCTAGTGCGGCTCTTATGGGATAGATTGTGGTGGCTGTGTCGGAGCTGCGTGTCTCTGTATAAGTTGGAGCGACGGGTAGGGGTAGGGCTGATGGTATGGCGAACAGCCTCGAGTTTCGTAGCAGATTTGCCGATGGCGATAGCCGTGCAGCACTCATCGCTACGACAGCCAACCCGATTGGTAAGTCAGATTCCTCGAAGCTCAGAAGTCGTGAGCATTTCTCGAACGAGTCCTGCGCAAACAGTTCGTACCAAAGTTTCGATGCGCGAACGTTACGGTCGATCATGGCTAGACAGTATGCAGTAGCGAGTCAACAGTGTCACGTGTCAGCGCTCGCTTGACTCGCTGAGAAAATGCCGGGCGCGCCTTGGTTTGAAAAGGTGCTTTATTAACTAAAGATGTGTACGAGCAATATGCGCTCATTGCATTGTTTTGTAACAAACACAATTCTCCATAGCTACTTAGTTGTCAACGTGGAAGTTGGTGCCAGTACCCTTCCCATATCCGCCACCATATCCGGGATGGTCCCTGGCATCACTCATCATCAATTTTCAAGGCACGGATCCTGGGGTTCCCTTTCAGAGGGTCTGGATCGAATCGGCTGACATATGACTGGTATCTCGACGGACTGCACCGCCCTTTGCCTCGCGAAGGCAACTAAAGACAGATGCCTTAGGTGTCGCCTCGTAAAACCAAGGACAATATCATGCGCCATTCTGTTGGCCTGACCGTCGAGCAGCTCATTGAATAAATACCAAGACGGATGAATGCCGGATGAAATCGTAAGAGCGGATAGGAGAGTTTTGGAGCTGCAGTTCGAGACGTCGATGCAGAAGAAAGCAGTGCAGCTCTTGGATAGAAGGCATTCTTTCGTGGCGAGCCCCATTCGACCCTTCTTCTTATGCATGGTGTGTGCACGATGCGAAGAAGTGCGAACGCTCTTTGGGTCATCTGGCTTCGTTAGATTCGTCGTGCTGCACATTTAGCGCAGGTCACATCCTTGACGCAAGGTCGGCATGGTGCAGGCCCAGAAGGACAGGTAAAATGTCCCAACTGTGGATAAACCCAAGTCTTTTTATATTACGCATGACACTGGAGTTTGATTCAGTCATAGCGAGCGTTGGCGGGGATAGAAAAACCTCTAGTCATGAAGTCACCTTTTCTGTTATCAGTCCCGGTGGTCTTTTTAGTGTAAAGAGAGTTGATATTGTCGTTATCTTGGCGCCTTTTCTTCCGGACTTCTCCCTCTTGCAAAACTCGAGAGGTTAAATCTGCGGTCGCTGTGTCCCTAATGCCATTCGAGGGCTTGGGGGTGGATGTTCCAGACTGTGGTGTTCCAGATCGAGCAATCCCATTAGTTGGGACTTTTAATTTCCTGCCAGGATCATTGTCCCGGATTTCAGAAGACTTTGCATCGGTTGCCTTGCTGTCGGCTGCCTTCCTTTTCTTGCTACCACTGGCCTTCTTCAATGCGTGGGTCAGACCCAAAGATTTCAAGATGTCAAGTCGTTCCAAAACATGTGCTTTATCCTTCTCGGTGCTTGGCAATATCGGGATAATGTCGCGTTCTTCGTAATTTGTGCCGCACTGAACACATTTACCATCGCTCTGCATCTCCTTGATTGCCTCCTGCGAGAACGCGTGGCCACACGGAACGATGTAGACAGCCTTCACGCTCGGGCCCAACCGCTTGGAGGTAATTGGGCATACCCAGCGGGTATCCTTGCTCTCCTCGTCTTGCTCGACCTCGAATTGAACTTCAACAACATCTTTCAGGCTCTTGACCCTGCCTTGAATGAACTTTTCGTACTCGCCCTTGTCGACCGAACTGACTTCGACAGGAAGTAGGAATTGGATGATGGCATCTTTATTGTAGAGGTTCCCTGAGTGATCTGACACAATTGGCTTGACAAGAGGCTGATTTGAAATGGGACAGATAGACCATCTATGGGCTAGATGCTCCTTTTGTTTGTCCTTTAACTCGGTCGAAGTGGGATTTCGGGCCGCTTCTTTGACGAGTTCTCGACGAGTCGGAATGCTAGAGACTTGTCAACATATGCAATGTGAGACGTGCGACAGTGACTCACCTTCCGCCATCATTTCCCATGTCGACAGAGTCTATAACATGGGTTTTGGGTACACGAAGTTGATGAAGGACCTAGGTATGAAGGCAGCGGAGACGGCAAGTGGCTCATCCATTATTGCCAGCCTTGCGAGTGCATGCCAAGCCTCAGCCTTGTCTGCCCCGCAGCTTGCCCTGACTTCCACCTTCTACAGTGTCTGGTTCAGCATCCTAACAACCAGCCATCAAGTGATCCTACGCACATTTCTTCCATTCTTATGGACGATGCTGGTTTATGGTCGAGCGTGCTCGGTATATTCTCTAGTCTAGTGACACTTAACTAGGGATCATCAACCACCAAAAGAACAAGGGATGCTCATTTCATTCACCACCGGATTTCTACTAAACCAGACATATGTTCCCGGTCATGGCACTTAGTATACTGATCGAGATACACAACCACTCTCCTCTCAGAGAGTCGCAGGTTAGATCAATACTCAGCACGAGCTTTCGAACAATTATCAGATTCAAGAAAATCCTCACGTCGCTCATTGGTTGAAGATTACCATCGGATCGCGCCATGTTCGGCAATCGTGACGTTCTACTGCGTAATGACACGGCACGGCTAAACGGCCTTCACTCCCACACGAAGTGTTCTCCCCTACTCGGGCTGGTGATATATCAAGTAGGTTTCTTATTTGTAATTCAAAATATTCAACAGCAGCAGTATATGTACCCCCTCAATCCCTCTTGATTGGCAATTCAATTCAAGTCCTTGAGCTATCAACCGTCAATATCCGATAACATGGTTAAAGTCCTCCTCACAGGCGGATCCGGCTTTATCGCCGCACATGCCGTTGATATCTTGCTTCAGAGAAATCACGATGTGGTTTTTACCGTGCGGTCAGATGAAAAAGGTCAGAAAATCTTGAGCAATCATCCTGGCACACCGTCATCTAAATTGAGTTACGTAATTGTCGAGGATATCGCCCAGGAGGGAGCGTTTGATGAGGCCGTCAAGTCGGATCCTCCCTTTGAGGCAGTGCTTCACACGGCATCACCATTTCATTTCAAAGTCACGGATGTCAAAAAGGATCTCCTCGACCCTGCCATCATTGGCACGACGACTCTACTGAAAGCTGTCAAGAAGAATGCACCGTCTGTGAAGCGCGTAGCCATCACATCGTCGTTCGCTGCCATCATCAACCCTAATGGCCACCCTAAAGTCTATTCAGAGTCAAACTGGAATCCTATCACTCAGGAAGAGGCAGTAGCAAATCCTCAGAATGGATACCGAGCAAGTAAGACTTTCGCAGAAAAGGCTGCATGGGACTTCGTTGAGAAAGAGAAGCCTAACTTCGATGTTGCAACCATCAACCCACCGCTCGTTCTCGGTCCAGTGGTTCACTACTTGAATTCAATAGACAACATCAACACTTCAAATGAGCGTGTCGCCAACTTGATTCAAGGCAAATGGAAGGACGGATTACCGTCTTCCGGCATCTGGATCTGGGTGGATGTACGCGACGTGGCGCTGGCACATGTCAAAGCGATAGAAGTTCCAGAGGCAGGAGGTAAACGATTCCTTCTGACTGCCGGCTATTACTCGAACGGAGAAATTGCAAGCGCTATTAAGAGCAACTTTCCGGATCTGGCAGATAAACTCCCTCAGGATCTGAAGAGTGACAAGCCAGACGATGTATACGGAATTGATAATTCACGCAGCAAAGATGTCCTGGGGATCAAATATCGAAATCTCGAAGAGAGCGTGATTGACACAACCAAATCACTGCTTGCAATTGGCGCTTAAGGGTGAGCAACAGAATCGTAATCCTTCCGGGGCGGTGAGGGCCATATTAAGATCCTGGGTACATCTGGTGATATCATTTAGAGTTCGATAGAATATACCTGATTGTCTCTGCAACATGCACACAAAAGACAGACAAACAAAGATAGACTGTTACTAAAAGGACAAAAGGCCGTGCTAGTTGAATGGCTCCTAACTAGATAGTTAGACTCGGATACCAAAGTCATAAGACTCATCCCCCCTCGGCACAGTGTTGAACCGGCCGGGGTGGCCAGCACATGAGCCTTGGCGGCCAGCTCGAAATAAGAGTAGTATTTAATTTCCACTCCCTAAAAGTACTTTGTAAGTACTTTATTCCTGCTCCAAGTACTTTACCTCCACCCAAGTCACCCACAACCAACGGTAAAAATTGCTTGCACTACGAAAATACATGAGAATGAGAGCATTTCGACTCATGAAAATTGATCATGAAGAGGAATAGGGCGATAGGTGCAATCTGCTCAGTCTGCTTAGACGTAAATTTCTAAGTCGTCTTGGTCTACCGCAGGTCCGAGGGTGGATGAGTTAGCAAAGGGTTCGCAAATAGGTGAGCTTGATGCGATACCTTGGTCATCTTGCAGAAACGGCAGAGAAACATGAGCTTTCACCTTGTCATTCTGAGATGTGATTAATGGCAGTGAATGATGAAGCGATGCCTTGAGCCGATAATTTGGCTTCACCACCGAACGTTGCTTTGCCACCCAAGGACAACGCACTCAAAGTGTCGCGACTAGGACTCCTTCGAATTTTCTTGTGAGATTGTACATCGATGTCCTCATCAATGGCAGTGTTGTCTTCAATCTTGCCGCCTGGAGAGCTGGCAGAGCTTGTCGACGAATTTTTCAGAGCTCTTTGTTTGACAGATTTCTTGACGGTTGGCTTCCTGCGACTGCGATAGCTTCGCTCAGAAGGAAGATTCGCAAGTCGGCCTTTCTGAGCACTGCTAGGCAGAAGGTGGCTGTCTCGGAGACAAAAGGTGAGGTGTTGGAAAAGATTCTTCTTCTGAGCTGGGGTGAAGCCGCACCACGCGCATTGGAGCTCGAAGGGACAAACGAGGTAAACTTCCGGGAAAGTTGCGGCACCAGCTCGACGCTTTGTTGGAGGTCGCCAATTTGGATCGGAACGGCCGCAGTTGCAGCCAGGACGTGAGCAGACTATACTGTGTCGCTTGAACGGATGGTGATGAGGTACTTTCTTACAAAATTTTACAACATGAGTTGCGTTGGGATGGGATTTTAATCATCAGGAAGCAAAGACAAGCTCCTTCGGCCAACTTGCTTCATTTACCTGAAATCTCTATTGTCATGCTCACCCAGAAGTTCTGGGAACATTGCAGTTCTGGAAAAGACTGTTGGAAAGGACTTGGGAACCTCGACCTCCGAATACCCAATCCTCGACACTTTACCGTGAGTATCAAGCCTTATAAACATTCATCCCAATGCACGCTTTCAGAACTACATATTGATTTTCCCCGTCTTCATTTCCTAAACCAGCTCGGTCAATGATTGGATTGATGCGAAAAGAATGTTAGTGTGGGATGGGAGAAATAAGCACCTGACTGTTTATAAGTCATTGAAATCAATTACCAGGCAACTTATCCAGTACAAGCATTAAAGACCTGTGACACGGCGATACTAGATCCTATTAATACAGACCCATCTAGGTAAGTACCTAAAGATGTGACAATTCCGCCAAATGGGTAGTATGCCCAAAAAACAAATTTCCTGTCGAGTCCAGCAGGTATCACCAGGTCTATCGACTGTCTTTCATCCGTAAACAATTATCAGCAAAGCAGGCTGCCATTTTTGGAAATAGTCGACTACAATCCAGCCTGCACAATCTTCATGAACTGTATAATGTGGCATAAGTCGAACAAGGTCCGTTCGTCACAAGAAACTGGAGAGTATCAGGAGACCGGACCCGGAGAGTTTGGTCTTACTCCTGCCGTGTGGTGGGGACTAATGGGACAGGGTTCACGACTCACAATTTTGCCCTTAAGGCCCCCTGCCACTGCGGGAGGGCTACAATGCCTTAGGACTAGCCCTTGGGTCTGTGCTGGGATTTCACTTGAGCAGGGTACGGACCCGGAGTTTAACAAGCACCTCAGGACATCTGATCGGAATGCATCAAACGTCACAACCTTGACTATCTCTCATTCGAAATGCCTTTTATATCAGAGCCGGAATGGTGCCTGCTCCGTACATGCCTCTCTCATGCTTGCAAACGCATCTTAGACGCCAATTTCCTTTGAGGTGAGCACCGTATCTCAAGCGGACTGAAAGTGATTTGCCCTACTGGTCATCTTGAGAAGGTACGATCTATCGGATGGAGAGCACTCCGGGTCCTACTACCACTGCTGGCATACGCCCACATCGCGCTTGCCGGCATTGTGTTCAGATAAAGGCAAAATGCATTCCTTTGGCAGACTCTTCTACGTCCATTTGTCAGCGGTAAGCCTTGGTTCTGGTGCCCAGACTTGGAGGATTGAAACTCACATTGGACTAGATGCAACCGCTTGGGAAAAGAATGCACAACCCCCGAGCCAGTCCCCCGAAAACGCCACCGGATGAAATCAGCGTAGGTTTCTGGTTCAGCCATGTTGTGCTCGAGAAGTCATATTGTTCACGCTGACTGGGAGTAGGAAAGTTTCCCAATTGGAGGAACGTATCGAGACTTTAACAAAACTGATCACCTCTTGCAAGACCGTGTTCCCTACACCCAACGCTGGGAGCACACCTGAATCATCAACGTTACCCACTCCTCCAGTGTCGACCACACAAGAGAGCAATGGTCAGGGTGAACTGGGTGCCGTTCTAGAATGTGGGTATTGGGTACCAAATCTAAACCATGGGATACGTGCTCCTCTCGAACGAGATGGAGACGGAATGTTCAGCTTTTACCTCCCAGAAGCATACCAGGAAAAGCTGTTGAATTTCTTTCGTGCTGAGATGAACCACCACTTCCCCTTTGTGATAGTACCTTCCATACTCACTGCCGGACTGTTTCGTAAAGATCACCCTTTTCTGTTCAGAGCTTGTATTGCCGCTGCTGCCCACTGCGACCCGCCAAATCAGAAGCGGTTGGGTGAAGACTTATTGAAGACGATAGGGGAACGTATGCTTGTGCGTTCCGAAAAGTCGCTGGATCTACTCCAAGGATTGCTGGTTCTCATTGCATGGTAAGTTCGAGCCAGTGAGCCTCCTATACGGCTGTCTTCTGCGCAGAAAGTTCGCATTGCCAAATACTCATTCAAGCTTGTCTTTATCTTGACGGTCACTAACTCTCCTCAGGTATCAATTTTACAACCACTTCAACCCTCAAATAATGAATCTCCTCCACCTGTGCATGGCGTTAACAGTTGATCTCGGCTTGAACCGACCACAGCCTACTGGAGCACAGTCGCAGCTTCGCGTAGTGATCGACACCGCCTCTTTGTTGCATGGAAAAGGGTGTACACAAGGCTTGAGGACTGCCGATGAACGTCGTGCTCTGTTAGGATGCTACTGGCTTTCCGCCAAGATGTCTTATTCTTTCAAACGAGTTGATGCCATGCGTTTCACCGCACATTTGGAGGACTGCTGTCAAGTATTACTTGCAGAAGCCGAGTACCCTTCGGATATTGCTCTTGTCCAACACGTTCGCCTTCAGCGTGTCGTTGAAAGATACATACCCCAAGCATTGGGCCAGCCATGCCTACCAGTTCCTGTCAGGAGTTTTGTGAAGTGTTTCGAAGAGGACATCCAAAAGTTCAGGCAAAGTATCCCAAGGGATCTTTTGAAAGACGGTATGTTCTAACCACTTTTTGGGGTGTTGTTGGTAATCTGCTAATGCAACCAAAGCTCATCTTGAAATACATATACTAGGAGCTCAGATTGGAATGTATGAGATCATTCAAATGACCGACTGCGACCTGCCTATCCATAGGATAGAAGCATGGTCCGCGTGTTTGAATCGTGTTGGCGAGTTTTGGGACTGCTTCCTGTCCCAGCCTAACGAACAGCTTCCGAACTTGACATTCATGTCATGGCTGCATACCGTCCACATCCTACTTGTCGTTGCAAAATTATCCTTCATACCAGCGGAAGGGTGGGACTTGGATTATGTTCGCACCAAATGTTCCTTTGCCACCTTGACTGATCGGCTCATTGAGAAGCTTTCAGCAGTAGCCAAATTGGAAACTGGCTTTCCGTCACCACGACCTCTCGCCATACGATTCAATATGTACTGTGAGAAGATGCGGATGTGTAAGAGATGGTATGAAGCGAAGATCAACGCAGAGGAAGCTGTGAAGGCATCCGAACAGGCAGCCGTATTTGCAGGAAGATCAGCAATTCCTGGTCCTGCTTCCCCAGATCTAGATTGTCCGGGACTATTTGACACCTTTGACGACACTGTTTGGCAGGATTTTATGTATGATTGGGCGGCTCCTATGCAATTTTGAACATTGTAACATAAAGATTGTTTTCAAGCCCGTTTAAGCATGCGTATACCCCGTTTCCGTAAAGGCGATTCTCTACTCGTAGCAGGTATGAGTGATATTCAGCAACCACGGAGATCAAAGATTTCGACTAGACTCGTTTGCTTGACAGCAGCACAACGCCAGACAATCGTTCTTAAGTCCGTTCCAGTGTGCATTAGTCTTAAAACTCGCTTAAAATAAGGAAATGGATCATGAGTCAAGGTTCACTTGCCCCTATTTACCAGTGGCCAGCAGTGTGTCCGCATCCGCCCGGTTGCTTCACTTCACTCCGACTCCGGGTCCTGATCTGCCAAGTCAGTATATAAACAAGAGAAGGCAGTCACTGGGAAAACAACATTAAGACCTGGCAACAAAACAGTGCTACTACAACGTCATTTTTATCATCCATAGCGCTCACCGGAATAATGGGCCGGGGACATCAATGGTTCAAGCTACGCAACATGGAGAAACGCAAGGAAATCATTTCCAACGAAGACCTCTCTGACGATCAGAATGCACCGGCAGCCTTGCCGCCTCCTCCAGCAATCCCCACGGTCGTACCCGGCACGACTGCAGCCACAGGAGACGAAGCACCCATTGCGCAACAGGACGAAGAAGAACCCGAATATCTAGGCCCCAAAGCACTCTACATACTGATCTCGTCGCTGATGCTCGTGGTTATCATCCTTACACTGGACCAGTCAATCCTCGCCACGGCCGTTCCATATGTCACTAACGAATTCCACACGATCGCTGATATAGGCTGGTATGCTTCTGCGTATCTGCTGAGTACAGCCGCGTTGCAGGTGAGTGAAGTCCCGTTCCGTGATGGTTCCTGATCAGTCACTAACAATACCACTTACAGCCCTTGAGCGGCAAGGTGTACACATATTTCCCGCTCAAGATATCTTTCCTCGCGTTCTTAGTCGGGTTCGAGGTCGGCTCATTGATCTGCGCTCTGGCCAATTCTTCCGCCATGCTCGTGGTCGGCCGGGCGGTTGCTGGTATAGGTGGTTCGGGAATCATCAATGGCTCACTTACAATCATTGCTGTTGCTGCCCATCCCTCTAAGCGTCCTGCCATCCTGGCAACAGTTATGGCCATGGCTGGCGCGGGCCAGTTGTTGGGTCCTCTCATTGGTGGTAAGTGTCGATATACGTGAGATGGCGTTCTTGATTCAAAATTGCTAACGGTGACAAAGGTGCATTGACACAGCACGTCTCATGGCGATGGTGTTTCTGGATCAATCTTCCCATTGGTGGCGTGACGGTCGTGGTGATGGCCTTGATTCAGTTCCCCGCCTACAAGGCGCGAAAAGCCACTTGGACAATTCGCGATTTCGTCAGAGATTTCGATCTCATCGGTTTCAGTATCTTTGCACCTGCCTCTATCATGATCTTATTGGCACTTCAGTGGGGTGGATCGGAATATGCATGGTCATCGGCCATGGTGATCGGACTGATCTGTGGTTCGGTTGGTGCTTTTTGCGTTTTCGCGGCATGGGAATACCGCCATGGTGAACACGCGATGATACCCTATTCACTTGTGCGTCAGAGAGTGGTGTATAGCTCCTTGGTGACCACGGTATGCCAGTTTGGAGGAATAATGCTTCAGGCGTATTACTTGCCTCTCTGGTTTCAGACTGTGAAGGGCAACTCCCCAACCATGAGCGCCGTACACACCTTGCCGAGCTTCTTGACGCAGATGCTTTTTGCTATCACATCTGGCGCCATCACTCCACGGATTGGCTACCTCCTTCCCTTTGGACTGTTCGGAAACACCTTTGCGTCCATAGGCGCGGGATTGATGACTACTCTGCGACCTGATACTGAAGTTGGCAAATGGATCGGATACCAGATCGTCGGGGGAGTTGGCCGTGGCGTGTCAACTCAACAGCCGCTCATGGCAGTGCAGAGTGTGGTGAAGGCAGACATGATCCCGATAGCAACGGCGACGCTCATGTGGGCTCAGATGTTCGGTGGAGCCATCTTCTTAGGGATCGGTCAAACAGCCTTTATCAACCTTCTCCGAAGCGCACTGCAATCATATGCTCCAGGCCTCAACCCCGAGGATGTGATTGCTGCTGGGGCGACTGATTTCATTCAAAAACTCGAAGCTGAAGGCGATATCGTCACGGGCCAACAAGTCGTGCGAGCATACAACAATGCAATCGTCAAAATTTTCTACATTGGGATGGGATTGGCGATCTTCGCGTTCTTCACTAGCTTCGGGCTTGGAAAGACAAAAGTCGTCCAGAAAAAGCCAACGAACAAGAAGGTTGATGAAGAGAAGGGAGCAACAGTGGTGCCTAGAGGAAGCGAAGACAGCGAGGGGAAGAACTCTACAATCGTCCCTTCTACTCATTCTGCAGAGGGAGAACGGAGCGTGGCTCTACCAATTGTACAATCCAAGTAGTGAGAGAGGGGTTTAAGTGGTTCTGCAACATACATCGGCAGGGTCTTGGTGCTTTAACGGGCGGCGTTGATATAGATTACCATCGAGCCGATTTTCTCTCGTGTTAACAAATAATCACATAGATTCGATAGATAGATGTGTAGTGGGTGTCAAGATTCTGAACCCATAGTGGCACTTCAAGACATTCTCTCGAGACAAAAATGAAGCCCAGTTAACCCGTGAACTATATGCGCTTACAGTCCACCGTAGCATGCGCCTTCGGATATGTGATCCACCAGAAAGTTATCTTGGCAAGTTTGGCGAAAGCAGCAACCCCGACTTGAAGCTGCAATGAAATGTTTTAGCGATTAAAGGTCATCGATCTTTCGAACCTCATACCAGACTTACAGATTGCCAGGTGCGGGTCAACACAATGGCTTCATCCTTCCGAGGGTCTCCGTCGCTATGTGGTTCATTGTTCAATGCAGCAGCACCGCGTTACGTCTGCCGCAGTTGTCGGAAAAGTCTCCTGATACCTCAAGCGCGACAGATGCGAGAAGCCTCAACACTGCTGTCGTCGAGTCAGAGATTTCGAGGCACTCAAAAAACTTCAGAGGCCCAAACACCCCCGCGAGCATTCTACGCCTCTAAAACCCCCCTTGACTACATCAGCCCCAAGACTGAGCAACTCAAACAAGCCCATCTCGAGGAAGAAAATGGGGATGAGGGATGGTTAGATCTTGAACCCTACCAAGAGGCAACAACCTGGGTAGGCCTAGAAAGTGTTGGTCAGGAGGGCCGATTCGACCAGCCCCCGCAACCCGAAGATGAATTTGAGCCGTGAGTGAATATCAGCAACCTTTCTCGCCGTTCGTCGCATAAAATACTGACAATCGGGAATAGCTTTATCACACCCTCTTCCACAGAGAAGATCGACCGTGATTACTTTTTGGTTTACCTTCACAATGCAATTATGGATGTTCTGGTATACAAGACATTGGGACAGAGCTTGACCGATTTGTATACGGAAGGACGCCACCCCCATGGCAGAAGAGCGGCAACCTCAATTGGACTTGCAGTTTCCCAGTGCGGCGCAATTACCGGTCTACAGGGAGATGTAAACACACTGCAAGCAGCTCTAAGCGACAGCACAAGAAGAGCAAGCATGTCAGCAGTCGAGATGGCAGAGCTTCTATCCACTCTGAAATTCAATTTCTCAGATCCAATCACATTCGAGGTATACTTTGAGCTCGAGTTTCTACACTACGCTTGTGCCGTTCAGCTAACTTGTTGATAGATACTCAAGTATTTCTCATTTATCTCCGGCCATCGTGTGCCAGATCCGGTTCTTAGCAACGTCTGGAACAACGACAAACCACTCTCTGTCTTTATTGACCTCTTGACCCGACACTACGTGCAGACGAAGCCCAAGACCGTTGTCTCGACCCTGAAAGCGCGACAGGAAAAGGCTCTGCGCATGGCTGCGGAGCCCATCGACTCAGTCAGTTTGGACCGTACAACACAAGCAAAGTCGAGAAGGAAACCCCAACCCTTGGGACCCAATGTCATGGTGTTGCCCCGACGGGAGACACCCGTAGACAAGGAGAAGGAAGTGGGTCGATGGAAGCTCATTGAGAAAGAGTTGATCGAGAGAGGATTACCGGTGCTCGGCAAATATGCTCAACAGTCTACGGAAGATGCATTGTCACCTACGGAGAGGTACTAATCGAACGGCCTCCATGTGGGGGAGCGACTATGGGAAGAGAGTGGTTTTCGACGTGTACGAAGAATTGCCATCCAAACCAGGCTATAATTGGCTACCGCGATGGACCTGCAGACCCTACCACTACTCAAATCTTGAGCTAGTATCAAGCAATGGGTGTACATCGAGAAATGATCCTGTTCGCTCCCGGGAGCACTGGTTGTCTAAGTGGAACCCTTGACAAAGTCAATAGTATCACCTTGTACCATACTGAAAGTTCCTCACGAATAGTTGACTGGGGGATGTCCTTTACAAAATATACCTTGATTGTACAACTACCAAAACCTGCTCCGATTGATCACTGTTGTCCTCAAGATTCCCGTACTGCGATAATGTGGTCTTGGTGTCGGCACCCATGGCCACCCGATCTATGATCACAGAATCCCTGCATGAAAGAAAGTGATACGGATGCAGGATCTCTTGAACGTTTGGCCTGACTGTCGGCTCCCGTTTCTGTCACAAATAGCAATCACGCGCTACATCGGGGCACTGCTAAGACAAGCAAACAAGACAGACAGGGCCCTTGTCAATGCTTTCAGCTTGATTGGAATGATATCCTTGCCTGGTCTCTGTCTGTGCACCTATCCTGGCACTGACTGATTTCGAGTTAACAGCTATCATTGCTACTTGTTAATGGTACACTTTGGTCGCACCGAGACATCCATTTGGTGAGTGGTATTGAGCACACATAACAAGGCCACTAAAGCTTGTTCATTCCTTGCCCCTCAACCATACTTTTAGATCTACCAAAGATTTAGGGGGGCATACCATTATCGATTCCCATCTTCCATCTAAACCCCCCCATAGCCGCTCATCATACCAACAGTCAACCAGCAAGGTCAGCGTACCAGTTTTCATGTGACTTTCTGAGCAACCACTGGCCAGCAATTGAAGACGCTCGGCTAACTCTTGCTGTTGCCATAGCGGGAGCAGTCGGCCGAGGCGAAGAGAAAGAACAGCCATGGAAGAAGTTTCATGCGGCTCGGGATGTTGAAAACAGCATCGAAATACTTGAAACTCCCATTCGTCTGATTGTGACAGATTTTCCGGAACGGTATTGCCTGCGGACGATCCACCCCCACTTATCGCGAACCAACCTGCTCGGCACTCACTGTTTATTCTGCTCTCACTTTTCTGCCTATTTTCGGGGGCAATTGAGTACGAATACAACAGAAACTTAGGCGGACGCTATTGTCCTTCGTCTCCAGAGTGCACGCTTTCATTGGGTGTTCGTGAGCGACATTGAGGATGCCGGGACGTGCGAGCGGTCTTTCTTCATTCGAATGGACAACGAGCTGCTTTGTCGTTATGATCAAAATTGTATCCGGAGACAGCAGAGACCACAGCTGCTCGGCAGCTGCTAGAGATCGTTTCATCGACATCATCGTCTTAGACCGTAACCAGTGTCTGCAGATCTCCAGAGATCAGTGTCGGAAACGAATGATGATATCGATGGGAGATGGTGGGATCACACGATTTAAACAAGGGGCTATGGATTGTTGCTGCTGCTCCTGCCTATTGCCATCGATCCTATTGCCAACGATGCTACGCGAGTCAAGTCCCCATGATGGTCACTACCGTTTGTGATTCTCTCCTCCTCTTCTTATTAGATCGCTATATCTGAGTGATCGGTGCTACCTCGATGCTCTCCGTGGCCACGCAGCTTGGAATGTGTTCCTTGGACATGTTTATAAGCAGTATACTTCTGATACATACGCCAACCGTTTCTTTCAGTGCTGATGGCCTGTGATGCCATGGTAGCGCTGTTTTCGTCATCTCCAGCCATGTGTTGAGTTATCGCCTACTTATCTATGTACGTGGCCGGTCTGGTAAGAAGCAGTTGACTAGCCTAGTGAGCAGTAATTTTTATCGTAGTATACGCTTATACGCTTCGACAATTATGGCGTTGTTCGCGGCGCTGATTCTAGCTCCCCTCGGCCTATGTAATGGGCATTCGGGCGGTTAATATTGTTTATTCGTTAAATCCTTTTGGGCACAACTGTGTGACTGGCTCTAGATGCTCTTTCATTTCCATAACCGATTTGCTAACGAAATCTATGGCTATTACAATGATCAGGGCCTGCAGAACAAATGCCTAACCCCCATATAGACCATTCCGGCCGAGTTACGTGGCAGCATGATATGATAGTTTTCATCTACGTTGCAGCAACCTGCAAGCTGCATGTCTACGCACGTGTAGCGATGACCTGTTGCCTTGTAATCGCTCGCTATCTACAGGTCTTTGTCTTCGTTGTAGAATTATTTGATTGGTCTGCTCATCGCTAAGATCGCGCTGCTGCGCTCTGCACGCCGCAGCTGCAGTACAAGGAGTGCTTTATACATCGCTGTCCATATCTCCACGCTCGGACCCGAGCATGTCGACGCTTCACGAATCACTTACGGGTTCCCTCCGTACACTCACTGACCGGATGCGTCCACAAGTGATTCGCATCATCTCGCTTGTATGAGGACTCGTCCGGCACGGCCATCAACTGTGTTGTCGTGCGTCACTGTCATATGATGGCCCTCATCTCGGTTGGGGATCGTCCACGTCTGGCTGTTGCGCTCCCATGTACAGACCCTGGTCTGCTCCAGTCCACAGCCTCGGTCAGACATAAGGAAATCACTAGATCGGGATACTCAGCTCGACTGATCCTACCGCCGAAATCCCCTGTCTTGGAAATAGCTTGGTGCACAGGTATTGTCGAACCCTGATTACTACCATCCACAATCCTGACCACTGATAATGACCCAGATAAGCACCCCAGCCTGACCTGTATGACCTCGTGGGGTTATTTTCTGAGAGATGGAGCCTCTACCAACCTTGAATGAGCAGAAAAGCATAGCCATCCATACCAACCGAAATCCAGTGTCGGCCTGCGCTTGGGAATGGCGTTCACAATAGCGCATCTTATCACACACAAACTTATACACCAATGCTTCCTGTCCTTCGAAGTTTTCGGAAGTAATGTCTTGTTCGCATCCTCGCACTGTAACCCGACTCATACCAATCGATCTGAAGCGTTAGCAAACCCCAAATCTGGTTCGCGAAAGGTGTAATTGCACGTGGCATGGGTTTGCGGAGAAGATTTTAGGCTGAGCTCATCGAGCCTCCGGGATTCACCGTGCACAATGTACCAATGAAAATCCTAGTATGATATATCCTCCGGCCAAATCTTAGGGTTCCGTCCTCGTTTCTAAGAGATGAGGCCAATATTATCTCGATGATGCACCATACAGGTAGAAAGGTTTCGTCAAGACTCAGACCAGTTTCCTCGTATTCTTCGATCCCGGAAAACAGACTACTCATGTGGACGCGGCTCAACCTCGGTCTTTGACACCCATCTCTCCTACCTGCCGCAGTTACTGTATGTCCATAGGGTACAGCAGTTCAACGCGATTTGAGAAAGGCAGAATGGCTGGGGAGGGGAAAATTGGGAAGATTCATCGCTCCATTGCGCTCGTCGAAGCTGGAGGAGAGATCGGCCAGAGTTCGCGGTCGGTGGATAGCCATCAAGGTACCGTAATTATAATACCCAATGCGACAGAAGTCTTCTTGCGATTAGTTTCATTACATTGCTAATAAAGCGTGATTTCCTCAAACTTATCATGGTCAAGTATTCCCTCTCCATACATAACACCATGTACATAACAGGCTCCGACGACAATCCACCCCCCCAACTCCTGCCGCCTAAGAACTAGTGGCATGTCACATCCGACTAGAATCGCAATTGAATCTCCCAATCTTGCCCCTGCAGGAGCTAATCCCATTCTTCCTGTCTTCGTGGACAGCAATCGTCTCCAGGCAGCCACGTTTACCGCCCAGGAGATCGCCTCCTTCCAAACCCGCTCCATTTTCAAGAAGTTCTTCCAGTCATTCCACTCCTGACCTCTCTCACCTCTAGAGGGGAGAATTAACTGGTCAAGTGTGTATCCAGAGAGAACCAACCCACGATTTCGGAACAGAATACTCCGAAAAGAAAATCCATGAGCATATGTTCGTTGCAAGCCGCCACGCCACATATGACCGTTAAGGAGGATCTCCATGTTATTTGCGGTATCGACAATCCCTTGTGCGGTTGTATCGGCCGTCATTGTTCTGGAAAGTGCTGTTCTCGCACCTTCAAGGTCTCCGTATGCATTCAGCTGAGGGCCGCCGGGAGGAGTTGTTGGGTAGGATTCGTCCACCTCGTCCTTATGGGAGGCTCCCAATGAAGTTATCACATCCAACAATATGCCTTGAACTAGGAGACCATTATTTGGCACAGTCTTCACCAGTGTAGGGGTGGACCTGGACCCTCCTGCTCGGTACGGACCTCTAAGTCGTGCTGTTGGAATTGGCCGACAGATCATGCATATCGTCCAGCTTGGTAGACTGTGTGCGCAGACAGTTCCAACAGTACGATGTCCTTGACCAGTTTTCAGATGGTCGTTCGTAATATAAAGCGATATTTTCCATAAATCAGATATAGCCACACCGGAACTTTCGTTGATTGTTGCTTTCTGGTGTTTGTAGATCTCCACGCCGTGCCTTGAAACCAACTGTAGTGTGTTTAGATCTCCTTCTAACAGGAGCTGCAAGCTAAAATTTTTATAAATCTCCTGTAAAGAACTTCCGTAGATTGGTGTTATGGCGGCCCTGTCCATAATAGCTTTCAAGCCGAGTAGCCCGTATATTCGATCCTCTGCAAGCTCCGATTGCGCCTCTAATCCGAGCAATAGTGGTCGGATCACGTCAGTAGCACCAGTATTGTTTGGAATGGCCCTCTGGTCTTGTTGCAGGTTCGTTAACTCAAGTACAAGTCCCCACATGCGTTCAGAAGTCCAGTGTCTCTCCCAGGGCACCCTATCCTGCCCAGCCTCAAACCGCCCGAAAGTCTGCGAGTCTGAACGCAGTCTTGAAATAATATCGCGCCCGAATCTCATCTCGTCTTGCGCGATGAAGGTACAGGCGGTCCGTAGGATGTCCCATGTCAACCAACAGTTTCCACAAGCGATCGGCCCATCTGCTCGTGCGATTGCCACTTCCTGTAGAATCCACAGGCGTTGCCAATATTGTCTCAAGAAAAAGGTGGCAAGTGCTTGGTACACACGGTCGCGTAGCGGCGGGCTCCGCCAGATTCGCAGCCCAAACAGCCAGGCCGAATGCACATCCTCATGATAGAAGCTGTTCGTGTGACCAAACGGCCGATTGCGTGCTGCGATCCACTGCAAAGCCGCCACTGCCAAGTCACTGTCACCCCGGGCTGGCCCAAGCCAAGCCACGACCTGCCACGCCGATGCGTAAATAT
Source organism: Exophiala bonariae (assembly GCF_035927105.1). Lineage (NCBI taxonomy): Eukaryota > Fungi > Ascomycota > Eurotiomycetes > Chaetothyriales > Herpotrichiellaceae > Exophiala > Exophiala bonariae. The sequence continues at coordinate 117,882 of NW_027042501.1, forward strand.
CACGCATCCGCGACACTTGCTGATTGCGTTCAGCCATGTCAGCCTGATTGATGCATATAGAGTCGACCCAGATCTTGAATCCCTGGCGTATCCGTGCGCATGAACGAAGGAGGACCAGTGCATCATGGAGATTTGGTCTGATTTGAAATGGTTCGCCATTTAGAATGATGGATGACTTTGGCATTTCTGGACCCCAGGAGTACGACAGTGCAACGTAATCGCCCCATACACGACGCCAGGGAACCCCATTCTCGCTTTCAACTAGTTCTGCGGAACTCTGCGATGATATGGGCAATTGCAACGGGAGGCGCCTTCTTCTTGACTTCCACGGCTTGAACAGGGGTCGAAAGTCGTGAGGCATAAGAACTTCGGGCCAGACATGATTACTTCCTTTGCATGCCTGCGTCTCGCGGTTAAGAGCGGTGCCCTGAGCCAGGTCAACATGCTCAAGTGTGCAAATTATCGATGACGAACTATCGGCATCTTTTGCGATAGGATGAAGTGTCAGCAGTCGAATGTCGTTGACACCGAGCGGCTGATAGTAATATGGCATTGCAGAGTGAACTCAACTTGCCAATCGTGCTTCACGGAAGGAGTTATTGTATAGTGCCTTAAGGAAGTGGTTGCAAGTGAAGGGAAAACAGAGGTCGAAGAGCACTGCATACCATATGCGTCGGGCATGCCGCCTGGATCCCTGTTTCGCTAGGAGGCTGTGAAGTGCCGTTCGCCTTGTGGATGTGGTAGGCTTTTCACCATTTTAGGCTAGCGGTTGGGGGCCTAACCTAATTAGTCACTGGCACTCGGCCCCACCCCGAGACGCTAGGCATTCAGCCTTGCGAGAATGGGGCAGCCGGCATTCAGCTAAGCATCTAAGTTCGGTTGTCTGGTATTCAACGCCGATATTATACTTGGTCTTAGCACTTAGATCCCAGACCGGCCCTTCTTGCTTTACCCAGGCTTTGGGTGCCCTGGCTGAAGTTTGCCGCAGGTCGGCGTCGGCGAGATTTGGAGTTGTGTCTCTCCGCGGAAGCGCAACTTTACACCAGTAGTCTACGAGGATGCACTTTTGCAAACCTGATTTCGGAATTGGAACTGTTACCACTGTGGATTCGGTTCTTACTCATCTGACCGCTTTGATATCATCTACGATTAATCATAGGCAGCGTTGATTTCAATCATGAAGACGCTCTCTTTAGAACGGATTTTTAGGAAACACTTGCAAATGGTATCATCGTCATGCACGATCTCAATACTCGCCAGCCGTCGCCCTTCAAGGTAGGTTGAAGGGATGCCCCCTTTGTGTCAGCTCCCCGAGCGAGTTGATATTTCATCCATGGCGTAATTAGCAGTGTCTTCTGCAAGTCTTCCTGAGGGTTTGTCCCATTATTGCTCCCCAACTGCCGACGCACCCTACGCTTTTCAAAATGGCCACCTCCTTTTTTCCACTAGTGTAATATCATGAACCCCCAGGGAGTTTTTACAGAGTCATTTATCGACTGAGACCTGGCATCAGCTGTCCTCTTCTGCTGCCGAAGAATGCGTCAGTGGGGGGCTCCAGTCGAGGATGATCGGCCAAGTTGGCTTCCTCTTGGTCTGGGCTTTGCTCTTCCAGTTTTTGTAGCACTTGGCTCCAGACAACTGCATCTTCCTGATCGTGCAAGGCATTGGCCATGCTTTCCTGACACTGACATATTTCTATCCAGATCGAGGCTGATGACGCTGTGTCAACCCCGAAATATTTGAGTGCAGCGTTGAGACTCCGACGGGCATCCACATAACGACCCTTGGATTGTTGCTGTCGGCCGAGTCGGCGGTAGGCCAACCCGACACGCCATGAGTCTACACTCCCTTCTTCCATTCTTGTAAGCCTCTCTTGTACTTTCCAGCAGACCAAGTCAGCTTCGGAGTACAATTCTTGGGCGGCAAGTCTATACGCTTGAAGCAGAAGGAAGTAGACCGAGTATGGACTGTTCGGCCCACAAGCTCGGTCGATCTCGACAATGGGAGGGAGCCATTCCGTCAAGTCTGAGCCTGGATCATACCACAGCATGTCAAGAGCCCTGTTCAGGCGCACCTCATACAGCAGCGGCTTGTTCTTTTCTAACCGAGACTCGAGGCCTTTGTACATGCATTGAGCGGCGCGTGCGTACAGTTCTTTAAGCTGGGCCACGTCAAGATCGCCGAAGACGCTGAAAAGGGCATACCGAGAATCATTCTCATCCAGGAAGGTAGTTGCAAAATCCTTGATGGATCGTAGCAAAATTGCCGCAAGCTGGGGATGCCCGTTTTGTGCTACCCGACTAGCTTCGAAAAGAAGGCGGATGGGGGTTTCGTGGTACCACGTCTTGAAAAGCTCTGGGCTGTTGATTCTTGCGATTGCACGATTCCAGTAAGTCCAGGCAAGCTGCAGCTTCCCTTTGTCATAAAGATTTGATCCTGCCGTAAGGTCGGAGGATAGTAACCGGGAAACCTGGCGGCCGCCGTGGTACTGAGTCGACAGCTTCGGCTCCAAATGACCCAAAAACAACGCATCGTGCGTCCACGCACGAAGACGGAACAGGAACTCTTGTTGGACTTCAATGAGTCTGAAACCTTGCAGCATTGGTTCGAGTTCAGGCGATGGTGTCCAGGGAACCAAGGTGTCCGTGATTGGCGAGGGGAGTGGCAAAGAAGCTGATTGTGATGGTTTTGTAGGTGAGCGGTGTCTCTGTGTTCGTTTACGGGCCAGCTTTCGTTTTACAGCTCGGACAGCACGCTTAATCACCTCCTCTGGCTCCCCGGTAGCGGCTAGGACGTGGGCAACTTCATTTGGTGGCAGCTTGCCGTCCACCACTTGTTTAGCCACATCTTCTTTGAGATACTTGAGCAACTTCCACGCCTTGATTTTGGTCTTGTACATCTTCTCACTAGAAATGGTCAGGACTGGCCAGGCGCCGACGGCGTCGCATTTACCTTGCTTTGACTTGATGCTGTTCCTCCATGATCTTCATGACTTGAGGAAGCGGACGGTTTTCTTTGATGTACAAGCGTACGAGCAGTGGACGCAGCTGCTCCCAATCGCCTCTGGACAGCGGTCGTAAGTAAGTGGTGGTGGGTTTCATGGTTCAGAGCTTGTGAATTCCCGGATTAGAGGAGGTGTCTAGGCCTGCAGGCTCGAACAAGAGATGATGTGGGGAAGTAAGGATTATATCCATGGGAGCCGGGCACTGCCGACCATGGGGGCTTTGGCACTGACCAGACAGGGGTATTTTGCGACGCTAACGCTGAATTCTAACTCAATTTGAAGTACTCTACCCCAGTTCCACCCTAATGCAGAACACAAGATATACCTTAGCTACCGTAAAAGCGCCCGGACGTGAGTACCTAAATCCCGAATTAGTTCCTTCCAACGGTATCTGCCTCGTTTCCTCGTTGCGTTCGCTCTATGTGTCCTATGCAAGATGGGTTTTGACTTCCTCGTTAGCCATCCTGGACATTACCTTTGTTAACCACACGACGCATCGCAAGCCGACTACGAAGACGACCAAATAGAGACGGCAAAATCGCGAACTTGGTTACAAATTTATGAATAACTCCCGATATCTTATGACATCTGAATTGTTGATGCCTACTTAGACCTGGTTCCACCAAAAACGCCACATGAAGAGTGTTTTGGACTATGTCCAAGTAGTCTATTTCCAGATCGCTTCTCAACGCCATATGTTGAATTTTCCCGTCAATACTGCCGAGGCCGTAGTGGGAACAAACAGTACGTGCTCCGGGGCTTAGCAATGAATGACTGCGTTCGTTGTTGGAAGAGCAGATGGCGTCGTCAGCTGAACCGTCAGTCCTCTAGCTTATTTGGACAACCCGGGATATCTCGTAAGCATGAATGTATTAATCGCAGGCGGTAGTGATTTGTATTCAACAGGAAGGCCTGTGTTCTACTGGATACGATGCTTCAAGCTCAGGGCCGAGAAAGTTAATTTATTGTGATCGCGATGATTCGCTGGCTTCTTCTGCGTGTCACAAATAATACTTTGTGAGCAACGTATTTTCAATACCGGACCACCTGGCATACCATGCTCCGACCTTTGCAAAAGTGTTCGCTATGGAGCCCGACCAACCTGTCAAATGAAGGTCCCCCAACTGCGCGAGCACACAGAGATGAAAGATGTTCTTCGGTGTACCATCCGGGTGAGTGAGCCCGTCATTTGCCAAACCATACGAGATATAAATGCACTTCTCAAATCCTTCATGACCCGGCACAAGCCTGATACTAAATTGTACAGGGTCCGTCGTAGAAATATTGAAAAACTTGTGAGTTATGCCAATAGGCGCTGTTGTACTTTCACCCGGTTCCAAGGAGACGGTTTTTTGACCTAATTGCACACCAAGGGTGCCTGAGGTACAAGTAAATGTCTCCTCAAAGACTGTGTGATAATGAAGGGGGTTCGAGCCGCCAGCTTGAACGGTAACAGCGCATCTATTGGAAGGAGAGTACGGGGTTCCGGTTAGGATATATCAATTGGCTAGTGGGGAACCAGCAAACGAATGGGCGTGCGACGCACTCTGTATATTGACCGTCTGTTTCACAACTGTACTTCAAAAACGTGCCCTGGTCTTGAAACTTATCATTTGTGATAAGGCGTCGGCAGGGATCTCTAAGGCCGGGTGGGATACTATCAGCTTGTGAAGCCATGACAGCGTCCTTTCAGGATCTTAATTCCTCGTCTAGACTAGATTTATGAGCAGAAGAAGTGTGCGTGTTAAATATCTATTCGAAAGACTATATTGGGAAGAACTTATCAACACTTAGCTTCAGATGCCATCTAGGATACTAATAACTAGCGGGACGCTAAAGTCCGATTGGCTAGCGATCGCTGGGCTACACGTGGCCATACCGGGTGTTGATCTAGGCCGAACAACCTAAGCTCGTGATGGAAGGGTTGCCTCGGTTGCCTAAATGCAAGTCGAAGGCTTTCCGTACTCGTAGTTGGACCAAGGCGGCTGCATGTCTCGGCGAGTTTGTTCGATCCTCGTGACTCGGCGATAAGGCATTGGGCTTCAGATATTATCCCACAACAGTCGCAAACAGCCTCAATGTGTTCGCCGGCTGGGAGTTCCCTGGTAAATCCCAATTCAATGATGACTGTGTGAACACGAAGTAGATTACATTCAGAGACGGGTTGCAGCCCCATGTTTTCTTGTCAAGATGGAGCCAGTGCGTGTTCTGCGACGGAGTAACCGTCATGCGCCGAAGGTCCGCTCAGGTTGTGTTACTTGCAAGTGTGTCATATGACTTTTATTTTGACCTTGATAGCATCGAATGCTAACTCAACAACAAGAAGCCGTCGAGTGAAGTGCGACGAACAAAGACCTACGTGTCAACGGTACGTCGAATGATGTTGTTGGGCTCCCGTTACTGAAGCCCCTACAGCTGCAAGACCAGCCGCACTCAGTGCGAGGGGTATGCACCCCCGAAAACATGGACTTTCGAGCCCACACGGCAACCCTCGAGAGCCGTCTCGAGCCTTCAGCGTCCAGTTGCCGACGTTCTCGGCGAACGGAGTCCCGGAATTAGGCTGTACCCCTCCAAAGACTTGCACTATCATGGAACCTTTGCTGGACACCATGGCGAATGGATGGCCTACGAGTACTTTGCTAAGATGACTGCACCTGTCGCGGGAACATGGGCAGCCCCAGAACTATGGCAGGGGCTCCTGTTGCGGGCCGCTTGGGTGGACGCTGCCATAAAGGACTGTATTGTGTCCCTCGCGATCACCTCTATAGAAGAAGGACACCCCGAATTCAAGACGCCTACACTAAAGACTCTACGCTCACGGGACTATTATTATTTTCGGGCTGTTAGTCTGCTTAGTAGGCAGCACAACAAGCCTATGGAACTGTGTCTTATCGCCAGTGTCACTTTCTGGCACTTTGACCTGTTCAATCGCCGTCCTCTGCGAGCGATGTTACACTTACATGCCACAACAAGCCTGCTGCGGTCCATGCGGCGGAGCCCACCATTTTCGACAGCCCTGACCGCGGATATCGAGAAATTGTTGTGCTCACTGGCTGGCATAGAATGTCTCCATGAAAGCAGCAACGTCTCTCACATGCTTCCGCCTTCCGAGGGCCTCTCGATCAACACACAATCGGCAAAGATCCACGGCTTTCTATCACTCAATGCAGCTCGCGCCAGCCTTTCACGGTGTCTCTGGGCTGCAGTATTGGCATACGATCCGTCGCCACCCGCCCATCTGCTGCGTGACCTGGCCGATCTTGAGTACATTGTCTTTGAGAAGGAAGTGGACGGACTTCTGGACTTTTCGGACCTGCCGTTCTGTACTCTCAACGATTGCCTGAACCTTCTTAACTCCTGGCAACGGTGGATGTGGCTGACCCCAAACACTATAATCCCATTCATAGGGAGACAATCTCTACTACTCCATGCGCAGTTGCTCCAATCGATCATCCAAAGAGATGTGAACAATGGCAAAGAGGAAACTCATGGTCTTGAATTGAACGATGAATTCTTGTTTGTCCGAGTTCTTGATGCTGTCGCCGATATTGTCAGGGAGACAAGACATCGCAAACGAAGCTATCTAGAAACTAGTAATACCAAGCCCACAAGCCTTCGGGCGCTTGTACTCTTCATCCTACAGCGCACGAGCCTGCAAGATACGTTTGTGAGGGCAACCCAACTTATGCAAGACGTTGAAATCATGGAGAAAGGCACGGACACTGTCCTGTTAATGTGGATGGGTTTTACATATGAGAGCACCAAAGCAGCCGGCCCGCCAATAGGCTGAATTTGCGGCATCATTGCGTCGGAGTACTAGAGTCTTCCACCACTTTTTCTGGTCCTTCAAATTAGTTGTCGCGATAAAGTTCAAGGTTGAGACAAGATCCAGAAATAGCCATGTACGAAAGATTCATCATTTCCCACTTACCTAGTTATTATTATGATTCATGAAAATTTTCGCCCCTTAATACGCCGTGCTTGATGATCACATAACGTGGGAAAGTCAACAAGTAAAATAAGTTGATTACCCTGATTACTATGGTCGAGGCGCTATTATGCGAGGTTTGGGCTTCTTGTACTATATTATAGATAGCCGATATAGCTCAGAAAAGAATGAAGCTTGCAGCAATATCAAAGTGGTACAGGGTAGAGCATCTGGCGAAATGTGTAGTTTAGTTCCAGTAGTTATGACATTAGTGAGGTACTGTCGGACAGACTGCCATATTATCAACTCGAGCATTGATGAACTAGAAGGATAAAAGGTTAAAACTTTGCCAGAATAGGATCATCTCTCCTACGTTCCCACGTTCATGTCAAGAAGCGAAACGGTGGTTGCATTAATCTTCGTTTTTTCATTAGTGCGCAATATCTAAATATTACATCATGTGTCCTGAACTACTTTCAAGGCTCCCTATCGTGCCAACAAAATACCAATACTCTGCCTCGTTTCCTCGAGATATCCCATCTTCCGTCCGGTGACCCAGAGCTGGACATACGAATGCTTGTGCGTCGCCTCCGGCGTATAAGTCAGGTTTTGGCCTTGCGATACCTCGAAAGGCTCGCATGCTGGTTTGCCGTTGATCACCCACTGCGCCTCGAGTATGACTCCGGGATCCCAGCGTCCGACAGAGGCGTCGAACTCGGAACCAGCTCCAGCCGTGATAGCCGGGGGAGCCTGGCGTGCCACTGCAGCTTCTCTGCCTCCGTACGCAAGGACTTCGGCGAAGGTGTTTCCTCTCGACGATGCCGTGGTGGCGGAGCTGGGGAGTGGCGTCGGGCCATCCGGTGCATGATCCTGAATCCAGGAGTATACAAGCTCGAGGTAGTCCCAGATCTCGCGCGACTGGTAGTTTCCTCCATGTGGCTTCTCCGGCATGATCGTGATATTCATCCAGTATTCGTCAGATCCGGCCACCGTGTTGATGGTCTTCTGGAATTCCTCGACGCCTTCGTTCAGGAAATAGTCGTCCCAGGTACCGACATAGATGAACAATCGCTCGCGCAGGACCGATCCCAAATTGCGCTCGTTGTCCCAGTTGGTTACAATGTAGTTAGCCAGGTCCATGTGTTTCCAGTATTCGACAGCCTCGGGGTAAATTTCGCCCGTGACTTTATTCCATGGTTCGAGAGGATAGTTATTGTATCCCTGGACGCCAAAGACGGCGTTCCAGACATCCCATTGAAGGGAGGAGCGTGATGACGTTCCAAACGTGAGTTCCCAGTGGTTTTCCTGTGCAGTTGTAGCGAGTATCACTTGGGTCCCGTTTTCGAAGTCGCGAATCGAAGGGGTGGCGCTACCGTCACCTTTCACATAAGCGTTTGTAGCTGTATATAATGAGATGTCCTGGTGCTTGTGGAAATCCAGGGAGTCAGGATAGTTCGAGAAGCAAGCACCAAACAGATCAGGTCGGAAGATGACACTGGCGGCTGAAATCCACCCTCCCGTCGAACCCCCAAGCTGAATACGAGCATATGGCTCGGCAATAGTGTTGAAAACAGAATCGAGATACGGAATCAGCTCATCGTTAATGGCGTCACCATAAGGTCCAATGTTTGCTGTGTTGACGGCATAGGAATCATCATAAAAGGGAGACTCGTGTCGGAAAGTCACCATGATCATTTTTGGAGTCGGTCGGTCTGGTTGACCACTTGCACCGGGTATGGTTCCATTGTCCCATGCTTCTGAGAAGTTGGCGGTTGGATAGCGGAAAGCGCCAGCATCCGCAGGCCAGTGGCCTTGTGAATAGATGACTGGATAGCGCGTGCTGGTGTCGTTCTCGTCGTAGCCACTTGGGAGCAAGACGTTGGCACCCACATACATGTCACGGCCCCAGAAATCGCTGAGAGCCTCGCTGCGGATCTTCACATACTTGAGAGTGTCCGTATCCTCGTAATTACCCTGGGAGCATCCACCAATCTCCTCGCCTGTGAAATCTTCCACAGCAGTCACGTTGTTGAGGACGAGCTCAACAATCTGCCCTGCCTCCTCCACATCGATATCAACTATCGACGTGTAGAGACTGCCGACTCCGGCAATATTGGGTGCACCATCGCCACAAGGGAAATGAACGCTGACAACCGAGCCATCGCTGCGAGATACCGTCTCGTATGGGGTCAAGAAAGCTTGCACGGAATAGTTGCCAGCCGAGACATCCTCCAAGCTCACGTTAGGCCAGCCGTATACGCCTGTTCTGGTGTTCAAACCGCTGCCACCAGAAAGAGTGATTGTATCAGACGAACTTAATCCGTATACGTTCATACCGTAGATCAAATCGGGACTCGATGTTACTTCTGTGTCCTCGAGAGGATCTACACCACTCGGTGCGAACAAAACCACGACTCGGCCATCCATTGTCCCATTGAATAGTCCATCTTCAATTGCTATCTTGACTAGGAGCCAAGGCGTATTGTTGGTGGATTGGGCACAAGCTTTCAAGGGATACAAACCAGTGATCGCAAGAGTCAATATCGACACGACACCATAGCCTTTGGACAGGCTACTGAGGAAGTACATTTTGCTTGGGTTAGACACGCGGAATCACAAAGGGAGAACATGGAAACCTGGAGAGGGCAGCGTGGCCTACCTTTTAAGCTCAGATCAAGAACTTGTACCTGCATATGTGAACGATGAACACCATGAGCAGTGAAGCCTCTCGCCACCACAGCGATAAGGACGGGTCTCGCCTGGGGAGCTTGCAGTTTGCGACGTCATTATCTTCTGTAGGAAGTAGTGTCAATGCGCTAGTTCTTAGCAGAGTGGCATTCAGTGAAAGCGTATCCATGTCGACGACGATAAAGACCCCAAGGAGGAAGGTCGAGGGGCTTTCGGCAACACTAGAAAGAAGGCAGCCGAGAATAGCCTCCTTGGCATGGAATCGCTCCTTGGCGTAGGCACCCTTGAGGTACTTCGTAGTACGGATACTTCGGAGTCTGTACCGGGTACTCGTATCTCGTTGCAGTATTTGTGAGCAGAGCTATCTGTTTGTGAGGTCGCTAGTCGTCAATCTGATCTGGTAGTCAGTAATTCCTGAACAGCCGACTACAGTCCCACGTGGTACAACAACTACCAAGAACCAAGATTCCGAGCTGCCGAGTGACTCATTCTCGAGCCTTTCCAAGCTAACGCCATTGGATTTGCTCCGATGAGCATGAGGAGAGCCTGTTCATGGCAAGCACTTCTCGAGAAAGCTTAACTAGTCTCAACTACCCACCCAGCAAGCTGATAAACCAAGATCAGAAGCATTTATCTGGACCCGCACTTTGCCGCCACTTGAAGACCGAGAGTTGAACGACGATACGCTCAGCCGCACCAAGAAGTGCAACGTGCATATCTCGAAAAACTTTTTTGACCTCGTTCAGGACCTTGTCATACATGTTCAATGAAGAGCAAACCTCCCCATCGTTGGTCTTGGCTACTAACCACCAAATCATGAGACCATGGGGGCTAATGGGCACCACACTCTAAACATGCAGTTGTCGAGCATGTCCATTTATTCATCAATGTTGGAGGTATATTGTCAGTCTCGATTCGTTGAAGCGTACTCATTCAGACGTGCGCAAATACTCACACACGATCTCATGATCCAAATGGTTGGCATTATTTTGCACCTCGCTATGGGTTTGATTCCTAGTGTTACGGGTAAACCGTACTAGGAAATAGGGCCGCAATGGCAGTGCTCAAATTGCGTCCTATGGAATACGGCTCAATCGTTCGTGGATTGTATTCCTCCAGATTTATCTCGACTGGGCTGAGCGGATGGTCGCATCTTTCGAGTGAAGCTGGTCACGCTTCTGGGCACTGACTCGGGCTATCGTGGTGGCTTTGGCTTTACCTCGGAAGAAGATTCGTCCTGCATCTACCCCATACTATTCCGTCATAGACCCCTCAGGTTCTCGGATATACTCTGTTGGTATCCTCATTCCCAATGTCTACTTATGAGTCGCATCGATTGGAAATATTGACTAATCTGCGTGGAACTTCTGATTACTGAAGATTTGTACAGCAGGGTGATCGTGTAGTAGCTTTTATTTGCTTCCACGGTAAACGAGAAACACTGGTTTCAGACTTGCCAGTTTATAAAGAGTAAATATACTTGCGATAGCTTGACCTGGCTGCAGCAACCTCTTAATCTTCTGTCCTCACTGCAAACTCTTTCGACATTTTTCCTTAATCCAGAACAATGTCGTTCGACCCGACCTACGGAGTGAGCTTTACGTCCACAACTCACTCAAAGGCCGAAGGGCCTACACTTCCTGAGAACAACACATCCAGCAATTTCGTTGTCGTCGTCACCGGCGCTGGGAAAGGGCTTGGCTACAACATCTCTCTCGCATATGCCAGGGCAGGGATCTCAGGCATTGCCATTTCGAGCCGCACACAGGCGGATCTAGATAACCTATCCGAAGAACTGAGGCAGGTGAACCCCAAGCTGGAGATATTGAGTTCGATAACCGACACGACGAAGCCCGAGGATGTGAAGAAGCTGGCAGCGAGTGTGAAAGAGAAGTGGAATGGGAGATTGGACGTCGTGGTTGCGAACGCCGGAATCATCAGCAAGTATATCTACGACAGGGATGAGAAGACTGGAGAAAAGAAAAACCGTCGCCTTCCCATCGGTATCGTCGAAGATGATGATGCTGGTCGGGTTCTCGACATCAATCTCAAGGGGACTTGGAACACAGCACAAGAGTTCACTCCACTACTCACTGCAAAGGAGAATCAGTCGAGTGTCAGAGCCTTCGTCGTGATCACGAGTCTGGCGAGTCATTTCGCCCATAGCGAGTTGACGACGGTATCATATAACGTCAGTAAGATCGCAGTGAATCGGCTGGTCGAACACCTATGGAATGATCACGGGAAGGAGAACCAATATGGACTACAAAGTTTTTCGATCCATCCCGGTGCTGTGCTAACACCACAGACGGAGGGACATAATAGGTTCGAGGGAGACGTTTGGGATGAATGTAAGTCATCTGATGTTGAGAATCCACGCGAATGGTCAGTCTGAGAAGTAAATACGCTCGGAATTACTAATTTCATTTTTGTATACCAGTTTTGAGCGACGATCCTGGCCTCTGCGGTGGTTTTTTGACGTGGCTGACAAAGGAAAGGAGAGAATGGCTGAGCGGGAGATATCTTGCGGCCGCATGGGACGTAGATGAATTGCAGAGCATTAAGGAGGACATAGTGAATCAAGACAAGCTCAAGTTCAGGATGGTGGTTTAGTGGTGGCCAGGCTTCGAGTCGGCACAAATGCGATGATATATTTGGAAATCTCAACTATCAACAGATCTATCGGTGATACAATATACCTTGCTACCAGTAAATAACCGCAGATGTACACGACCGTGACGAGACATACTGATATGTTCTCCAGTATCATACCCCCGGAACATGGAGACTCCTTGTCACGATTCGAAGAAGACAAGCGACCAAATGCCTACTCGCCTCGTAACCACACTGTTATTCATTAGCGATGTCTATCTTGCATCCAATTAACGTGATCTAGTATTTTAAACGTTGAGTTCGAATCGATAACCGTTGGTGTCCTTTCCCTAAAACGTGAACAGCAGCGCCAGCTCTACTGTGTCACTGTTGGCTGAGAGAACTCCAAGTGATTTCTCTCGAACTTAACATCGCTAAGAGCAACACCATGATCCGTAGCAACGTGATCTCCGAACAGTTTTCCAATTTCTTCAATGGGAATCTGCTTTGTCTCGGGAATGTACAAGTATACAACGATAAGAGATAGGGTGGATAGTGCACAATAGATGAGATACATATGCCAGCCACTGGAATATGCATTTTAGTCAAGACTTTCCTTGTCAGATAGGGAGAACATACATGGATTTGAACGCGACCCCGGCCGGTACAGCAAATGCCAGGGTCCCGGCAAAGAAAGCTGACACGGCGAGGCTCATGCCCTTTGCTCGAAGAATCGTAGGGAATACTTCTGCAGACCAGATAAGAGAAGGAGCATCAACACACTTCCCGGAAGTTAGTAAGATCGAGGAGACAAAATGATATTCACAAACCTGGAAGAATGCGATGAACAGGAAAATAAAGAGAACGCAGGCTGAATTTCTGGCGCGGCTGGTAGTCCCTATATATTTTCGCTGCAAGAGGGTTTCTGCTAGGCCAATCATTGCACACGCGGCAAAACCGACAACTGCCGGAGCCTTGTCAGTGTTTCAGAGATGGTCGAGGAAGCGCTTGATACTTACGGAAGAGTGTGCGCCGACCGAATCTGTCGACCAAGAGGAGACTCACAGCCACAAAAACTGTTCCGCAGGTCGTGTGCACGGCTTCGATGAATTAGTTCTTGACCAATCGATAAATAGTACCATGAACCAGGTTTTACCGTAAAGGATCAAAGACATGCCGGGGCTCATTCCCAGAGAAGCAAAGATGACAGGGAGGTAGTTTGTGATACCATTGACCTGGAAATGGTAGAGAAGTCAGCTTCAGGGGTGCCAAATTGGCTCTCTACGTACTCCTGTGGATTGCATTGCGAGCCTATCAGGGTTAGTCAATTCGAGAATTTGGAAGTAAGGTATGGGGAGATCTCACAAGAGGAAGATCACGAGGATGCATCGCCGCCTCCATGATGGCCTTTTGAGCATTTCGATGAATGTAGCATTCTCTCGCTTCTCGTCTTCAAGTTGTGCCACAATGGCATTGAACTCACTACGGGCGTCATCCTCATTCAAAGTTGTGGGATCATGATGTAGTCGTTTCAATATTTTCCACGCTTCGTCAAGCCTGTCACGCCAAGTGAGGAATCTAGGTGACTCTAAGAAAAGTCAAGTTACTCCATGCACGGCAATATTCGATTCAGAGAGAGTTACCAGGGACGGAAAAGAGACCGCAAAGCAGTAATAGTGGTGGAAGGCAAGCCAGTGAAAGTGGAAGTCGCCAGCTTAGGGTGATATTCTTCGCATGAAAGCAGCCAACAGCAATCCATGCACACCTATGTGCTCATTGTCAGCATATGTCGCGATAAGAATTGTAATGGTGAAGCGCACACAACGAAGCCTCCGCCGAAGGATAGGGTCGTGAGTCCGGTCAAGAGTCCTCTTGTTCGGGGCGGCGCAACTTCTGAAAGATAGATTGGTACAAGGGCTAGGAGTGCACCCAGCCCACACCCTTGCACAAAACGAGAAGTGATCATCATGCTTATAGTGACAGATGCTGCGACTAAGACATTGCCAACAAGAGCAACGACGGCTGCGATTGCTAGAGCTCTCTTACGCCCCAGTTTGTCGGCAACTCCACTCTGACCCACCGAGCCGACGCAGCCTCCGGCGCAGAAGAGACAATTAAGAGCGACGAGCACATTAGCCGTGTCTACTCAGATGGTAGAATTAGCCCTCTAGCTCTTTTCCTAAGTTTGCGAGTGAGTACGTACATGTCGAAGTCGGGTCCAAAGCAAAGAAAAGATAGAAGCCGGGTTGTCCAATACTGGTAATGAATGAAGAACTACCAAAACCGAAGCTGAACCCACCAAGAGCAACGACAAGTGCTATGCCGATGTTATAATTCGTTAGTTTGGCCATGCTAGTGGACTAACTGTAAAGACAAAGTCGATTTTGCGATTTTAGTACTGAACGCTCAAGGGGTGAACCACACTTTATATTGTTGGGGCCCAGAGGTTGGAAGGAATCTCCACTTACCCTATGTTTTGCTACTACCCCACGGGGCAAGAAAGACTTCAAATCGTGGAAGCCAATATATTACAGCCATACTGTGGAACAGCGCGCTAGATTTCAAGCTGTGTGCTCCGCTTCAGTCCAAAATGGTCCATTGATCATCAGCGTGAGCCAATCTAGCCCGATGGAGATACTTACCGAGCTCTGAGGATGATAGAAGCGAGCGCACCACATTTCAGCCGAGGTGGGTTCTCCTAAGACCTTTTGTTGTCGGTCCCTATAGCGCTGACTGAGTAGATTGGAAGTAAAGAAGCTTGTATGATTTCAAGAAATGATTGGCTATTACGGCGGACTATATTCCTCCGTTTGACCCGCTATCACGTAACACGACGCATCGTACCCCAGAAGGTGAATGCCGCCCGTGCTTGCCACTACAGCTCATTGGATACTTTTACCATTATTGGACCGACGCATACACATAAGGTGTCGCTCAGCCGGTCTCACCATGATATACTGAGCAGTAATTGCGATGTCCAGTCTGCTGACGAATCTTGAGGTTTGCAAACGCCCAAGGCTGTGAGATTTGTATGAATAGTTCGTCGTTTGTGAGTACCACAATTGAAATAGTGCCGGTGACAACGGTGTCGAACTCTATAATCTTGAGTGCAATTGCCAATTATTCTGACAAAAGTCTTGCGTTCGAGAACACCACGATGTCCGATATCTCGATACTTCTGGTGACAGGATCATTCGTGCCGCCCAGCGTATATGATACGGTCGTGGACGCAGTTCAAGCCAAAGGCCTTCAAGTGCGAGCCTTGCATTCGCCCACTGTTGGTTTGGCACCACGACAGGGCAGAGAAGGCGCGGCTCCTACCATGTATGACGATGCTGCCTTCATCGGGGAGGAAATCGATAAACTCGCAGATCAAGGAAAGCGTGTGATATTGATAGCGCACTCTTATGGTGGAATACCCGCGACTCAGAGCGTTCGAGGGCGGAGCCTCACAGACCGTAGACAGCAGGGCAAGAGGGGCGGGATTGCCCGACTTGCATATATGACTGCCCTTGTTCCGGAAATCGGTCATTCGGCTATCGATGTATTGGCAGATGTGCCTCCAGAGGGCCAAACACAGATGGAAACTGATGTACGCGAACCTTTTGATACTGGTGGCTGCCTTGCGCACCTTACAGGTCTTACTAGCGTCTGAAAAAAAGATACTAACAGCGGAGAATAGGAAGCTGGATGGATGTTGCACATCGATCCCGCAGCGACGGCGAAGATCTGTCTCAGTAAAGTTTCTCTAGAGATATCGGAACCGCTCATCAGAGATTTTCCGAAGCATTCGGCGATCAGCTTTATAAACAAGTTGACCTACGCGGGCTACAAGGACGTACCCGTGTCCTATCTGTTTTGTGAAGCCGACTTGTGTGTTACTCCGGCGGTACAGCAAAAGGGAATCGACATGATTGAAAGGGAAAGTGGGAGAAACGTCACTGTTACTCGGATCGATTCTGACCATGGTCCGAACCACACTGCTCCACAGGCAGTGGTGGAATGGATTCTGAGTGTCGTGGCTGAGGTGGAGAGTAGTATAATTTGATGCTTTTACACTGAACAACAATTGGAATGGGATCTCGACCGGAGCTTCAACTTACTGTGAGGACCTAGCAGCGACTCAACAAGAACGAGATGATTTCTTAGGCCATGATGGGAAACTTCGCGCAATATAGTGTATGACAGCACCCCGGGCACCCCCTTATCCCTTCACTTCACCCTCACTTGACTTGCACATATAGATTGATCCATTGGATGTCACATTAGCATCGGAAGATGACTCTTTCAGAATTTACTACATTATGGTCTAATTTGTAAAGTGGTTGGCTGGTGTGCTCCAAGGATAAGGACTAGGATGAGTAAAATAGTAGATCAGTCCTTATCCCGCCTCATCACATACGTGTCTTGCGAGATGTTAAAATGGGGCGTTTCAATATAACGGTTGGCTGCCTTTTTTTCTTATTTTGCTGGGTGTGGATTCGAATCTTGTGCGTGTTGTTTGTTTCCTCCCTTTCTTGCTTGTTCTTTCTTTGTTGTTGACCTTTCAATGTTTACGCACCGCCTGCTCCACCACGTCCAGTCCAGTCATTTTCTTCAACACACTCAGTGGAAGTGCGAAAGGTCGGATACTTGTCAACCATGCAACCCAGCCCTTTGTCCCTCTCCAGATATTGGCTGGCGGGTTCTCTTTCTTCAGTAGATCCTGCGCCACTTGTTTCGCCCACTGCTCGGCAGTCACCTCCATTGGAAACCCCTCTCCACGCATGGTTTTCTCAACGGTGTCTCTTGCAATTGAATACAAGGAGTCGGGTGGTAGCTTAGAGCCCGGACTATGGGACTGGTTGTTGAAGTTGTTTGTGGCAGCATTGGATGTTTTCAGATCCACCACTCGGATACCGAAGGGGGCGAGCTCCTGTCTCATACAGTCCGAGAACATGATCATGGCGGCTTTCGAGGCGTTGTACGCCGACTGGAAGGCAATGGCGAACAGACCCGCAGAAGAGGTTTGATTGACAACAATGCCCTTGGACTGTCGCAACAGCGGTAGGAATGCTTGTGTCATAGTCAGATACGACCAGACGTTCAGATCGAAGAGCTCCTTAGCTTTCGGTATTGACATGTCGGATATAGGCATGCTGTAGAGAGCACCGGCATTGTTGACCAAGATATCGAGTTGAGGGACTTTCGCAACCGCGGCAGAGATCGACTCCTGTGATAGAACATCTAATGTCATGGTTTCGATCCCGCAAGCTTGCACCTGAGAAAGTTTAGAGGGGTTCCGTGCCGTAGCATAGACATGCAGCCCGGCTTCGTGTAGAGCAATTGCAAGGGCAGCACCCAAACCACCATCTGAGCAGCCCGTGATAAGGACCGTCCGTTTTTGAGGTACTGGGGATTTTGGGTCGTTGTTCGCCATGACGATGCAAGAAGGAAATCAACTAGGCTTTAGTGAGAGACCTGCAAGCCGTGCGCCAACACCTCCGGACATCATGGCGCTGTTCATTCTATTATACAGTATATCATAATTTTACACTGAGGATTAGTCTAATCTGACTCTTCAGTTCACTGATAAAGTCTTGTGCACGGTCACGCCGTCTTACGAACATCAGAGGGCCGAGGCTGCGGACCCCTTACGTGATCGGAAGGATATTTACGCCGATTGCGGATAGTGACAAATTATCCCGCCCCCCGGCGTATCACGAAATCATCTTCCCAACTTCACGCAGTGCTTCGGCCATTCATCTCCGACACATGCCAGATCATCGTGGTTGCCTTGGTTATGGAAGATGCGGACCTAATATTACGTGTGAGTTTGCTCAGAGTAGCGAATTTCCTCCCCCGTGCGGCGCAGTAGTCTAACCTAGCCTCGCGTTCTTCCAGCGCCGTCGCGACAACGGAAAAGTCGCACAGCGGAATTTTCGCACAAGACAGGCCGAAAAAGCATCAGAGCTGAAGCAGAACTACGAACAGCTCAAAAGAATAGTGGAGACCATTGTGCTTGCCCATGGCGAACATGATCAGGCCAAATTGAATGATGCCATAGCCCAGGCCGGACAGGCGACTGGGCTGGAGGTGGTAGAGCGATGTGCGCTCTCTACTTCGCCTAAAGCTTCAATAGTAGTCGCCAAACGGCCAGGTCTTGTTCATGGGTCTGCAGTAGCAGCCTCAGCACAACCCACGACGAGAGATATATATCGAGAGTCGTTTTACCAACCTCGCTCCGGGCGTTTTAGCCCACGGCTTGGTTACGGCATCTGGCTGGAACCAGAGCGCTTTCTTAAGATTCTTGACCCTCCCCTCGATATCCTCCCGTACGTTGGAGCTGGTAAGTACACCGTGGCTGGCCGGATTGCCTGGGCCAGCCTCGATTATGGCTATGCTTGTCTCCAAGAGGCGATGATAGCCCGGGCAACCAATACTATTCCGAAGGACGATTGGATCGCATCATTACCTCCCGAGTCAGCAGCTCGTCGAGCATTTGATCGATCGCTCCGACACTCGAAGCCTCTTCACGATGTTGCTTACATGATGGACCTTGTGGAAGCACGAATTGAGTTTCGCGAACAGGGTTATATGCGAGGAAACACTCGCGGTGGTGACGAGGTTTCTCGACAGGTTATGCAGGGCAGTGTCGCGCACGATCTACGTGCCAGGCGAGTCAGAATGGATCAGTGGTGGACCGCGTTGGATATTGAGGCACATCTTCAGGCCGTGATGGGCGTCGACGACTTCTCTGCTCTGCAGATTGCTTTGTGCAGCCAGGAAGCAGATCAAGCTCAGATGTTTATGCCTTTAGCCCGAAGTCTGGGACATAATGGGGTTTGTTTTGGCGACGGACCTCGCTGGCATGCCCCATCTGTCAAGGCACTCGTCAGTGCATGGTTAGACCAGATCTCGGTGTTGGGTGTTTGGTAAAGCTATATCCCCGTCCACGACAGCTTTGATTTTTCGGGAGAAAGACAACTTGTGAAACTTCTTGCATCGGATTTGCTTGCTATGACCCCAGTGTCAGCACTTAATCCCCTCCCTAATTCATGGCAACCTGGGAAATCCTGGCTCCTTCAACACAAACACCTCTCTTGTTCCGAAAGCTCAAGCAGTACTGGCATCTCGACCGATGTGTTCATCGGCGTATAATATGGAGAAAAGTCCTAGCAACTGGTGTCATTCTGGGAGATTCGCCTTAAACTCCATCCGTTTAGGTCACGCATTATCGACATACAAACTAATTGTCTCTATGAACCGGACCATGGAGGGGGCTGCCCAAAGACCTTGAGGTATTAGCAACAATTATATTAAATCGTATTATTGTGTCGGATTAGAAGTCCGCCACTCGGATCCATCGTAAGGGAAGGCCACCCGTAATAATTCCCTGACCACGGGGATAATCAGGAACGAGCGGAAGGCTGAGGGGAAGGATGGCGATGTGCGTGGTTGTGGACAAGCCCGAGGGCCTTTTTCCCCACTGCCGAAGAACGCATCCGATGGTGAAAACCACCGCAAATTCGCCTCGCGTGTACATTATCCGATGGCTCTCTCCCCTGCTTGACCATTGCCCGTCAATATTGATCTTATGTAGCTTCCTCGCCGTTTGTGATTTTGAGTGACTTTTGATCGTCTATCGGAGAAGGATTTACCCTCTACCCTCGAGAAAGAAAGACCTTCATATACTTCCCGCATCGCCAGACGCACGGCGACCTGACTTCGTCTGCTCTGATACCACCCTGTCTCGCGAACTGCATCCACCACACCAGAGTATTACACAATAAAAGAGATTCAAAATGGCGAACGCCCGTGGCCTCAAGGCTGTCCTAGAGAAATCCCCCTCCGACGTCGTAATCCTGTCCTCCCTCCGAACACCCGTAACGAGATCATACAAAGGCGGCTTCCGGAACGCCTATGACCATGAGCTCCTCTCACACGTCCTACGCGCCACATTAGCCGCGAACCCGAATCTGCCAACCGAAAAGATCGGCGACGTGGCTGTCGGGGTGGTACTGGCAGAACTGGGCGGTTCAAAAGCCGCACGAATGGCGCAGTTGCATGCAGGATTCCCAGTGACTGCACCTCTCCACACGATCAACCGGGCGTGTAGTTCGGGTTTGGCGGCTGTGACGAGTATTGCAAACATGATTTCGGTGGGGCAGATTGATGTGGGTGTTGGTGCGGGAATGGAAAGCATGACGAGGAATTATGGCAGTAAAGCTATTCCCACGCAGCTATGGGAGGAATTGAAGGAGAGTAGTGTGCAAGATGCACAGGACTGCATCATGGCTATGGGTCTGACAAGTGAGAATGTCGCAAAGAGATATGGTGTTTCACGAGAAGACCAGGATGTGTTTGCGGCGGAGAGCCACCAGAAAGCGTCAAAAGCGCAAAGAGCGGGCTTATTCGATTCAGAAATCGTCCCGGTGAAGGTGAAGGTGCCTGATGCTGATAACCCAGAGGGGCCTCTGCAGGAAATACTGGTTGACAAAGACGACGGTATCAGACACGAAGTAAACGCAGAGAAGATGGCCAAGTTGAAACCAGCGTTCTCCAAGGACGGATTCTCAACGGCCGGAAACTCGTCTCAAATCTCAGATGGGGCTGCTGCAACGCTTCTGCTCCGAAGATCAACGGCGACCGAGCTAGGACTGGGCAAGAATATCATTGGCAAATGGGTCAACACGGCAACTGCTGGTTGCAAACCCGACGAGATGGGAGTTGGTCCGGCCGTGGCGATTCCCAAGGTCCTTGATCTGGCGGGCCTCACGACCGAGGATGTCAATGTCTGGGAAATCAACGAGGCATTTGCCAGTCAGGCGCTGTACTGTATCAGAAAACTCGGATTGGATATTAACAAGGTCAACCCTAGGGGTGGTGCTATCGCTCTTGGCCATCCTTTGGGTATGACCGGAACGAGACAATTGGCCACGCTTCTTCCTCAGCTGGAAGCCGGTCAGGTCGGTGTCGTGAGCATGTGCATTGGTACTGGTATGGGAATGGCAGGCGTCTTTGTCCGAGAATAGTCTAGTCGAAGGAAAAGTTATAAATAAAAGCTCTGTGAGAAGGGGAAGGCCAGTCCAGCAATTCAAATTCGATTGCTTGACGTTGTGCATTTAGTCAATATACTTGACAAGATATCTCAGCCTTATCACTTGACCTCATGATATCGGATATTACTTCACACTCCGCTCGTTATCCCACAAAGATCATACAACCGTGTTTGGGTCTGTCGTTTCCGGCTTTCTTCTTCTCCACACACCTGTTCGTTTGGCTGCAGTCTCGGGTCTGCTGCTAGAACCCCTTGTTTGCTTCTTTTGTGGTTCTGAGGAGGAAGCACCCAACTTCGGGTGGTTATTGCTGCGGCTGGCGGTTGGCTTTCGATAATTTGCATACCACCATAAAGTCCCAATTGTCAGGGCATATGTTCCCAGGGCGACTGGTACTAGCATAATCGCGAATGGTGTCAAAGACAAGAGCAGGCTTGTCTTGTCAAGGTTGTTCATCCCGAAAAATCCCTGCGTAGAGCGTTCATTGTCAGTATTCTGGATGCGATGCAAACAACTGTCCATAACGTACCGTGACAAAGGTCAGCGGTAGATATATAACTGTCACCACAGTGAAAACAAACACGTAACGATTGAGTAGTGTTCCTTGTCTAGCCTCGCGGATGGCTGTAGCCGTAAAAAGCTGTGGTCCGTTAGCCATCTGCGTCCACAAAATCTGCGAGAAACAAACTCACTCCTTCTCTAAGTACCACTATATCCTCCTCCTTCTGCTTGATACGTTGCAAAACATGGTCGAGTTTCACCTTCATGGTATCTACTCTCTTCTGCCAATCCTGTGAGAGCTCGTTTCTTTGTGAATCAGTCACTTTCCATGGAGAATTCCACTCGACGCAGATCCTCTGTATACGCTCCAGAGTCATCTGGTTCCACACTTCAAGATCCCGTCGCGTGTTCTGGGCCCATTGTCGATATATGCGAAGGTGTTGAAGCAAGGTGAAGTAAGATTTGCTCCTTGAAAGGTTTAAGTCGTCATACATAAGATCATTCAATGCTTGATCATTTGACACTTCCACGATCTGCCAAACATCAATCGCGTAATCCTAAAGGCAGCGAGGGTGAACAAACATTGGTACCAAACCTCTCGTCTATCTCGTCCATCAAGGCAATCCAATTCCTCACGCACTGACCTACTATGTCTTGAGCAATACCCATGAGCACTCCCGCGAATGGCGGTACTAGACTGACTGCGATTCCCTCCATGGGCAAGGGGTCATCATTCAAGCGTAGGATTGTGGAAAATGGACCAGCTGAGTATACCACCATCAAAAAGCAGTCTCGAGTTTCAACGACATTGGGCTGCTGGCCTTCGCCTTGCGGCCATTGGATATTTACTTGTTGTCCTGGTTGTCGTTGTAGCTGCATTCCAAGAATGCTTGATTCGGGATGGAGGGAGTTATAGTCATGCACCTTTCGTAAGAGTCTAAAACCGCGCACGCTAAAGCCGAAGGTAACGTAGCTCGGGAGACCTTTCAGCAGCCAAAACCATGAGGTCGCGGTGCGGAAGTGCCACTCGTGTGTCGCATTTAAAAAGTAGCTTCTCAGCAGTCCCATGACATAAATGATGGGAGGCTGGCCACCATCTTCGATTGCTGGGCCAAACAGGCGCAAAAACATACAGGTGATCAGACCGACATTCAAGGAATCATAAGGATGTAGAGGATGGAAAAATCTGGAAGATTAGTTAACGGCCGACAAAACTAAAGGAGTGCACCTACGTAACGAGGCCTTGGAATGATGAGAGTATTTCTGGAGTCATGTCCTACTATGATCAGTACAAGAACGTGCCGGCACTGTTTTCGGGACTTGCTCACATTGGAAAATAAGACAGAAAGTTCATCACTTCCGTCGTCACTCCGCCTAAACCAACGTTCTCTGAATCTTACCGCCCACAAGTCTCTGCAAGTTGCGAAACCCGGCCATGCTGAGCGAAGACGGGCTTGTCTTCCGGCGAGATCATCAGGAAGTTCAATTGACAGACAAGATCCCAAACGCAAACCCGAGCGTAATCCTGAGATGAGTCTATCACGGAGGTGATCGAATTCTTCCTGCGTTGAGTGGGTCAAACGCCATGCAACGGTACTCTCCAGAAGCTGCTCACTACCACCATCAGTCAGTCATTTCGTGGGTTGCGGCGTATCGGAAGATCGACTTACGGTTCACTACGAGATACCCCAGAGTTGTTGGCGCGGTCTATATCTTCTCCATCAGCAGGTCGCTCACCTTGATTTTGTGAAACGTGCTCTGAGATATGATCGATCTGTGGCGGCTCATGCCCAGGATCTACCGGTTTCGAACTCCTACAAAAAATTAGCTCTCTGACATTCTTCTAGTACCTGGTTTGGATATTCAGCATACTCAGCAGACGCGGTTAAATTGGGTACGACAGTGCCAGTATTGGGCTCGGGTATTGGCTGTCCGGCGTGCTCGTTATCAAGTACTTGTGCTATTCTCTCAAGGTTATCATTTAACTTCTGGAATTCCTTTAGTAAAGACGAAAGAAGAGCTTTGTTATCTTCGAGCACGCTGGAGAGAGACGACTTCATGACCCACGTGTCGACGGGCGCTGCACAAGTAGAAGACAGCACTGATTGCTGCACAGGATGCTCCTCAGAACAGAGTTGAGGTTCTGCAGAGCTCGCAGTGGCGTTCGTCTTGATGACAACGATGTCTTGAGTCGGTTCATGAGGTTGGTCCTCTCTGTGTGACGACACTGTAGCGTTGCGCGATTCAATATTGGGACCTGTCAGCTCAGAAGGAGTCCGGAAATCCATATCCGAGGATTCTCAATATCTGCGCGTGGACATGCGAAAGAGTCTGAAGTCAAATATTGATTGTAGATAGGCAGGAAAGAGGATGGTGTAAAGCAAAAACGAGGCTGAAAACAAGCACCCTTTTGACGGGTTGAGGTTCAAGAACAACACATGGCAACATGAGCATCGTATTCCTGCCCGAGCCCGAGCCATTGATGCAGAAAGCCTAGCTGTTGATGGCGCTCAGCAGCCACCGCACGATGTCCACGAATCATGATCGGCGGGCATCGTATCAACAACCAAATGGCTGAGCGTTCGACCGGGGGGGCAAGGTGCAAGCTGAAGAAGACCCAGCAGCACCAGGCTGGACACAGCCTTATTGAGATTCATCACATCGAGAGTGGCAGATAACGTCACCATTAAGCACAATATGACAGACGTTCGAATCAAGTTTTCGACGTTTGCGAGAATCGAGAATCGCAGTTGTTGTTCTCCTCTGACTTTGAGGCAGGCGGCCCGCGTTGGCACCTGCCTTCCTCTACGTCCCGCCCCGGCTGGACATGGAAGCTGAGGCTCCGTGTACCTACATCAATAGGTATCTATCTATGTACGAGGTAGTTATAGCTGCTACTACAACACTCTAACGAACTGAATTCATGAACACAGACTCAAGTTCAAAGACAACATAGTACTCCAGTGGATTCCCGCCTAGGTAGCTATGGAGAGGACATCACTTTCACGCACGCACGCTCACACGCTCGCTCAGTAGGTGAAGTAGGTAATGTACAAACGTGCAAACACATAGACATGATTACACTCGTTGGTAGGTACACTGGAGTCTGTACTCTGTACACCACCCAGTCTGTTCTCCAAGGCAGAAATGCAACATTGCCCCAAAACTCAATTAAACACCGATTGATGCCCCAAACAACCCCATGGCTTCCACCCTCAAAACTCATCCAATCCATTAAGGCCCCCTATTAACAAGCGAATCTCCCCGGTGCACTGGCCTGGCTGATCTCTCTCCGAGCACCATCCCTCTGTCTTGCAAAGATGCCTGACGCCCCCGTAATACCATTGACGGCACGTGGCTTGGTTGGGCTTTTCGCCGTAGCACCTGCCGTCACTCCACCAGCGAGTGAGCCTGTCGAGCGCTTGAGGTTCACACTGCGTGCTCGGTCCCGGCGAGCGCGAATCTGTGCGAGTGCCGCCTCGCGGGAGATGGGCGTGCCAGGGACGTTGGTGAGCATCGCTGCCGAGTCTGGGTTCTCGTGGGAAGTTGTAGCGGCGTGGTGGGCGAACGTGTGCGTTGAGGTTGCTTCTGTTGTTCGGATGATTTCGGTATGAGCGTGGTCGTTGGCATCGCGAACAGGACTGAATACATCATCTGCGTCCTCAAAGCCTCGAAGCGGGACTCGTGTGGTTCTCGTGGTTGTCGTTGCGATTGTCTGAGGGGCATGGCGCTCTTCCGTGTACGCATATTGCTTCGTGTGTTGCGTTGACCTCGATTGCTTATCGAGCGGAGTCACTGGAAATACCGTGCTTGCTGCAGGTGACGCTGATATCTCTTTCACATAGCCTCCGTGCATGGTCGCTGGATTGCTCTGTGACATCATGGATGAGACAAGAGGAGAGTGACTTCTAATATTAGGTTTTGACTGCGCTCTTCTATGCAGGCTCCGTGGTGGCGAATCTTTCAAGGCAATCTTGGTGGTGGTCGTTGACTCTGCGAACACTTGATGTTGCTCATACGTGGGAGTGGTCGATCGGATATACTCATCATGGGCCGTTCTAACGGATCGCGGCGAATCTGGTACCAGCCGGACTGGTGAGTCCACGGTCAGGATGCCCATAGCTGTGGAAGGTCGACGTGGTGGAGCTTGCTTCGGAGGAGAGAGGTCAAACAGATCCTGCTCAAGGACTGCAGAAGCACTTTCTGTATGACGCAGAAGTGGTGTTGCAGACCTTGCGCCAGCATTGCTTGTTGTGGAAGTCGAAAAGGAAAAGGGCTTGGTGGATGTACCAGGTTCCACGAGGACTTGAGTAATCTCCTCGAGTTGAGCCGTAGCTTCTGGTGTGGTGCTGTTGGAGTCCAATTCCATGGGCTGTGGTTCTGGCAATGGAATCTCAAGAGCATCTTCGTAATGTGATGGTACTTCTGATGCTCTATCCAACTCCTTCGCACGGGGCTCAGGAGGAAATGAGAGGGGTTCCTCGACCTGAGAGGGCTGTCTCACAGGCTTCGGGGTCTTCTGTGGCGCCAGCTCCGAATCTCTGATCTCAGGTTGTTGCACATCAGACGCTTCCACCGATATTTTCCGCTTCTTCGACGCTCGCTGCTGCTGAAGTTGTGCATCGTACACCTGATCATGAACAAATCTGTCGCCATTGGACTCTGCAATCCGACATGGGCAGGCCTGGAATTGGCACTGCATGTGCATGAAATGAATTAGATCTTCATCCTCTTTGTGCTGTCTCTCCGCCCACTTCAATTCCTGTTTGAGGAACTCGATTTCTTCCTCGGCTGTGGTTTCCTCTCCTTCCATCTGCTTGTCGTAGAAATCAAGACGGAGTTTGATCGATTCGAAAGTTGGATTGAGTGCAGTGAACGATTGTAGTTGTTGATTGGGCCTGGACTCCTCGAAGATGATGGCTGGATCAGCAACGGACCGGCCCTCATAGTCACCCAACCATTTCGACGAACGGTCAGGTTGTTCATTTAGTGCAGCAGTCAACTCTTGGGACCGAGCACTTTCGAGCGCCGTCTTCTCAGCTTGTGCCGAACGAGCTTCCTCCACAGCCGCATCTCTCTCCTTCTCGGTCGCCTTGAGCCGATCTTTGACCTGCTCCATTTCCTCCAAGACTCCGGCCAGAGCATATGCCCTCTCAAAGGCTTCCTGGCGACTCTTATCCTTTTCATGCTTCTCATGCTGAACTTCTCCATTTGACTTCTTCAACTCACTTCTCACCTCCTTCAACTCCTCTCGCAACTCAACTAGAGCCAATTCAGCACGATACGTCTCTTTGCGACAGCGCTTGATCTCCTTTGTGTATGACTCCTGATCGCGTGCACGCTTGTCTTTGTCGGCTTGGAGTTCCTCGAGAAGCATCTCGACTCGCTGAGCGATGACCCTCTCACGCTTCTTCCGCGAGGCGAGCTCTTCCTTACAGCGATCTAGCTCCGCACTGAGTGTTGCCAGGCTGGCTTGTGCTTCTTCGTAGCCCATGACGGCCCTCTGGAGGGCGCCGTTGGAGTTGCCATTATGATTACTATTATTGTTGTTGGTACTGGTGTTTGGCCATGCATTTCCATGCACACCGGACGTGAGAGCGGCAGCTGGGATCAACACTGGCGGTTTCTCTCCGCGAGGCGCCCGTGTTGGAGAAGACTGCGTACTCAGACTATTCAAGAAGGCGACTTTGGATTGTACTTCGGAAGTCATGGAGTCGCGCGTTCGAGGTCTGTCGTTCTCGACGAGATAGCTGTGTAGGGAGGGTGATTGAGGGATACGCTGTTGGTTCATGCGCTCTGGTGAGAGTTGATTGAGAGGTGCTGGAGGGCATCTCAGCGGATTGTTGTTTGGACTGCTGAGGGGATTTTCGTTCTCCATGATTGACGTGGTTTCTGTTGCCATAAGGACCGAAATTTCCTGTTATTGTGGTGTAGTGTTCATATTCAAGAAGCGTGTAGTACAGCAGGATGTGTTAAGCAGGCAATGGTGAGGACAAGAACAAACTTGAACGTGAATGAACGGACCAGTCGCTGTGGAAGCTTTTGTTTACATCCCGATTTGGACATTTTGTATGGGGAACATTATATCTTCCGGCTTGGCAGACTAGCAGGACACGTGATCGGTAGAATCGCACGTGACACAGCCATTGAGGGGGAAAGTTGAGAGATGAATCATTGCATGCGAAGAAAGCGGTGAACGTGGGTTATGATTGTCTCGTCTTTTCTCTTTTCTCTTTAACTTAATACTTGCTTTTGAGTTTATTATCTAGCTATTCTTTGGTTCTCTGACCAAAAATGCAAACGGGCAACGCGCATTTCAGTTGCATAATTCCATGATCTGTATCTCGCAGATGTAAGTCCGCCCTTGACATCTCGTTCGTCCCGTTGATCAGTAACACAAAATGGTCTCATCTGTGGACCACTGCATGCAGTTCCATGCAAACCTTGTATACAATGCTTTCGATTCCCAAAAGCCATAAAAACACGATATCGTACAAAACACAATTCACATCACGGAAATGGCCAAGGGTTTTCTCAACCAGCCACGATCCATGTGCGAGCACTCGTTCTCACTTTCCATGATCAATCCGAGCGTCGTCTCCTTCCCAGGTCGTTCCGCATATGATCAAATGACCGAGGGTTCGCGTTTATCTGCTCTCTGGCAGATGCAAGAGCAATCATAAATCAATGCATATAATAAGACAAAGTACCCCCAATCCATTGAGGTCCATTCAGGAGCAATCCATCTCGACATCCTCACGTCGGGACAAGAAAGGTGCATCTCCAAAATCCATGGCTTCCATACCGCAGCTGGTCATTCTCTTGTGTCCAAAGGCATGATCAAATTGAGGTTGAAGTGGCTGTTGGGGAGCGGCGAAATTGGCGAAGGGATTAAAAGCAGGTGTTTGTTGTTCAAACTGGTGAACTGGTCGAGTTCGTGATTTGGGCATGATTGTTCGACGACCATGGAATCCTGGTCGAGCACGGTCACCAACCTGGGTGAATGGGCTGACATCGCTCATGGAATCGGTTCCAATGTTGAAATAATCCACAGGCATGTCCATTGCCGCATCCCCAACCAAGGTTGGTGTTTGAGGTTGCCAGTCTTGGCTCTCATCACTGTCTGAATCAACCTCATATCCACGCTTGTGGCTGGTGGAGTATGACCACAAGCTCTGGCCAGAAATATCGGCGCTCGAGTTGTCGTCACTATAATGAGACATGAAGGCTAAGCTAATACCACAATAGGTCGCAGTGCTCAGTGGTTGAGTTTGGGAGACGGCATATGGCAGCAATTCGTTGGTGGTACCAGTATTGCTTTGAACAAGCGCGGCTTGAGTCTCTGGTGACAATCGGTTGACGTTGAAGAAGGGACGAGGGGTGAATTTCTTCTGTGTCTTGTACCCTTCGGCGACCGACTTGCGGACACGCATGCCGACTTGAAGGAGGCCAGCGTCGATCTCGTCCTGATCGGGAGCTTGCTCACAGAGTTGCAACAGCAATGGCGAGTCGAAGGTATGGCGCTCAATATCGGAGTTGTCTGAGACAGGGATGATAGGAGGAAGAGTCATGGGCGTGAAGCGACGACGCTTGGAAAGAGGAGAAGTGGAATCATTTGTGGCAGCTGGGGCCATGAAGTCTGTTGGAATACCCATGATGAAAGGTGAGAAGAATTGCTGAAGAGCTTGGGAGTATTGATAGAAAAGATGATGTTGATGAACGATTGAAGTCTGAGTGTCAAGGCTCAGAAGTGGGTGAGGAAGCTGAGCTGGGCTGAGCTGAGCTGTGAAGGAGGGGAGCGAGCTTGAAATATTGAAGTATGAGGGTATCAGGTGGAGATGGAAGGCTGAGAATCCTACTAAGCTAATAGCAAGACCACGGAGCCTCTGGATTGAGGTTGACTAAGAGGAGACAGGATAATAATGGAAATACGGACAGATGTGATACTGTGTGAGAGTAGAGAGTGAGCAGTGAGAAGAGGAAAGAGGTAAAGGTTAAGGTAAAGGAAGAAAAAGTGAGACACAGGGAATGCGCCGCGACTTGAGAAAAGGGTCTCAAGTCCGGCGAACAAGCCGTGGGTTAGGTTCCTGGATAGAGATCAACGGATGGTGGTACAAGACTCTCTGGCCAGAGTCAGTCAGTGTCCGGATAGTACAGTAAGCACTGAGAGTCTGAGACCACCACTGGCATTCCATCCACGCCTTCTCCTCAATTCGTCTCTCTCTCGCAATCTATTATCTTATCCTCACAATTCATGCCAATCTCTAGGACAACGGGGGCGTGAAGCGAGCAGAAATGGGCACCTTGGGTCCTGGGGGCGCTCAGGCTTGTCAGGGAGTGGCCTGAGGGCAGATGTTGGTTGGATGAACCCCCTTAGAAGCGGGTGCTGGGTGCCCACTGCCCACAGACTTCACAGCCTCACCTAAAAACTGATGAGCCCCAGCCATCCCCTAAACCCAGGCGGGCTCTAGTGCCACACGCCCAACCTGCAGCAGTGGATATTAATAGTGGCTCGCTTCCGCCGCTAATGCTGTCCTGTTCCGGCATTAGCCTTCGGACTTCCAGGTGATCCTTCGGGTGGTCTGGGTGGTCTGGGTGGTCTGCCGCCCCCTAAAACTTGCGATAGCGAACCAAAAACCCCGGGGGCTGGGAGGGGGGGCTCCATTGCGACACCTGGAGATCATCCCATTCGCTCAATCAGAGTATCTGTACTATCTGGGACTACCAGAGGGTGACACGAACATGACGCGACAGGAAGCACTCGTTTTTGGTACGCGTTTGATTGATATGGTCCACTCTCGATGGCCCAGAAAGCGCCACGCTTGAGATTGCACAAACACCTTTTTCTCTCGCTTTCCCTCGTGGGAGTCTTGCAATATGCACGAGTCATTCGCCATTCGCAGATTACTGGTCTTGACACCAAAACAAAATCTCAATATCTATGAGAAGATCAATAATTGCCTCTCTTACCTCCCCTCTTCCCTCGATCCGCGTGAGCCTTGAGGATTTTCTTATGCTCAACCAAACTCCTTTTTCCCTTGGCCCTGGCCTTGCCCAATGTCATCAAGAAATTCTTCTTCCGCGCCTTTTCCTTGTTGGTCGTACTTTTACCCTCGGTTTCCTTCCGTTCCTTCTTTCTCGCTGCTTTGGATTTATGCTCCTCACGGTCCGCTCTGTGGTCTGCGAGCATTTCTAGCTTTTGTGCCCGAGTAGCTTTACCCTTTGACAGTGACGCGAGACCCTCAATCTCCGCAGCTGTCAACGGATCATCCATGTGTCGTTGGGAATGTGTTTGTTGTGTTTGAGATGCATGGTGTGATTTGTGATTCTTCATCAGTCCAGATACCGATGCGGCAGTGCGCAACTCTTGTAGCTTGGCCAGATCTGCGGGCGTCAAGATCCGAGTCGACGCAAGGTTGGATTTTGTCTCTTTGGTCTCTTCTTTGGCGACGTTCTCCTTGTCATCGCTAGCAGGCACTGGAACTTCAAATTTCACCTTCTTCGTGGACGGTTTCTCATCATCGCTGTCGCTAATGTTGATTTCATCGTCACTCTCAACATTGATCCAACCACCAGAATCATCACTATCCTCTTCCTGAACATCCCATGCATTCCAGTCCTCTTCGTCTTCATCATCTTCGTCATCAGTTCCATCCGCTGGGAGCCCTTTTTCGATCCGCTTTCGCTGCTTTTCTTCTTCTTTCCATTTTTCCAGGAGGTCAAGTCCCTCAATCTCACCCACTGCCTCTTCCCCAAATCTTGCTTGCTGTTGTTCACCAGACCGTAGACTAAGCGTTGCATCTTTACCACGATCTCTCTTGTGGAGCATCTCCGCCCCAACTTGTCGGTAGAGACTTAGAAGACCCTTTGAGGCCATCATCACACCTTTGTCTTTGCTCTTCTTGTACATAACCAGATCTTGCAGTAATGTGTCGTTCATTGCCAATGGCTGTCGTACACAAATTTCGCGAATAGCATTCAATCCCGCAGCAGCCACCTCTCCAGCAGATGCCTCAGAGACGAATTCATTTGCAATCTTCTGCACCAAAGGCTCCAGGATATCCGGTGGCACCAAATTATGGGTGGCCTGCGCAAGCGATGCAAGAAACGACGTCACCGACGGCTGTCGTGGCGTAAGATATTTCAGGAAATATGAGTAAAAGCTGATAACGGTCAACTTATGGAGACCAATCAACCTCGACACAAGTTGCAGCACAAGCAACTTCTGTTCGAGATTCAACTTGGACTTTGTGTTCTGTAAATGTTTCGAGAATAGATTTTCCGCAAAGCCTTGAGGATCGTGCAACAGGTGTAGGGCCGAAAAGTTCAATGGATGCGGTTGGCCCTTCTTCTTCTCCTTCCGTCGAACTGTCGCTGCGGCTTTTTCGAGTTTGCGCTCCGACTTTCGGCTCTTTTTGTTGATGCCCATCGTGTGTTTCAACTTGCCCATGTCGATTGTCTCTTCGTCTGAGCTTTCATCCTCGAGTTCCTCCCTTTCTTTATCGCCTCCCAAGAAAAAGCGCACACCACCGACAATGCATTTCTCGTTGTCAGCCAGTGCTGCTTCCTTCATGATTTCCACAGCTTTTGCGTCGGTCCATATCTGTCTCTTCCACATTTCTCGGGTAATCTTGACTGCCCATAATGCCTTGGGTGAGGTACGGTCTTCAGTGA
The DNA here is from genome assembly GCF_035927105.1 of Exophiala bonariae. Classification (NCBI taxonomy): domain Eukaryota; kingdom Fungi; phylum Ascomycota; class Eurotiomycetes; order Chaetothyriales; family Herpotrichiellaceae; genus Exophiala; species Exophiala bonariae. The sequence continues at coordinate 150,307 of NW_027042501.1, forward strand.
CCAGGTTGTGTAGCGTTGTTTGAACACTTTTGTTAAGCTTATGGTTTATCGTTTTTGAGTTGGAGGAACGTAGATCGCTGAGGATTTTTTGAAAGAGGAGAGCTCGGAGGGACTTGGTGGGAGTGGAGGTCAGGATTGGGAAGAAACATTGTAGTAAAGTAGTCGAATCAATGATCTCCTTCTTCCTCAACAGAACCAGACTACCAACAATTTTCTCCCTCAATTCCGGCTCCAGCGTCGCATGATGTGCTGAAAGGATCTCAATCAATTGTTCGGGGAAATCTTTGGTCTCTTCTTTATAGCAGTCCGAGACATGTGCGATGAATTCAATCAGATCTCGGAATGATATGATCCCACTATCCGTCGTTGACGTCGGAGCCTGCATGAATATCTGTCGCTGATTGTCATATTGGATATATTGGTACAGAAAGTCGGTATGGTAGGATTTGGGATCTCGTTTAATTTTGTTCTGTAAATTCGGTAGGTCTGCGTCGACCTTTTCCAAGGCACCTAGCTTGCGTTTGACCATTATGTCTGCTGATGGCGCCGCAACATGAATAGTCACAAATTCTTGGACGTTGGTTGCTCGAAGTGGCAGGTATCTTTGGCCTGCAACTTTTTTTCGCAATTGCGGGCAGGATTGGAAGCGGCAATCTAATCTAATCTAAGCTCCGCCTGCCACGTGACAGTCAAAGGTCACATGACATTGGTTTGAGATCTCCCCGGCTAAACTCTTACGCACCGCATCTCTCTCCCACCCCTTGGTCTCCTCCACCACGTCAATTTATCCTCATCCATACAATGTAAGAAGCAACTTTAAGGTCATCTTATCAGTTGTTGTCGATACTGTCCTGCAAGTTGTGTTTGAGAGGGACGATGGATATGACACTCCATATCTCGAAGTCCTCCTCTCGCTGTCCCTCTAGGTGCTTGAATACTAACCACGACTTTAGACTTTCTTGACGACTATTGTGAAACACATCTCGAAATCCATTCCTGGAGCACAGTGCCTTCAGCCTCTCCCGCGGAAAATCACAATTGCAGGGGTAACAGCAAATTGAGCGGATTATCATCGTTCATTGATCAGCGGTGCCGCCATGTGGAACCCGAAGCAATGCTCCAACAACTCGCTCGCGCTGCCTGAAGCAGTACACCTTTGGAAGCCAGCTCCGGCCAAAGAGACTTAGAATGTCAGCTGTGAATCTTCTGCGGCTCAAAAGAAGAAGCCGTACGGCTGTGGGGTAGCTCGGCCGGGCTCCAAGAAACAGGATGCACGACAAGCCGAGTTACTCAAGGACAAAACAATAACAGCTCTTCAAAACCGATATGGGATGACTGACATAGAGGCGACAGTTGTGAAAGCTTTTCTCAGGGGCTCGAAGGCGAGCCGCGAGCAATGGATCGCGACCTAGGAGGAAAGGATCGTAAACCGTCACCATTTGCGAGAAACCCGTCGAAAAGAATGGGTGTTATCAAGATTGGTAGAAGAGGCCAGAGCCCGAGAAATGGCTCGCAAATGGCTATCAAAATACGAACATCCGCAGCCGCGTCGTCCATTCCTCTTCCACGACAGCAAGATTCTGGATCCAAGGACTATGCATTAGCCTAGCTCTTCTACCGTGTCCGAGGGATTCTCGCGTATTCACGAACTCTGAAACTGTTAGGCCCCAGGTTATAATAGAGCATTGTTGAAAAGAGTCAAATTGTCCCTACATCTTTCTCATTATACATGTTGCTTTTCGCGAGGCTCTGTTATCCCAGTTCTGATGCCCAAGCGACAACGAACATAGCTCCACCCAGAAGATGCAAATCATCCATAAACCCCAACGCCTAACAGTGTTCAATATGCTCAGAAGGAAATCGCGTTCAGTCGTGTCTGAATAGTACTTCGGGTTTGCCCTCCATATTGCTTCGTCACCTTCTTTCCTTTGCAGCCAGTACATTCACACTCCAGGTCATCCTCCTCTATCGATTCGGTCGATTCGGTCCGGATGAACAGCTGCTGTGCCTGTCTCTGCTTGATCCGCTGCAGATTCCTCCCAATGTCGACTACCTCCTTCTGACGCAGAGATCTCGCGGTTCGAACCCTTGGTCTCTCCACCATTTGCGTGCTCGTTGGCATTGGTGCGTCGTCTCGGCTGGGGACTTCGCTGAGGGAGTCGGTCGAATCGGTCGAATCAGTGGAATCGTTCCTTTGCTTGTCGTCTACCGAAGTTGATCGCGCTCGAGCAACTACCTCCATTCCTTCCATTTGGTTCGGATTGTTCTGTCTAGCTTTGTCACTAGAAGTAACTCGCTGCTTCGGTGAGTCGAGAAGGTAATTGTCGTCGAGCAACTCGGCCCACACAGAGGTGTTGTTTGACCAGAATGAAGGATCAGACATGGACCACGCCCAGTGTGATTCGGCAGCATAACCACTTGGGAGTTTCATGGTGATAGATAGCTTGGGAGATAAGTTGGCCTGTGCGATGGAAATTTGTTGCCTGATCCTCAGAAGAACTTTGGCGACCTTGACCCAGCTCACCTCAAGGGCAGCCTGGTCGACTTAAATGCCCAGCTCGCGTCGATGAGGTTCTGGAAAGGAGCTCGATCTGGCGCAAGGCCACAGCGTCGATCGAGATCGTGAAGACACGCAGTACGTCGACGATGGAGACAAGTCCACTCGCGTTGATACGTTGGTTCAAAAATCCCTCCTCGCCAGTGGTCTGCGCGTCGGATACCGCCGTTTGAAGATACGACGTGGCTAACGACAGTCTGTTGTGCTCAGCAGGATTTGCGGAGAGCCTCGCGGAGTCGTCCTTAGGCTAATTGGAAAAGGAGATCGAAGTGAGGAAAATCTTGTGGTGCTACGATGGCAAAATGGCTGCTCTTGTCGCTGGGAAGAATAATAAATGGGTCACAGATGTTACGGAGGGGCTCTGTAAAGGCTAGGGATTATACCTTTCGAGTCCAGTCCTATACGACATGCAACATGCCGGCCTCAACCGATACAACTCAGGGTGTGTGAAGGAACCGACGAGCCGCGTCAACAGACTCCTTCACCAATGACAAAAGAGATTGACAAAAAGAAGCATGCTGACTCACACCTCATTCCCCGTTCCTGGATTCAACGGAGAAAAAAGCATTGATTGGTCCAACGGCCATGATTTTCCAAACATGTCCATCCCGCGCTGACAAGGCTCTATGATCCGGAAGGGATCTTCGATTTTTCTCAAATTCGACAACTTAATTGACAGGGTCGGTTTCCTGAAGAGGAATCAAGATTCGACCATGGCTGTTGGAGGTCAAAATCTTGAATCAATGGTTGGCTGTGGTGTTGTGTGGGTCGGTGTACAGTCAGCCTCGGCCTTTCCTGACTGTTGACTAAGTTCCTAGGTAGGGAGTGCTTCACCGTCAACTCTTTGGAAGTCCTACGACATAGGGACATTCAAGGACAACAACGACTATGATTTTCAACTTGAATCAAGCATCAGGCTGTGATCGGAAAATCCCCACAATGCTGAGATGTGAGGGATGTACTTCCGCTCGGAACAAAAGATTTGAGATTTATATTCCCCAAGGACCGAGTGCCCATGAGCTCCATTTGGCGCGCGTGAAGTGAGCTTGGACTTGTTCGATTTTCTAGCATTGAGGTCATGTGTGCCACACCTCTGCAGCCTGACTGATATGTGCTTGGGGAGGTGATCCTAACGCGCAGTTCTTTTAGCGACCAACATCCTAAATACTTCTAATGCATTTATCGCCTTTTCGCCCGCCGTCCTCAAGCTATTCGGGCATCATAAGAGCACCTCCGCTCTCACTACCTAGCACGTGTTTCGTCATTGCGAGACTTTGCTCACCTATGGAGGATCACCTTATTTCATGGCCGAGTCAAGGCTGAAGAAGAATTGGTATGTATCTGCGTATTGCGGCCATTGGTCCTCGGCTTGCTATGGCGCTTCATCCTTGCCCTCCAATAGCACGGCTGTCTGCCTTACCACTGATGCCCCTCAACTTTCAAGTCCCCGTAATGAGTGACTCCGCAACTTCATCAAATACCAGCCTGACAGCCGCAGCTATGGCCTACCGGTCATTTGGCCGTAGCAATGACTATTTATCTTGAGCGCTACTTTTGCTGTCGTTGTCCAGCATGCCTTGGGCTCACCGTGACTACACGGTCGCCTGGATCTGCCCCATGGGCCTCGAGCTGGCCCCCGTCAAGGCCATGCTGGATCATGTCCACCCGAACCTACCTACGCAGCGCGATCATAACATCTACACCTTGGGTGACATGGAAGGCCACAATGTGGTCATAGCCGTGCTACCGGAGACTGGGACGAACGCGGCTGCCGTAGTGGCGATGCAGTTGTTGAACGATTTCCCTGCCATTCGATTTGGCCTGCTTGTTGGCATTGGCGGCGGAGTGCCGGACCAAGAAAACGAAGAGCGAGATATTCGGCTGGGAGACGTGGTGGTCAGCAAGCCGACAGACACTTTTGGTGGTGTCGTCCAATATGATTTAGGCAAAGAAACCAACTACGGATTCCAGCGAACCGGCCTGTTGAATAAACCACCTCCGATTCTGCGAGCGGCCGTCCAGCAACTCGTGGCGCAGCATGAAATGGAAGAAAGTCAGATTGTCGATCACCTGGAGACAATGATGGAAAAATGGCCGAAAATGAAACACAAATATACTTACCCGGGAGCGCATCAGGATCAATTATATCAATCGGACTATCACCACCAGGGCGGAACCACTTGCAACGTGTGTGACGAAAGGCACATGATTATACGAGATGAGCGTCCTCACAGCCGTCCGTACATCCACTACGGAACTATCGCATCAGCCAATAAGGTCGTGAAGAATGCCAGCGAGCAGCAAAGGCTAAAGACAGACATGGATGTTCTCTGCGTGGAGATGGAGGCGGCCGGTCTGATGAACTCGTTTCCGTGTCTAGTGATCCGTGGGATCTGTGACTATGCCGATTCACACAAAAACAAGAAGTGGCAACCCTACGCGGCAGCTACGGCGGCAGGGTACATGAAGGAGTTATTGTCCGTCATCCCATCACAGGATGTGGCTCGAGTAACGCCGGCGACTGCGGCAATGAAAGCGTCTTCCATGATTCCTCCACAGCCAGTGTCACGAGTGACATCGGCGACTGCGACAATGAAAGCGTCTTCCATAAATCCTCCACAGCCAGTGGCTCGAGTGACATCGATGGAGGTGGTCGAGATGTCGAGTAAGTACAATCCGCTTTCTTCTGCACCCTCCGACATGACTTGGTGATCACGTCGTGCAGTATGGCCTACCCACGAGACATGATATAACCACAACATAGCTAATCATGAATTAGGCGAGAGAAATCAACAATCACTCCAAAGACAGACTTCGAACACCATCAAACCCAACTTGGCTTCTCCCCGCTCGCCAGCCCCGACGGTGCCAAGTAAACACATATCAGCCTTACACAAACCCTTGTACAGAGCAATCCAACAACCTTCACTTTCCCAGGTATTAGATTTTCTGAGAAATGGACTGTCAGCTAGAATCCTCAACTCTGCACTACTGTACGCATGCCACGTGGGCAATGTGGAAATTGTGCGCCAATTCCTCGAGCATGGCGCACATGTCGAGTCATATTCGGAGCAATACCCGGAGGGTGTTGGGACAAGCGGATCAGCGCTGATTGTAGCTGCATTGTGGCACCACTCCGAAGTCGTCGAAATCCTTCTAGACAAGGGCGCCAAGGTCAATGAAACACATACAGGCCTTAGCGGCCGTAGTGCACTAATGGAAGCCATATATTGGCATCGCATCTCTCCCTTGTCTGCTGTCCGCTTCCTTGAAACAATAGCTATATTGCTGGAAAGAGGGGCTGATCCAAATAGTAGTGATGTGGGGGGCCACACGGCCCTCTGGTATTGTGTATCAAATGAGGAGATGCCGTTGAGAGTGCTGGATCTACTGCTTGAGTCTGGAGCAGACGTACGTGAGTGGGCCGTTCTGCGCGAAGCTTGTAGTCTTTTCACCACGACCAAATATCTCGAGTGGCTGGAGAAGCAGGGTGTTCTGTTGGGTAACACAAGCGACGATTCCGAGCCACCGTTCATGTGGGCGATCAAGAACGGTAGCGAGGAGAAGCTGAAATTTTTCCTCGATCGCGACGTTGTGGATCTCGAGTGGACAAACGATGCCGGCCAAGATGTCGTGGGCATGCTTGCTGCTGGAATCCTCAGTATTGACTCAACAACTGCACAAGTGCTTCAACTTATCGTTGACAGTCGGCAGGGAAAGGCTTTGGATCTGACAAGCTGGAGTGAAGCACTCGCCACTGCTGAAGCACGAGAGTCTGCTAGCGCTACCCAGCTTAATAGACCCATGCGCAGAACGCGAACTCTTGGGATACTCCGGCAAGGGCGAGATCAAGCCAGGTCGCCTTATGACCAGACACAGAAACTAACTAACTGGGAGAGTCGGCATTTGATCGCATGATGGCGTTTCGTGTTTCGCTGACCTTAGGCGCTTCTTCACGCTTTATCATGGATTATGCATGGAATGGCGACATGGCCGTTGGACATGTTCATTCGAGGTTGTGTTCATACAATTCTAGTATCCTACATAGTTCTATACTATACATGTGTATTTCCAGACAGTTTTTGACTTTCCTAGATGAGTGCCCAATCACTCCGCTCCTGACTGTAATCCCTGCCGCTCCGGGCCCGATTGTCTGGGGAATATCATGAACCCAGAAATCTCATCCCCCATGAGACCTTTACATCCCGTAGATGAACCCGCGCTCGCTATGCAGATCAAATGTAACCACCCACTATCCAATGCATGACACTACTTCCGGCCTGGCTACCTATGCAATTCCGTTTGGATGTCTCTTGCTCGCTATCCTTCCATGTTTTCCCTCCCCATTTCAAAGCATCAATAGTACCGCGCCGCAAAGCCACCATTCCCCAACGGCACCGTCTGCGCACAAGTCGTTGTTGACGCAGCAGTACCACTACTAGCAAGCAAGCCCTTCAACTGCCTGACCTCGAGCTGCAGGCGTTGGACCTCGTCCTTGCGTTTCTGGCGGAAGATGAACTGGGCTTTGCGGTTCTGTTCGCGGCGGCGGTTGCGACGCCGGGATTCCTCGGTCGGGATCAGGGTTGTTGTTATGTATGGTATTGAGGTTGGGATTGTGCTGTTTAGTAGGGGTGTGGATTGGTATGAGGTGGTTGAGGTTGAGGATTGGGGAAAGGGATGTTGTTTGTGGGCCTGCAGGTTGGGAGATGGATATCTTGAGGCTGAGACGAACGTTGATGCTAGTACCGAAGGCGAGGCGGAGGGTGATGGAGTTGGGGATGATGTTAGTGAGAGGGTGGTTGTTGTGGATGGAGTTGGGGAACTGGGTAGTGGTATCTTGGACGGGGTGGGTTGTCTGCTTGGTATTGAGGAAGGGGATTGGTAGTAGGAGGGTGAGAGGGATGACGAGTTGTATATTTGCTGCTGTTGGGGTAGTGAAAGTTGTTGTTGTAGGTTGTAACCCTCGTTGTTGAATGGTGTGGAGAGGATGTATTCCTGGCTGTAGGGGTTTTGATCGATATTGCCCAGGAATGTGGCTTCGTTGGTGTAAGTGCCTTCTTGGATTTCTGAATAGTCCTCATAAGACGACAAATATGAAGGCTCATTGGCATATGGTGGGATGTTCGAAGCCATACTACTATAAGCCCAGTTCTGAGATAGGTCATCTTGCGACTCAAGCTCATACGAGTATGTTGTTGGATCGAATTGGTCGGAAGGAGCCATGCTGTTATTGCCACTGTATGACATGTTGGTTGATGAGGCTGACTTGAAGGTCATTGTGTAGGGATTGAGTGACGTGTCCAAGGAGGCAAATGTGTATGCAATGTGGTATATAACGTTATCTTTGTTGTTATTAAGGCTGGAGATCGACAAGCTTAAAAGGCCAACAGGTCTTTTCTTCCCAGACAGAGTTTACCAATATCAATTGAGGCTTTTACAGCCTTGTGTGGCTTATTTGGAACAGCAATGCCTTTGAACCACTCCGCACTTACTAGCCTTGCCGTGAATTGTTTCCCGGTTACGGGATGACTGGCTAGCGAAAGAACGAAAGCAGCTCGAGATGAGGCATTAGTCATGGTTGTAACGAATCATATGGTCGACTTGAATGGCGCTTTGCTCGTTGTAGCAGCTACAGCGGAATGCCCCGCGATTGGAAAGAGGATTAGTTGACTGGGGCAGAAGGGGGCATTTCCGAGCATCACCCAAAAGGACCTCAAACCCCAGAACTCAAGATTCAATTGCCGTCAAAAGCAGCTTGATAACGTTCCAAATGATTACGAGAGGTTTCCAACGGCTTGAGACTTGATTTCGGTGTTGCCCGTGTGTTGGTCGTGATAGTATTCGTGTGTCTTGCTGCGACTTACCTCTTGGACACTTCGAGAAATGTGGTTATGTAAATAATTAGGAGTCACCAATGCCGGAGAAAGCCATCACTGGTCTTCGCTTCGAGTCGTTCAAGATTCTTCAATGCTCTCCTTACCTGATTGATGGATGGGAATTGGAATACGCCAGCAATCTTGACGGAAAGACCGAGTCTCATGACCCTGGATGGAACAATAGCGTAAGCACACGCATGAATGAGAGAAAGATTGTGACTGTGGTCGTGGTCGTGGCCGTGGCCGTGGTCAGTATTCTGTGCCTCATCAATTCACTCTCACGACCAGTATGGGCATTCAGGAAGTGACGTTATTCCAACTTACGGAATAGTAGAGAGATTGAGATCAATAAGCGGCGAAAGGGGCAGCGGAAGAAAGTGGTCTGATAAAAGTTGCACTTGAAGACACTCTACTCCGGCGGATCATCATCCCGTGCCGATGGCCGTGGCTGCGGAAAAGAAAGAATCATGATACATCGAATTTCAAGTTCGTAGCTCAGGGAATTCCTTGACGACAGCGAGCAATTCTATTCTTTCAACCACCACCTCTGTTGCCTTTCCTTCGACTTCGCTCCGCTATCGACCTGCTGCGGAGCTTGTTCTCTCTTCCGGGCTTTTATCTCGTCTTCCATTCCCTGTACATTATTGATTCCCTCACCCCATCCGGACAGCTCCTCATGACCACGGTTTAAACAACAGCGATCGTTGAAACACCACATCTCGAGGTGAGGAGTACAAAACATAAAAACCACTCGAACCCCTACCAGAGGGCTCCCTCATCACAATAATGGCCTCCCGGCACGCCCCCTCCGACACATTCACGCGCTTCACCTCGACACAACCACACGCCATGACCCGACCAACAGCAAGCACGACGTCGTTCAACGCCTCGCGACTGACGACCGACCCACGCCCACCCCCATCCAGCACCGCCGGCCCCGCAGGCGAAACGCCCTCAGAGAAAGTCGCCCGACTACGCGCAGCGAACCGCCTGGCCAAAGAACGGGGCAACGCCTCTGGGGTGGACAGACTCCTGCACCACGGCCGACGGTGGGCGGATAACATGCACCGATTCACGACGTACGCACTCATCGCATTCACGGGTGTGTCGACCGTGGTGGCGGTGTACGGGGTGACGAGTCTGGTCGCACACAACCGGCGGCAGAAGCGGGCATGGATCGAGCGCGAGATGAATCGGCTGGGCGAGGCGCAGGCGGCGTTCCTGCGGGGCGAGGCGACGGCGGAACAACTGCATCTGCTCGAGCAGGAGCGCGCCGGCGAGGAGATGGCGCTGCAGCACAAGCGGGCCGTCGAGGCCAAGAAGGCCGAGAGTTACTGGAGCCGCATGAAGGGCATTCTGGGCCAGACCGCCGCCAAGGGCGAGATGGGCACCGAGACCGAGTCGCAGCGCGTTGCGCGAGAGGCCAGGCTGCAGGCCAAGGCCCGGCAGAGCGCCGTCGCCGACGGGAGTTATGTCGAGGGCGAGGTCGTGCCGGTGTCGGCGGCGGTGGCGAGGCCCGTAGCGTCGAGTGGGATCAAAGGCGTGGGTGTCGATTCCAAGGGCCGGCCGGTGCCGCAGGACCGCGTCGAGTATCTGTCGAGTCAGGTCGAGCAGGAGACGAGGTCGGGCGAGAAGGAGGTTGTCGCGCGGACGGGTGTCACCGGTGGTCAGTTGGATGTCTTGGCGGGGAATGTCGTCGAGGCCGCCAAAGGGGGTGAGAAGGGTTGGTGGAGTTGGGCGACCGGTCGGTAGGCAGCTGGGTCTTTCAATCATCATGTGTTCAACACGGCAGCATCGCGGGAGAAAGGCTATATCACTCATGTGCAACAAAGGAGCAGGCGTCCATAGAAAGAGAGACTGAGGGAGAGAGATGTGTATATATTTTACAGCTCTGTTTTGAGCCCGAGTGATCACCCCAGCTGTGTGTCGGCCTACCGAGCCACAATCTACTCTTTGTACAACTCAAGTCATCATAAGTACCTTCCCAGTCATGGAAGAGCGTGACAAAAAAGACCCATACACGTGATCGTTATCGATCCCAACGCCCTCTACCATAATAATGCCAATGCTCAATTCTAAAACATGATTTCGTGATCTCATCAAAGAGTGGCAGGTTCACTCTAGTAGGGATGTTGCGGGTCATGATCGTAAAATGTGGCTGTAATGTCCAGGAACCTTTTGGATGCATTTTTCGCAGCCATTCAGGTATCCCATGTGCAGCCGAGCAGTTCTCCCTCTTCCTGGACTCGAGTTTCCATCCGTGGGTGTCCAGTAGACAGGTGAGGATGCGGTCGAGTCGGCGGTTTCATTGGCACCACTCACGCGTAGTCCACTCATGGAATCATTCGTTTCGTCAATCATCATTGCGTTGTCCATGTCTTGGTCCTCGATAGGACTGGGTAGTCCATCTCGAGTGATCCAGGACTCTTGTTCAAACATGGGACTGAGATTAGTACGCAACGGTGGAAACTGATGGCGTGGAGCGTTGGGCAAGTCAGATACCCGATTGTCGAAATGACTGCTGATTGGAGTGGGAACTCTATCCCGTAGCAGAGAGTCCATCACGCCGAGGAAGTTGGAATCGCGATGCGGAGGGACAATGTCATTCGAACGTGCTCGGCGTATCACTGGCTTTGTCGGGGAAGATAGTTCCATCTCCATGTCATCGGAATCCCGGGAGAATGCAGGAGCAGAAGAAATGTCATCGTTCTGGCTTGGAAGAGAGACATTGGAATCGTTCTGTTTCATGGGCCATTGAGAATCATGGCGCGGGAAACCTGGACTTTCGTCTTCGGAGGTGTCGACAGGTGTTGGAGGTTGTTGATAGACCGAGGTAAAGAGTGAATAGACGGGAGGAATGGCAATCTGAGGTCTTGGAGGTGAAGTTCGGATTGGCAAAGAGTGAAAAGATCGTCGTTTGATATCGCGATTGGAGAAAGAGTCGTCGGAATCATCCAGAAACCTTTTTCGCTTGTGGGTGGCACCAACATCGTGGCGATGCTGAAAAGCAGTATAAACGTCGACCATGTCTGAATTAGGGTGGGAATCAGTCGATTGACTTGGAGCGGACATGAGACCAAACGAGTTGTGGAATGAATGATGGTGTGATTAAAGGGAGATTTATCAATTCCAACAGAGTTCAGAGACCACTGGCACTGGCATGGCTTTGATCCGAGTCCAGAGTCCTGAAAGAGTGAAAGGGGACCGAAGGGAGTAGATCAAACGTGGCAGTGTCGCGGGTTGACAAGAAAGGCTGATGAAACACGGTCCAATTTTTGGGAGGACCAACCAGATGGCGCGTATTGAGTAGGCGAATGGGAGGCGGATGACGCGATGCTCGGAAAGTCAGTGAGCCGTCTCGATTGAGAGTTAAGAGACGACGGGAAGAGGCTGAGTGGACGATCAAACCGAGTATTCCAGATAGTGATTGATGAAGTTGTTGATGAAATGGGCGGTAAGTAAGTATAGGTGTCGATGTAAGTATGTAGAAGTGGTCAGGCCGGCTGTCAACTACCGGCTGTGCTGCACCTCGTAGCGTAGTATCTACGATGCAAGATTTCGAAGGATGGAAACTACATCATCTTGCATCTTGGATCTTTCATTCAGACATCAACATCGGAGATTCAAGCGGAAAAGGGAGGAGGAAAGTCCCAGGTCTGGATTGCCACTGGACTGCCTGTATGAGGGGCACTTTCTTGGAGGCCTTTGGGCTCAGGTTGGCAGGGGTTAGGGAGGTTAGGGGCGGCCGAGGGGCGTGAAGTTGAAGGGGAAGGGGGACCCCTCTTGCCTAGAATTGGAAGGGAGAGGAAGAAGCAACTCTGCCGCAGCCATGGCAGTGACCTCCGAATCGATGACGTAGCATCGGCCAGACCTCGGAAAAGCTACGACTCTCACGTGACCGGATGGCTTCCACGTGACCATAAGGAACAACATTCTTCCCCTTCCGCCGACTTCCCTCCTTCCTTCACCGCCTTCTCTCCGTTTTGCTGCTCCTGTTGCCCGCGGTTTCTCAGACTTTTGAGTCATGTCAATATTGTTACTGTTTCCCTCGGATTTTCTGCCCCTCCACCCTCCGCCCTCCGCCATCTAGACTTTTTTTTTGCTATTATGAGTATGACTGTCCCCATTGACCGACCCAACAGCTGCTTCTCTTTTACCCTCATACCACCTTCCCACGTCTTCCTCTGTGTTCCAAAGCTCTAATCCTTGCCGTTTGACCTTTTGTGACTCTTATTCCCTCCTTACTTCTTAACACCCTCTTCCTCTCCACTACTCCTCTCTCTCTCTTCGCCGCACTTTTCCTTCCACCCTCCTCATCATGCCTGCAGTTGACTCACAACCCCCCATTGAGCTGTCCGAGGACGTTCGAGTACTCGGATACGACCCTTTGATCCCTCCTGCCCTCCTCCAAACTGAGATTCCTCAATCACAAGAGTCCATCTATACCGTTGCAAGAGGTCGACAAGAAGCCAAAGAAATCATTCACCAACGGGATGATCGTCTACTTGTCATGGTTGGTCCATGCTCCATTCATGATCCTGCCACCGCTCTAGAATATGCTGCTCGTCTAAAAGAGCTATCCACCAAACTGTCCAAAGATCTGTGTATCATAATGCGTGCCTACCTCGAGAAGCCAAGAACGACCGTGGGTTGGAAAGGTCTGATCAACGATCCTGACATCGATGAATCCTACAAGATCAACAAAGGCCTCCGTGTCTCAAGACAACTCTATGCCGATTTGACTGGTATGGGCATGCCAATTGCCAGTGAAATGCTAGATACCATCTCCCCACAGTTTCTTGCAGATCTCATCTCTTTAGGTGCAATTGGTGCTCGCACTACCGAGTCTCAACTACACCGTGAATTGGCATCCGGTCTATCTTTCCCAATGGGCTTCAAAAATGGTACAGATGGTTCCTTGAGCGTAGCAATCGATGCTGTTGGTGCTGCCGCTGCGAAACATTACTTTATGGGTGTCACCAAGAATGGTCTTGCTGCCATCACAAGAACAAGTGGTAACGAAGATGGTTTCGTCATTCTACGCGGTGGCTCCAGCGGTACCAACTTCGACTCTGAGAGTGTCAAAGCTGCTCGAGAAGCCTTGAGAAAGAAGGGTCAAAGGGAAGTCATGATGATCGATTGCTCCCACGGAAATTCCAAGAAGGATCACAAAAACCAGCCAGGTGTTGCACAGACCATTGGAGATCAGCTTAGACAGGGAGAGGATGCCATCGTGGCTGTCATGATCGAATCAAACATCAACGAGGGTAACCAGAAGCTTCCTGCCGAGGGTGGTCTTGCGAGTTTGAAGAAGGGTGTCAGTATCACCGATGCATGCATTCACTGGGAATCGACTGTTGAAGTTTTAGAGCAGCTCGCTGATGCTGTCAGAGTCAGGAGAGAAGTCAAGGCCAAGGCACAGAATGGAAACACCAATGGCATCAACGGACAGCATTGAGATTGGCAACATACAAAACAAAAAACACATCAAACCACATACAGAAATCTTCAACCATACACCTGCCACTAATATCGAGTCTTTGTACCGTGACAGCAAAAGATGAAAACGGATGTACAATCCACCTTCACTGCTGGCTGAGCAGCATCGGACAAAATTTTGACTGGGGAGTACAAGCCCTCACGGCTAGGTCAAGTGACACAAAAAGAAATGAATGCATATTGGACTTGAAAAGGATGATATCCCTCGAGGTTGGTTTTGCTGGACATGAAAGGAAGGGTAGTTCCCATATTCATTCGGGCGGGTGGAGAGCGGCGACTCTGGTGGAAATTGGTAAAAATAATCACATCTCAAGACAGAACTCTTCTCGCTTATTCATGACCGTCCACCCACCTTTCTCCTGTAACTAGCCCTGGACACACTGACCACCGCGAATAATGTTCCAACTCGAATCGAGTTATTTCGAATAGATGAAACAAGCATCTTATTTGACATTGATTTACTATACCATGTCTCTTCTCCGCACAACGAGGGTCTGTTCGCGAACAACCACAAACCCAAACTCACAGACACACCATTTGGTAATCGCTCGCTGCGCACGGGAGAAATCGTCTAGGTCAAAATCGCCTCCTCGACCAAGCTGGATATAATAATCACGTTGACAAACACCCCATCGAGAAGATAAGATAGCGCAGCTTTCATTGTGGGTTCATGGTGAGTGCTCCGTAAGTTCGATACTTAACTTGAACACTGCGCTGTTTTCTTGTGATGGGCTCTACTATACCTATACAGTGATTCATATTCACGTAGATAGTTAGGTACATATTGGCCCAGTACTAATACCAACTGTGGTTCCATCCATGCCCGATGCGATTTCGATCAGGTATGTATCTAGCCTAGGCTTAGCCAGCGAACTACTTGAGGCCTGAGATAGAGTCACTCCGTCCCGTTGATTCTGATCGCGACGCTGCTGTCAATAGGGAGATCAGGTGCTTGATTGCCCATGAGAATCCCTAAGCCTGATATTCCCGTACTTAGCACCGAGCACCTGGCACCTGGCACCTAGCACCCAGTTGTGACAATCAACCGTGCTGTTCATTCCATCCCATGCTGTCCGTCCATACCGTCCTTATTCCATACCATGCCGTGCCATTCCATGCTATTCAATACCAGTCCATCGCTCTATAAAGCCCACCATGAATACTTTATCTTACAGTGGAAGACATCATCACATCACCAGTTGAGAAGAATTCACCCGCCCCCTTCTTTATCCTATCCCCTTCCTTTGCCACAAATGCAACCCCAACCTCGACATCACCAGAACGAACACCAACCAATATAGTGTTGACAGAGATTCTCAACGTTGATAGCCTCGAGAATTAAGCGATCGACTTGCTCTGCGACCCCAAGGCCACCAATGCCAGCTAGCATTGTTTCGGGGGCGCTGCCAGGTACCGAGGTTGATTTGGACGGGAGGCCTCCATCCTCTCCGACACCATTGAACGTTCCTCCATTTCCGTTCCTGCCACTAACCTGCTGCTGCAACGACAAATTGTTGTGACCATTAATCTTCGATCCGGATTCCATATGACCCAGGCCGATTCCAAGGCCGAGCCCATTAAGGTCGGCGCGGAGGTTGGCGGTCACGGCTGCGCTGGCGGATCCAGGACTCGAGGGCTTGAAGTCGCGGCCAGTCAACTTCTCCTTGATGCGTGCGAGGACTTGGAGGGCACGTGCGTTTTGGACTTCTTTTGCTTCTTGAGCTGCTGTGTTTTGCTCGCCACCTTTCGCCGCTTCGAGGATGCTGCGTCCACCCACCATGGCTGGGTCGAGGATGCTACTTCGGCGATGACGGCGGCCAGGTGGTGCACCAACGTGGCTTTGTGCTGCAGCACCGGCTATGAGGGCTGATGGATTATTGACCTCCATTGGACTTCGATCGTAATCATCTGCTGGTGCACCAGGAACATCAATAATGCTCTGGCGGCGTTCCGAGCGGAAATGGGGTCTGGGCGGTGATTCGCGAGTATTGAGACGCCAGTTGAGAAGAGGATCATGGATGAAGGCTTCCAAGACCGCGAGAAGAGATTCTTTATTCTCGCGGATCACACGCATGGTGTTTTCGCATGTGATTCTGAAGGAGCCTTCGATGTTGCTAACTTCCATGGCGAAGGTGAGCATTCGGGTTAATCTGAATGGCACCCGTTCGGGGTATTTCTCACGGTGCATCGCAACCTCGAAACAGTCGCCAAAATCGATGTGGATGATCTTGCCCGTTATCCGATCAAGCATGAGATTTGATGGATGGCGATCACCCAAACCAAGAATGTATCCAACCATGCTCATGACAGCAAGTGATCTGGTATAGTTGGTGCGTCGATCAAGCCAGGCTTCAGAGCTCTTCGACTTGAGCCAGAGCACACGATACAGGTCTTTTCCTGTAGTATTGTCCATCGCATAGCCAAAGACCTCTACCTTTTGCATCAGTGTCAGGTTGTCATAATCAGGCGCCATTTGAAGCATAATTCTGTGCTCGATGTTGAGTAAAATGCGACGCGACTCGCGATACTCCTTCACCAAGTTATGCAACGTGTCTGAATTGGGCACCCAACCCAAGAGACCGCTATTTTGTGAAAGTGGAATCGCCGGGAATCGCTGGATGTTCAGATGACGTTTGAACGACTCGGTATCATGGGTCAGAAGAGTGTTGACCAAGCCAAATAGTTGCATGACTCGTTCATCCTGACGAATGTCTTCATGTCCCTTGAGTAGGAAATCGTAAGCTATTCCATCGGAACCTTTCAGCGTCATTTTACGAGGCCGCTGTTTCGACGGCACAACAGTAAGGACATGATTGAAGCTGATGATCTTGATGATAGGCTTTCCAGAGAAATAAGTCCCGGGGACGGCCAGATCCAGATCGTGAGCATCTTTGAGTCTTGGCGAGACATATTTCAGATCGAGACTCATCAATTGCGGTAGTTGGCGCGCAATTTTCCGGAAAACGGCATAATAAAGATCCCAAGCTTGATTCAGATCGCCAATCTCCTTGGACCGACGGAAGGTGTTGCAGAAGGCCCTAGCTTCTGCTAGATCGTGTCCAAACGCTTGTGCAAACGAGACTTCTCGTAAGGTTTCGGCACCACGGTCGAGGAGTTCATGTAGAGGTGCTAATGTAGCAAGCATGCCTTCAACGTCTTGATCACCGAAATACAAGCGTGACGCCTCTTCAAGACCCTCGTGCCATAATTCATGCCACAAAACAGCCACTCTGATCAGTTCATGGCTTACAAGATCTGCATGCTCCACTAACTTCGGACTGTGGACTCTCATGCTGTCCATGATTTGAGCCGCGGAGTTCGCACGTCTAGCAACCGATGATTTCATAGCGACAGTCAAGGGATAGACTAGAGCTTGAGGATGTGCCTTGCCAACCTCAGCTAGTAGTCGGTGTACTGCAGCTCTGACTCTCGGATTCGGTTGATTGATACGAGCAATCAATTGAGGGATGACCTCTAACCATGTATCAATGCTCACAGAGGCAAACCCTTCGATCACGGCTTGATTGACCTCACCGTGACCACCATGGGCAAACCAAAGAGTCAACAAGCGGAGAGTATCTTGCAAAGAGCTCGTTTTCGACAATGCAATGGATCTGAAAAAGCCTCCAACAGCAGGCACAACATGATTTTGAATGGCATGCTCTGGAAGAGTTCTGACCTTATCCTGGTCTGTATGGGGAGCCATCGATGTGACGACTTCAAAGTTGGCCAATGCATATGCATGCCATGCCTTGTACCAAGTTTCGTTATATTGCGTCGCTGCTTGGTATGAGTTCAAGATATCACGAACGGCGTCTTGCGCTCGTGGACTTGTCCAATCACCTCGGAGAAGATGTGATTGCCACTCTCCTTGTCTCAAGTAGCATTTGGCAAGGAGTTTAGCACACTTATCCAATTCCTCGTGCTTGCGTCGCTGTATCAATTGTTCGTGTCCATTCATCTCCACGTTGTTCGCTGAATTCATTCTTTCGTTATGGATTCCAGATGCCAAGCTAGTATTCACCTGGAAATCATCCGCAAGCCGCATCGTGAAGTCTCGCAAGAAAGAGAGTGCAGATTGCTGACTCCCAGTAGCCCAGTTGAACTTGAGCCGAGCATAAGCGACCGGTGGAGGTGCGCCGCCTGGTTCACCTGGAGAGTCGCCTGCTCCTCCAAGGGACGCCAGCGATCGTTCAGCGAGTCCTATTCGATCTGACTTCCGACATAGGTTGGCGAATTTGATCCAGATATCTGGATTGTCTGTTGGAGTCAACACGAGAGCGCGGACCTTAAGCATTCGCTGCCAGACTTCGACATTTGATTGGCAACCCAGCAATCTTTTGTTCCATAACAATTTCAAGGAGTTTTGTCTTGCAGTCATACCATCGCTCTGCTTGTAGGATATGATTTCTTCAAGCTCAGCGAGCATCTGTGTCCGGACAACCACACCGTAAGCACGGTTATAAGACTCACCAATGGTAGTCGTGATCTCAGAATTAACGCCTTCCCGCGCTCGAAGAATAAAGTGATGAGCTTCATGAAAGTTATTCCTTTGAATTGCCAAGATAGCACCAAAGAATGCTCGGTCTGGAGAACTTTCTTTCATAACACTGATGTAGTTATCCATCAGGTCCCATTCACCCCTACCCCAAGCAGCGGCAGCGGCAAGTGCAGACATGTTCTTTCGGTTGTCGGTACTGGCACTATTCCAATGCTCTTGTGCAATTTCAGACAACATTTTCCACTCACCAAGGGCGTGCAAACATCGCATCTTCCCCATGATGATGTCGAAATTGTCAGGTTCAATCTTTTCGCGTTTTTGGTACGCAGCCAACGCTTCTTCCCAGCGCTGCAGTTTCTCAAACCATGCCTCCTTTAATTCGACTTCACCAAAGAGTTGTGCTCTGCGCAGGATACCGATAGCTGCATCAGACTGCTGTAGCTGGTTGTTGATACTTATCAAAGCTTCCACACTATGGCTGTTCTGATCTTGCTCGAATTCGAGTTCTTTGTAATGAAGTGCTTTGGCAAAAGCGTGGCACTTGGCTGCGTATTTGCCCAGAGTTCTGATGTCTATGGGAAGGGATTTATCGTCATGCTCCATGAATTCTGCAAGGTTGAGAAGGGTTTGTAGAATATCTGGAGGAATGGCTGTTGAGGTGAGTGCTTTCTCTATAGAACGGATAAGTTCTTCTTGATATTGGTCATAGAGTTCCGTCCAGCATGAAACAAAAGCCGAATTGAAAAGGTCTTTCGCCAGCGGCTGATAGACACCAGCAAGGCTTGCGCACGCACGTAGCGCATGTGATGGAGATTCTTTCAATAGTTCAACACTGAATCTGCGCATCCATTCTTGCCAATCTTCCTTGGTGGATTTCTGAGAAGTATCCCATGCGTTCTTCAGGTGCTGTTGGTTGACAGGAAGTCTTTGTGATGTGATGTTGGCGTATGTGGTGTCCTCGGCTGACATTCCATATTGCTCCTCTGGGTAGAAGTCCACAGGTAACGATTTGCCAGTCTTGAAGTTTTCAACGAGTTTTTGAAACCGCTCAGAATTAATTTGTCCAGCCTTTGTTGCTCGTTCAACCAGAGGTAGATAGTGAATGAAATCTTGACCAAGGTGATAGATGAGTGCACAGACGCAATCAAGAGCAGCAGTTTTCAAAGATCGTTCCGAAGAATTGGTAGATACTTTCTCAGGACTGGACAAGATCTTCGCAAGTGGGTGAACCATTAGCGATGCAAAGTCTGTAACATTGACAGTCCTTGAAAGCTTTCCTAAAGAGTCAATTGCAGCTCTTCTTGCATTTGTGGGTGCCGCTGGATTTTCCAAGATACCAACAATCGCTGGGACAATCATATGCATGTATTCTTCCCCACTCGCACCAAAGACGAGGAAAGTATGAAGGATACGAATCGACGACTCCCTTCTAAGGTCAGTGTCGTTTTCGATAACTGCCAGCATGAGTGGCAGGAGTCCTGCAAGATATCTTCTGAATTCCCCTTCAAGTGACTTTGAAATTGCTTCCACCAAAGATAGAATGGTGGACTGTACTTGTCTCGAAACATTCCAAAACTCACGTATCACCGCGATGACTTCTGGCAGAAATGCACGGATGTGCTGGCGAACAATATTCACCAGTACAGCAAGCTGATTGAAGTATGACTCAAGCCGACTAGGATGTGAGCTGCGGATCACGCCGAGGAATCCAGGGATGATTTGACCCAGGAAGGGAACACATTTCATACCAATAGTTTTGAATATGGTCACAACGGCGTCAATGACAGCACTATGGTATTGAACCAAAGTATGATCGGCCAAAATTGTTTGCATGAGTGTGTTGATGACGACGGTCGGATAATATTCTTCATTGGAAGGGGTCAGGCCTTGCATGATCAAAGCAACATCGGATACAGGTTGAACTTCTGCCTTGCTCTGTTTTTCAGCCACTGACTCGCTCAGTTGTTGGTATTTGTAAGGATCAAGGGCTCCTAGAACGCCAACCAATTTGATAGCATCAGTTCGGAGCTCTTCGTGGGCTTCTGTCTTGATTAAATTGATCAATATGCCTAGAAGCTCGGGATAATCGATATAAGGATCAATGACGTATTGTGAGTTGACAGCAAGGGAGCTCAATGTTCTCATGGCTGATTCTCGCTTATCATGAGATGCGAGATCTTGGAGTGCATCAATAATGATGGGCATCAGTTCAGGAATATGTTGCACCATTTCTTCCCCTCCAACAGAAGTGAGGTCTCCGAGTGCTCTGATGGTCGTTGAGGCTACGCCGGGATTGGAATCGGTGGCTTTTGGTAGGAGTGCAGAGACCATAGCTTCCACGTACGTCTTGACAAGCGATGTCGCATTTGCAACAAACAAACTGATCAAACGTGCACTCTCTTCTTTCTGCTTGGCGGTGTTCGAATAACCGAGTCCTGTCAATAAGTTGACCAAAAGCTTCCGCAATGGCGGAAAGACGTATGCGGGGTTCACAGTTGTCAATCTTCCTATGATTTCGATAGCAGCCTCGCGGACAGCAAAAACCTCGTCATTCACGGCCAAGAAAAGGCAGCGGATGTTCTCTGGTCTTGCCAGATGCTTGTCGAACTTCTTGTCCAGAGCCCGGAGTACAGTCGTTCGAATGTCAGCATCTGGGTCCCCTACGGCAACAGTCAAAAGCTTGTCTACAACCTCTCCAACCACTTGGATCGCATTGTTACTGGTCTGGTGCAGGATTGGATCTTGCATAAATAGTTGGCAAGAGGTGAGAGAGGCAGCTCGGCGGATGTCTGGATTTTCATTCGTCGCGTATCGCAGGGTGACATCTCGGACGAATTCATTGAGAATATGCCCTGTAAAGTCGAATTTCCCAAGTGTCATAAGAGCGAGGGTGATCTCGGAGTCTTTGTACTCTGCTGGAAGGCCACCATAATCTTTCGCAAATGAAGGCAAAGGAGGGATTCTGTTCGGCGGACAACCAAGAGGTCGGTATGGAGAGCGAACGAGAATCAAGCTTAGGAGATCCAGTAGTTTGTCCTGTATCGTTGATCTGATAGGCGGGATGTTATGCGCCATATCTTCGAGTGCATTTTCCAATGGTTCTGTGAGCCCGCAGGCAAAGATGGGATCGAGAAGTGCTTCCATGTACTTGCTAAGTGTCTGTCCCACTGCTCCTGCAAGCATACTAATGCACCGGAACATGGGACCTTCATCCACTGCCGCCCTATTCTTCGTTTTTGCACTGAGCGATTCGCGGATGTAGAGGACAATGCCATCGAGGTACTGAGCGATGGAACTGCCAACTGCCTTTGCAATCTGTCCTATAGCAATGAAGGCTTGGTTTCGTTCTTTTTCACGTTTGAGCTGTGCCTGCAGATAAATCATAAATTTATGAAGGTAGTTGTTGATGAAGTCCAGTGGTGCATATTCGGCGAGCACGGGAATGATCTGGACAACCTGCGTTCTGATTCTCGCGTCTCTGTGGTCCTTCAAGCGGAGTACGATTTCGCAAGCATTCCGATAAAAGTCATGCATAAACATATTTCCCTGCTGAAGGAGTTCCATAAGAATGAGAAGAGATCCCAGGATTTCATCAACTGTGGTGTTGGGACGAAAGCCTTCGAGTGCTTTGGAGTAAATTTTGGCAAACCAGTGTGCCTGAAACTGAGGATCTCGTGCCACCATCACCCCAAAACAAGCACTGACAGACTGTGCCGCTATTCTCCGGATGAGGTCTTTTGGGTCTCGTAGGGCGTTCCAAATCAACTCGAAGATCTGAGGAATGAATCCGTAGACCAAGGTTGGAGAATTCTTGGCCATTTCTCGGATGAGGAGGACTGCGGCCAGTTTTCGACTCTCCTGCTTGTTCTCTGGCTGTAGCCATTCAAAGGCAGATGTCATCTCAGCTTCAACGAGCTCCGCAGTATATGCACCACCAGGTCGAGCCAGGTGGCCAAGAGCACGGCTTGCCGCATCGAGAACCACGAAGTCATTGCTTTTCAGGGCTGCTCGGAGATAGTTTGAATATTTGGAGGCTTTCTGAGCAGCATCGACGGCTTCACAGTCGATCAGACGGTCTAGGGCGAGGATACCTCCAACTTTGTCACTGGACTCGGGTGCTTGAACTATGAGGTTGCTGATTCGATTTGTGACTCTATCGTAAAATGCGCTGAAACGTTCTGGAGGCCATTCTAATTGTTGTTAGCTTTTGTCAAGTAATCTTTGCGTTGTTTAAGTACCTCGTGAAAGAAGGGTGATGAGTTCCCTCAGCTCAGTAGCAGCCTTGCTCTTGGTCTCCTCATTCTTGCTGCGCAACTCGACAAATATGCGCTCACTTGGATCTGGAGCCTGAGCTTGCAACGCCATGTTGCACCACCATTGTCCTCAGGACCGGACGGAGAAGAGGAATCAATGGAACGCGTATCGGTACAATTGAATGAGGTGTTGTGTTGATGTTTTTGTACGTGACTTTTTGTTGCCGATGCAAAGCGGAGGGAGGTGGAGGATGCGGCTCGAACTTCAGGTTGAGAGTCAGGTTCATTTGTCCGCAATGGAAGTGACGCAGGCTTGGCAGATCCACTGATCGTAGCAGCTAATTCCGCCTTGAACGGTAAAATAGCCGACATTTCTGATTCCCATATATGGCATCTTTGCCGCAGTCGCACGGTCACGTGAAATACTGCACTTGGAAGTCCAGATCCTCCGCCGTTCCACCTCACCCCTTTGACAGCCTCGTTGTCAATTTTAACCAGCAAGTCTCTGTCTATGACCACCAGTTCAACTACTTTCTTCAAGGGTAAATCATCAAAGAACCTGACCATTCAGCTCAGGCTCTAGTCTGCCTTACGATGACCATGTTTTCAGAGGTACAAAGTCTATACTTTGTCACACATCATCCGCAACCTGACTAAGGCTGCCCTCATTTTGATCCTCACGTTATCACCGGCACCAAACTGCGTGGAGTAAGACAAATCGGCAACCGGTAAGACATGATAAACTGCAACTACAGGGAGAAGTCTTTCAGCATGATACATAAGGAATCCTATTTCCACCCATGTGTCAACTTGCGATACGAAGTTATCGTGAATTGTGTACTCTGCGGACTGGCACTAACGATCTTTTCGCCACGGACACCAGCAACAACAAAGAGCCTGGAATAGTCCATACTTGATTATGGCGCTGAGAATCCCATTTGATCTGTCCTGTATGTTTAAAGCGAGCAAGCTCTCCCTATCCCGGGGTTGCTCATGACGTCCACTATCACCATGACTTTGCTCGGCTTGAAGATAAATGACTAGAGAAGCTCAGAAGCCTTTGCTGAATTCATCATGGACGATCGGGCAACAGTCGCAATTGCCATCCAGGTACTTTCCCACGTCCTTGGCCTTATTCAAGTGCAAGTCTTGTGTAAGTGATGGTCCCGGGGAGCATGAGTTTGCAAAGTCAACCCCAAAAGCAGAATACACACTCACACACCCCTTTTGATAGGTATAATCATAAAGTCGTCATTTACTGCATCCCTATCATTGCGTACACACTCTCTTAATGTAATTCAACTGGTCCACGCAGCGTCTATACCTAGAGTAACACTCTCATTGCCATGGCTGTTCTGGGTACCACTCACAACACTTGTTTTGCTGTCATTCCTGCCTGCGGCACTGTGGTCCGGCGCTATGACACCAATACTCTCTAAAAAGGTCACCCTGCAAACAATTAAAGTCCCGAGATTGCAAACCACCAATGCGTCCTCATTGTGGGAAGACAGTAGGGCAACTTTGACTTCGGGATCTGGTAGCCTTGGTCAATGGCAAACTGCAGACAGCCTGTTCTCCTTTGACCCCAGTGCCTTGTGCAGCCTTATCCTCAACTCTGCTAGTGATGCGTCAACGACCAATCTCCTAGATCATTTGCATCAAAAGCTTGACAAGACAGACTTTGCTTATCTCAACCGTAGCTACGGTGTTGGTGCCGCCACCGGACTCGTCAACGTAGCAGGGTCAAGCTCTCCACGCTGGGTTTCGTACTCTGAATCCGGCTTCTAGTCTAAGGTCTCGTGCATATATAACGCTTCGAGCACCTATAGCCTCCAGAGACTTAACGCACAGAGTGGCTGGACACTGAGCATATATCAGGCGGATGGTTTCTACCCCACAGGCGCTTCGACCGGCGGTTGGGTCTACGTGGGATATGACCTGATGGATATTTTCTCCTAGGATGCCATGTACACTAACGATACACGCAGATCATATGTCTCGCTAACGGCTGCGGTCAATGCTTCGCAAGAACAATGATCGTTCAACGCTTTGAATAACATCCAATGCCAGATCGACTTTCAAGCGAGAAACCACTCCATCATAGTCAACCACACGAACAAATTCATTTCCGTCACGAACGAAGCCGAAACATAGTGGCCCAGCCACGGGGACGCGATGATCGACAAAGTCACGAACTGGCTCTGGGCCTTCTCGTATGTCGACAGTTCGATCCGCGAAACCAGGTACATCGCGAGTACCCTGGATTTCAATGTTTTATTATGTCTCTACGCCACCCAAGCACTACGCACCAGCTGTTGGAGTGCGATGTCGCGTCTGGACTTTATGGATCTCACCAGTGTTATCGCAGTGGCGTGGAAAGGTGAAATGAACCTCGCTAACTCCGATGAGAATGTCTTCAGAGTAGCGGAGCTGGTGGAGAATCTCCAGATTACCTCGACTGAGCAGAAGAGTGATGTACCATCCAATATGCCTATCTGGACGCCTAGTCTGGAAATGAGTGGAAGAGAGAGGGCTATTAGCTAAAACCCGATGGCATCTTGGCAGTTTTTCAATAGTGGAAGATCAATTCTGTCCAAGATGGACATCTTCTAGTTTTAGCCCCTGGCCGAGGCTGAGCTCGTGTTAAGGCGTCTTGAATGAAGCTGGTGGCTGTTAGTAGGATCTGGTAGCATACCCCAACCTCAGCCTGAAACCCGGACAGCAATCTGCTTCCTCATCTCGATGTTTGACAAAATGTAATCTACAGTGCGGATACTGCTCTGGGCCGACTGATTTCCCGCTGTATAGTATGGGCCTCTTGCGCCATGAACACATAGCTTAGACTTCGTGCATATCTCTTCGCCAATCTCTGACACAGCAGCACCCAGCGGACGACATAATTCGTGGATCACCCAACTACGTCTTTTAGCTGATACCCTACCATGTAGTGGTTAAGTATGGCGGTGACAGGATATGGAACAGGGTTCGTGATTCACGAATTCTGTCATGCTTTGGGTGAGCTGTAGTCCAAAGTGAGCTGTAAGAAAAATATCATGGACCTAATTTTGAACACCACTAGCTCTTTGACATTGCGAGACTTGGGACTCAGGGCGCCGTTCTCGTAAAACTTTGAATTCTATATCCCAGGGTGTTAATATTATTGTCGTCATTGATCAAGAGCAAGAGTCTACACACCTGCATGATCGAACCTTGCGATGGAGGTACTCTTCATGTCAATCTATTTCCTATGAGCCGAGCTATCTCTCATGCTCAACCAATCCTTCATGGAACCAAAAAATCTACAGACGCCGAGGTGATCACGAGCGGGATAGCTAAACTATCCTTGAGCCTTTTGCTGCCTCCACTCCCAACCCCACCGATGAAGAACCCATAGCATCGGCACTGTCAGATAGCACATGAATCCAATGATGGTAAATGTCCAACCGACACCGATTGCATCGAAAAGAGGCTGGAGAATCGAGATCCCAACAGCCGCAACAAAACATCTGGTAATGCTTACAGCAGCGCTCGCCGTCATAGCCTCATCGGCATAGAGATCGACAATTAGTGTGTTCGTAGCATTGAAAATTCCTGTCACTGTTAACCCTGTTATCACTTGAGTTATGAGGGGAACTGCCAGATGGGTCGTCGTCTCTAGTGCCCATCCGTATCCGATTGTGGCCCCCGAAGCGAGTATAATGTACACCCATATCGTTCGGAGCCTTGCCTTCTCAATTGGAAATTTCAGAATGTCATCTCCTCTCTTCGTGTCAATGAAGAGGTTATGCGACTTTGCGGTCACCCTGTAATCATGATTTGCAATTCGCCCGACCACGTAGGAAGCAATGCTTCCAGGAACTCCGTAAGTTAGATAGCACAATCCTGACTGCAGTGTTGATAAACCATATAGTTTCTGCAGCAGGGGAGCGAGAGATGCCTGGACGCAGGAGTATTGAAGATAGAAGATGGCATTGGCAAGCAGCAAGAGAGATGTGTTCTTGTGCAATACCATTTTCAGGCACCGGAGAGGATTCGGAAATGCCAATTTTCCTCGGATAGCAGGTTTTTGGTAAAGATTCGGGGTCTTGCTTCGCTTGCGAAATATTATAATCGATTGGCTGATTCCCTTAGGAAAACGCTCACCGTTTCCAACGACTTTTCGGCTCGTCTCTGGTAAAACCAGGACAAACATCACTAAAACAATCCCTGAAAGAATTGCAAGAAATCGGAATATCCATCGCCATCCAGCGTATTGCGCGAGGATACCTCCAAGAACAGGGCCTAGACTTGGAGCGGCGTACCAACCAACATGTGCGGTCCCAACGAAACCCCCTCGCTCGTGAGGTGGAGCAATATCTGCAATGACCCCATAAGCCAGGGCAACAGTCCCTGAGGCACCGGCGCTCTGCATCATGCGAAGGACCAACAGTGGCCCATATGAGCTTTGGTAGGCAAGACCAATACTGGCCACGCAGTAGATTGTGAACACTGAGAGGTATACAATTCGGCGGCCTTGAGTATCTGAGATTTCGTCAAGGACCGAGGGTACGATGCCCTGAACGACAAGGTACGCCGTCACGGTGAGGTTCATGAGTTCCATCGACACAGATATCGTGCTTGCGATCGAGGGAAGCGCTGGAAAATAGACGAATGCTGTGAATGCTGAGAAAACGCCGGCCAAAGAAACCAGGAAAACGATAAGTCGTTTTTCTTGGGTTGAAAACACAGTGTATTGATCATCACAGTTGTGTATGTTTTCGTGCCCTGGATCGTTCTCGATATCTGCTGAGTATGTCTGCATTTTAATCGCTGCATGCCCTCCCAGTGTCTGAGGAGCGGACTCCGCTGGTTGCCGAGTCGCCATGCGGGGCTCCTGATCTGGGAGGCAATCAGCGTAGGGTTGAAGATTGTCTAACAATCAAAACAGAAACAATATGCTAGTCGCCCGCAGTCTCCAAAGTGTAGCAACAGCGTACTGTGAGTGATTAAGTGCCAGGAGGATATCACGCCAAGTTAGCCATTACAGGTATAGGCTTTGCAATCGCCCGATGGGATAATAGATTGGATAGGTTCTGCATCGAGAGAGCATTATGCAGCAAATTAGCCCCTCAGACTCAAAACGCACCCGGCCGGGAGTGAGTGCCGCCTCAGGCCCCTCGGGCCTGCCCAGCCCCCCGTGAATTAGGAGCATTAGTTAGCGACCTAGGCCCTCCTGGCCCCACTACGAGTTCGGTGCCCCGGGCACAGAGTTTTGAACAAGAGGACTGGTGAAGAGCTTTATTTCAACCTTGACACTTTGTACAGTGCTAATTGAGGATAACTCAACTGGGCATGTCCGAATTTCGACAAGCACTCCCCGATAGTTCGAGGTACACTCCATCATGAAACGCGTGATGACTCTAAGTAGATGTTCAGGCACGCTTCTAACTTTCGTCTAGCTAATCCCGAACTGCCTTGGGGTATTTGTCGATCAAATATTGCATTGAATTCGTGATTCTCACATTGGTCAGCTAAGCAGGTCAAAGAAGGCTGGCGCGTCCAACTTACATCTCTCTTTGGTCCAAACAAGAAGCAGGCCAGGCATTTGAATGCGCGATCTCATAGGTTATTGCGTAAAGTCTGTTTCGATCGTCCCACTGCTCCTTTGGCTCACTCGGAGGCATGCACCGCAAATACTGCCGAAAGTATGACTTGCTAAATCGACTGATGTCACGTCGCCACATTGCTAGATCAAGCTCATTATGTCCATAGAACGATGCAGCGTCGTAGGTGACAGGTTCGCCTGTCTCAAGGTTCGTGGAGCAATTTCCTTCCCAAAGGTCTCCATGCAGTAAGGAAGGTTTTAGCTCACGCCCTTCAGCTTGCAATGGTTCCAAGATTTGGGGGATCACATCTCTTAGTAGAAGTGCAAAAGTCTCCTGGTATTCCTTTGATGGTCCGTTATTCTCTATCTCCGTTTCAAAATACTGAGTCAACAACCGAGTATAAAAGAGACACCAGTTATCGGTCCATTGAGTGTTCTGATCGTGTGGACCTTGACATGTTATTACAGGGAATCCGAACATTCCCGTTGGTGAAACACTGTTCCGATGAAGGTCCGCAAGACGCTCACAGAAGACCGCTGGTTCTGGAAGATCGGGACTTAGTTCCAGAAATTCCATTAGCAGGAAATAAGTGTCAACACTTGTGTTCGCCGACTTTCCTATCGCATAAGGCTCCGGCACAAAAGAAGGAACCACGTCGTGCATTGCTCTGAGGGATTTCTCTTCCCCTTCCAGCATTAGCTTACCGTGATCACCCGTGGCCCGCTACAAGATTTAATCAGCGATATGTCCAATAGTCAAGCAGGGGCAGCACCTTCAAAAAGTATGAACTAGACGAACCGTCCGATAGAATGACGGACACTCGAGCAGCTTTTGTCCAAGCGGCCGTGCTGTAACTTGTTGCTTCCGAGATCGTGCAGCCTTGAGGAAGAGCTGGGTTTGCAAAAAGCCCTTATCAGCCACTCTGGCCAAATCACTGTTGGTATATGTGTGCAGACACACCTCGGATAATTGCCTCATCAAGCTCAAAGTCCCCACCAAATTCTGATTGAGCATGATCAACCATCATTGCTTTCCTGTTGGTCTTTGCTTTTGAGACTCAAATGTAGGGCCAGAAATTCTTGCAAATGCTCAGAGAGGGGCATGGCGGGAGATAGGCGATAAATATCGTTTGTGGATCACGCAACCTTGCCCAGGGCTGTTAGAAACCTGGGGACATGGATAGTCGACCTCAATCGAGACTACACTTGAAGCATGGGTTTGCCCTTCATGTATCGCTTGCTGCCTGCTAAGAGTACGTTCAACTGATCAATGCAGAAAGTAACGTCCCCACCAACGCTTTTCATCCGTACGGGAGCTGTCACGGATGCAAGACTCCTTAAGTGCAGCGGGCTGCAAAGTGGCCCGAGGGGCCCGAATGGTACAACGAAGCCCCTCAGCCGGGAAGTCTCTCGGCTACGGACCGCCGTCTGCATGAGACCAGTCATGATCCCTGGCCACCTACTTCATAGGGGACTAGTTAAACGCCTGGTGTGTTCACAGCCCCGGTTGTCTCATGAATCATGAACACAAAGCGCCTAAGCATACCAATGGAAAGATTCGTCACCAGCAATTGGCTTCATGGAGCAGGTGGTTGTTGAGCTATCACCAGCTACTAGGTAGTCAGCGTCTCGTCTTGCCCTGTCTCTCGGGACCTAGACGCAACCTTTCCTGACGAAGCTGGAGCTCACATTCGGGGCCACATTACTCCGTACTGAGATGCGAGGTAATGGGATCGCCACCTTTTCCCTCGATTCTGGCAGATCGCTCGCAACACAGGTCGACGAAGTCTGCTGCCAGAAGACTCGAGCCTATTTGCAAATCCCAAGGCTGTCCTTTCTGTTCTCGCGTGAAATGAGTGCCTGAATTGCTCGAGTTCTATTCTTTGCTGAGGCGCTGAAGACTTATTTGCGATGATGAACTGAACTTCATACGAAGTCGGGTGATGCTCGTGTACCGTACGACCACTGCTTATCCTGCTTACGACCCCAGTATCGAGAGATTACATTGGCCGTTGACTCTTTCGCCATGTTTCGGCGGGACAGGAACAATTCAGAGCGCACGCAAAAAACGCATAGGAGTGATACTGAGTGGAATGGAGAGGCCAGGTTACCAGCACAACCTGCAACATTGAACGCCTCGCACACAGGCGCAGGTACACCTCAAGAAACCAACCACCTGCGACGACTTGTCCTACGGAGGAGTGAGCAGATTAGAAAAGGAGAAGAACTAGCGCAACCTTCGAGTGATCGTCGACTTGATCCTCTGGGTTTAAAGGTACTGCACGAGCCAAACCATCCTCCTGCAGCAGATATCATTTTCGTGCATGGACTTGGAGGAACCAGCCAGCAAACGTGGTCTAAAAATCATGACCCGACCTTATTCTGGCCACTGGAATGGCTGCCTTATGAGAACTCAATATCATCCGCGAGAATATCTTCGTTCGGTTATAATGCACATTTCCTCTCAACATCATCGACTCGAAAGACGATCTTGAACATCTCTGATTTCGCCAAAGAACTTTTATTTCAACTTCTATTTGCCACTGGAAGCGGCGAACAGCCCTTACAGATTGGCAGTGTGCCTCTGATCTTCATTGCTCACTCGATGGGTGGACTAGTGGTCAAAAAAGCACTCATTCTTGGACGCAACGATTCAAATTACACTGATATTGTTGACTCTGTCTCAGCCGTGCTATTTCTATCCACTCCACATAGAGGCTCAGACCTCGCAAGCACGTTAAACAATTTACTCTCCGCATGCATTCTCACTTTCTCACCCCAGGAGTACATTGCAGAACTTAGGGCTAATTCGCAAAGCTTACTGGAGATCAATGATCAATTCAGAAATCTTGTCTCTAAAATTGAGTTATTTTCATTCTACGAAACCCGTCCAACGAAAGTCGCCGGCATCCATGTACAAATTCTACAGAGGGATTCCTCAAGCCTGGGATATCCTGGCGAAATCTGTACACCTCTGGATGCAGATCACCATGATGTGTGTAAGTTTTCGAGCCAGCAAGATCCAAACTATGCTGTTATACGCGATGTGCTCAGGTATCTCGTCGCCAAAAGGAATTTGCAAAACGGCTTGAAAGAGGAGCCTGATATTTCTGCTGATATGGATATGCTTGGGGATGTGATGAATAATCCAGAAATCCCGATCGATGATCTGGAATACTTTGCTGATAAGCGACTCTCAGGATCGTGTGCGTGGATATTGGACTCTCCAAAGTTCACCTCATTCCTTCATCAACAATCTATGTCACCATGCGTCCTCTGGCTATCAGGAAAACCTGGTTCGGGCAAATCTGTCATCTCTTCATTTCTAATTACCACACTTCAAGAAAGGCAGTTGAAGAATGCATTCTACTTTTTCCGCTTTGGAAATCAGATCAAGAACAACTTGACTTCTTTCCTTCTCTCTGTCGCATGGCAGCTTGCAGCAGAGATTCCCGAGTACCGGAGGCGACTTGTACGCCTGTTTGAGGATGGATTGAATGTACGGAAAATCGCTCCCCGTCTTATATGGCAAAGACTATATCTCGAGGCCTTATTGAGAACAAGCATACGGCATCCTTTATTCATTGTTGTTGATGGTCTGGATGAAACAGATTCGAACTCATTGCTTAAGCTATTAATCGAATTGCCACGATCACAGTCGCCGTTGCGATTTCTCCTTGTCAGCAGACCCACGCAGAATATAGCTACAGCTATTGATAGACTCGGCAAGAGGTTAAGTGTCCAATCAATGGTGGTCGACAACACAGATGACGATCTACGAATGTACGTCGAGGATGAGATGCAAGCAATGCATGGCGATGCGTCATTCAAGCAGAGTATTAGTGAACGCATTCTTGCTAAGGCAGACGGCAATTTTCTTTGGGCCCATCTTGTCGTACATGAGATTTTACAATGTCATACCGAATATGATGTAGAAGATGCCATGAGCCATGTCCCAGAGGATCTTGAACCACTTTACGAGCGCATGGACGAGTCACTTGCTAAAGCAATGAAGCCTTCCGATCTGGCATTGAGTCAAGCAATTCTGCGCTGGGCAACATGCTCTCGGTATCCATTGACTTTGGGTGAGTTGAATGATGCGTTGAAGGCAGAGTATCCAAAGATTATGAACTTGGAGCACACGATACGTACAGTTTGTGGTGACTTCGTCGTTATCGATAAACGGTCCCACCTCACCATGATACACTCTTCAGCCCGCGACTTCCTTATGACCAAGACTGAGCTACATTTCTATGTCAGTCCTCCAGAAACACACCATGCACTCTTTGCCAAGTGTATAAGTTCCTTATCAAGTTTATGGCCTCGTTCAAGTACAGAACGCCATTCAAGACCAACCCGGGAGTCTCATACCTCCGATCAAACGGAGTTTCAAAGTTCGAAGGCCTCACAGGTAGACCCAGAAACCAGGAAATTTCTGCTGTACGCTGCAACCTCATGGCCATATCATCTCGAGGCTAGCGACACCTGGGCCGATCAGGAGTCGGTCCTGCTTCTCTCAAAGTTCCTTCAAAGTCAGTGCGTCCTCCATTGGATTAACCTTCTCTCTCGAGCAAGCTTGTTGCGAGTTCTGGTACAGGCTTCGAAAACCATGATGGATTTCCTCAAGTTGTCGAACAAGCTTGATGCGGCAAGAAGTCCTTTAACTCATCGCCTGAAGGAGAAAGCTGTCCTGGCAGACTGGTCGAACGACTTGGTACGTATTGTGGGCAAGTTCGGAAGCCAACTCATACATTACCCCAAAACAATATTTGACCTCATTCCAGCATTTTGCCCGACACAGTCCATCATATACAGACAGTTTGCGCTTTCGACATCCTTCAAAGCACTCAAGATCGTTGGACTTGCAAATGCTGAGTGGGATGACTGCCTGGCTAAATTTACTGTACCTGGGTCAAGCATGCCGCTTAAGCTTGTCACTCTTGACCGATATTTCTCTATCCTGACCAGCGATGGCATCGTAAAACTTTACCACACCTCGACGTCTGAAGAGGCGAGAGTGTTCAGCCATGGTGAAAGGGTGCTCACAATGGCTTTCAGTGCGGCGGGTGATCGGCTCGCAACTTATGGGATTTTGAAGACCAAGATCTGGGATACCCGGACAGCGAGGCTACTCTTCTCTGTCCAGAATCCTCCCAGAGTAAAGGCACTTACTATCGCCTTTACTCCGAATGGCGATACAATCTTGACGTGTTCAGACGACCGCGTGGTTAGGTTCTGCGACGTTTTCGAGTGGCAGTATGGATGGGAGACCGTCCACGATGTCTTTGGTACCGAGCTGTCTGGAAACTCTCAGTATACGTCCCCACAGAAAGTCTCATTCAATACAGAGTGCACCGTTGTAGCAATCGCATTTCGTGGCCACGCGCTCATGGCATGGTCTCTTGATGAACCACGTCCGTGGCTCATTGGTCGTTGTGAAGGACAGCGTGAGCAGATCAACACAAAGCAGATGGCTCGAAGCAAAGTTCTAGGTGCTCATGCATTGTGCTGGAATTCTACGACAGGTCATGTCTTGGGAATCTCTAATGAAGGCTATATCTTCAAATGGCATCCCTTTGATCAGGATTACGCCAGCTCCGTAACCCGAGCCACTAATATTGAATGCAGTGCTGACGGTCGATACTTTGTGACCAGTAGTAGGAATGGAGTGCTTCGTGTGTGGGATTTCGAACACTTCACGCCAATTTATAAGCTGTCCTATGCAGCGTCGATACAAGACTTTGCGATCGATCGCAACGATATCCGCATTTACGACATCAGGGACAAATTCTGCAATGTCTGGGAGCCTAGTGCTATTATGCAGTTGCTAAACTCTGACGACAAGGCAAGCGAAACCACGAGCACGTACGAGTCTTCCCTCCAAACGATATCTCCCTCGGAAGCCCTGGTCGATGCCATGGAGCCGGTGACAGCGCTAGCTGTGTGCTCCAACCACGGCCTTTATGCAGTAGGCACCGATGAAGGCCGTGTTTCAGTATTTGATTTGGAGGGATGTCGTATCGCAGAACTCCCCGAGAGATTCATGACTATTGAGCAAATCTGTTTCAACCCCGAAGGCTCTATGATAGCATCTGCAGATCTCAGCCGAAGTGTCTTAGTGGAGCAATTGATTCCTAGAGAGGATCAGATGACCACGAGCACATTGCTTGTGGCCCCCCAGCCAAACATAGTGCGCCAGGTTCTCTTCAATGCAGCTGGCACCAGGCTTTTTGTCTCATCGACACCAACGAACAGAATCTACCGGATGGATCAACACGAGAGCATCCAAACATTTTCAGATCCCGAGTTTCGAAGATGGATCAACCATCCATTGAGCGATGGTTTCGTCCTTGGTTTTTCGTGCGACAACGTGAAGGTTTGTCGCTGGGATGGTATCGAACAACCCATACTGAGGAAGTTTGCGCCAAACGAGATTGGAGAATCATTCTTCGAGCTACGACCTGAATTTGTCAAGAGGAGGCCATCGGAGTCCTACCCAATGAGCCCAGCTGAGATCACGAGGCTCGTGACCAAGATCCTGGTATCGATGAATGGTCGAATTATCTTGATTGAGATTTCCGAGTCCACCACTCAGGGAAAACGACGCAAGAAACATATCATGGTCGACATAAATTCCATTCTGGACCTAGAGACCGAGAACATAGTCACGTATGCAATACCGGCAGAAGTGCAACCTCTGTTGGAAGTTTCGCTTGGCTTCCTCTCTAAGGATGTCTACCAACTCGCACAGACAAGGTTGTCAGCACAACCACACCTTTATCCTCGCCGTTCATCAGGTCAGGCGAGCCTGCAGACATTGGCAGCATCAACTATAACAGGGTCGACACTGCGATCACCATCGCCAGCTCGATCGCCGTCTCCCCTGCCATCTTCAACGTCCGCAACATCCCTCCTCGAAGAACACATCGTCGCATTCATCGACCGGGAGTTCTGGGTATGCACCGCACCGTTCACGGGAACAAATGCCGGGCACATCAGACGACATTTTTTCCTGCCTCGCGATTGGGTCAATTTGGACTGGCTGGAGCTCGCGAAGCTGTCTAGTGACGGAAAGATACTTTGTCCGCGCAACGGCGAGGTCGCTATCATTTCCAATGGCTTCAGAGAGATCTGGCGTGATTGAGAAACGAGTTTGCCTCTGTACAGCGTGCCTAGCTGCTCGAGCGGCGATGTGGGTCTACCCGAGGCAAAGTGAGAGTATGGCAGGGCAGCCCGGTAGGAAATGAAGGGGGGGTGCAATATGCTCCTCCAGGAGTTGCTGAGCAAGTTCTCAGTTATAGTACGGTCATTCAGGTGTAAATCCTCTCCACTAGAATGCATCAAGCACGCTAGTGATGAGAAAAATGTTCGAATTCAAGGACAAACAGAATGGATTGGCTGACAGGGAGCGACAGCTGCAAGAGTAGATCTCAGAAGGGATTTCCTCGAGCGACCACAGTCCGAGCTGAATCGCCGTCCCTTTGTTCGTCCTTGACCCGTTGTTATTTCTGGTTTGTCCTCTGAAAACCTCACATCGGATGACACAGTAAATGCCAGAACCAGCGCCCGAAATGAGTTACAAGTGTTGGCGGACCCACTGTTAGTGGATCGAGGATGCGCATTGGCGAACCCAATTTACCACGCACTGTAGGCACTTATGCACAAACGCATGGGACTTGAGATGTGGGATGTGGATATTTCACGGGTTCATACTTACCTGTCGCATATAGGTGGCGTTCTGATGCAAGCGCGGAATTCGAGAGGTGGAAGGGAAGAGCGGACGGTTAATAATCTGCTGGAAGTGGAAGTAGATGAGAATGGCGAAGTCACACGTGGGGAAATCCTATAGATCAGTGGTGGGCCTCTGTGAATCAGTTAGCAAGTCCGAGACAATGTAGGGATCTTGACTGGACAATATCATATTGACTTCACAATAATTCCAGTATAAGATCATGGATCGAGATAATGATTTTGAATTGCTCATCAGGTCCGGCTGATGACATGTTGAAAATTCTGACAATCAACATGCGCAAAGCTCCTGTCATGGTACAGTGGCGTAAACATCGTGCGAATAATCTGACATGGGGTATTAGTTCGATCATTAGGTCGTACTTGCAGGACGTAAACAGTTGAAAGTAGCATGAGACGATTCTGCTTGGCAGATTGTGCCTTTACAATCGATCATTTCTTCTTTCCTGCGCCAGACTTCTTGGCAGCAGCAGTCTCTCTGGCCGCGAGATCTTTCGTCATATCTTCTGGTGTCTTGTAGCCACCCAGTTCCATCGCGGCAAGTGAAGAGATTGTAGCACCAATTTGAGATGCTAAATCAGGACGTAGTATCTTTAAACGGTTGGCTCGTCGTTGAGCTTTGGTTTTCTGCTTCGTTGGGGGATCCATGGGATCAGCAGAGCGGGTATTGATGTTTGCCTAGCGACATTTAGGAGTGGGGAGAGGATATTTCTCGTCGTTCTAACATACCTTTCCATTCAACGCCCTACCGTTGATGCTGGCGAAAACGGGTTTCGGTGGTAGATTTGCTGCTGGGGGAGCCCGCGGTGGCGGTGGCGGTGGCGGCGGGACGGAAGGTAAGCTGGCGGCGGGCGGAGGTGGTGGTGGAAGACTTGAGGTAGCTTGTTCAACATATTTGCTGGCGTCATACAAATCACGCAGAATCTGTCTTTGCCGATCAAAAGAACTGAAGTCACCACCGACAATGTATTCCAGGAAACTCCTAGGCTCCTCATTCGGTCCAAGTTCTTCC
The DNA here is from genome assembly GCF_035927105.1 of Exophiala bonariae. NCBI lineage: Eukaryota > Fungi > Ascomycota > Eurotiomycetes > Chaetothyriales > Herpotrichiellaceae > Exophiala > Exophiala bonariae. The sequence continues at coordinate 187,338 of NW_027042501.1, forward strand.
ACGGTACCGAGACGCTCAAGAAGACCTTTATGGGCCAATGAGAAGGCATGAAAGATTCTCTGGATGTCTCGTGTACCACCTGAGATATTGTTGTCGGGTCGATTTGGATCGATGATTGTCAAACGTCCTTTCTTGTCACCGAAGACTTGACGCATAGAAGCCTGTATGGATTAGTCAATGATACCCTGAAGCATGATCACGAATTGCCATCCTACCTTTTCGACATAGCCCGGCGGGTCGAGTCGGATAGCAACCTTTTCTTTGTCGAAGACATTACCGTAAAAATCGAAGAATTCCAGAAGTAATTCGCCCAAATTTACAACTTGTCCCGTAGTTGCGTGGAGGCGAGGATAAAGTTGCATAAAGCTTGTGACCAGGCAGATAGTAGCGAACCCACCCAAGCCACCAGTTGCTACGTCATTCAGACCTCGAATCATCAAGAATTGTTTGACTATTGACGCGAGATGAGGCATCAAAGGGTATTCTTGCTTCCACTTCTTGACCGTCTCAATGGCTGTGAAGCCCGAGTCATTGTCAACGCACAAATCAATTTTGAGACCACTGATACGATCAACAAACTTGATAATGGGTACTTTTGCAGAGAGAATGGCCACAATGGAACCCTGCTCCGCAATTTTCCGCGTCCGCAGAAACTTCTCGAACGTGCGCAGTGGGTATTTAGCGTCTCCTTTGAGTGGAATCACGCCTGGACGATGCTGCAGAGTAAGGAAGACCAGATCCATGTCACCTGTTGGCAAGTAGAGACCAGCTGCATAAGAGCCAAACGCTCTCAACTCTCCTCGCATACATTTTGAAAAGTCGTGTGAAATTCGTTGGAAGACCTCAGATCGGACTCTCTCCTCGAACTCATGGGGTTGGATCCATTCGTAGAAGTTGACGATCTCATTGTGTAGCCTGCACAGGTTGTTAGAGAATTGCAACATTCGTCCAAGGGTAAAAGCTTACATTACACCGGGGAAGATTGAGCGTTGATGGGTAGTGAACCAAGGAGCTGCATTGCCACCAACTGGAGCCATCCAGTCCTTCAGAACCCAGCGGTCCGAATATGGAGAGGGTCTCAGTGGCTTTCGTTGAGCTTGATGTCCCACTTCGTCGCCTCTCTTCCTCTTTCCCAAAGCTGCCCCTTCACTGTCGGGAGTGTGGCTGTCTGTACCGTCAACGTTGGGACGTGCACGAGAGTAGAGAGTGCCCATGTCGATCACGACTTCAGGCTTCTCGGGCTCACTGTCGATGTCAAAAGAAATGTAATCGTCCGGTTGGGAGACCATTTGGGTAGTGCTGTCAGCGTCCAGACGCGCCTTCCGAATCAAACGAAGAACATCTGTCCGCTTGGCAGATTCGCCTGTCTGTACAGGAGGAAGTGACGTGTAAGGGTCAGGGTTGGACCACTTGGGCACAGCCGCAGCGTCTGTATCTCCGTGCTGGGTACGAATGCGCTTCGCGCGACCTTGATCTTCGTCTTCAGATTGTGCCATCTCTTCTTCCTCGCTGTCTGTAAGATCGTCAACTGCGCGAAACTTGACACCTGAGCCGTTCTGAAGTAGGGAAGGGTCTTCTACTGTGTCCTGGGCCATGCGTAACAGGGGCCGCTCAGAGACCTTAGCAGGGTGAGAGGGATGGTGGGGTTTTCGAGTCTGATCCCAATCTCGATTATCTCGACGAAGAGTAGCCGGCGGTGGAAGTGGACGTCTCGATCTTGCTCTGGCAGCGGATCCTCCACGAGCATTGCGGTTGCGGTTGTGATCATCGCCTGCAGTAAAGTAAAACATGTCATCACGATTGTTGCGCGGTGGCCATGGGTCATCGTGATCGAACTGACGAGGCCGATAAGAATCGCTGCTCGGGACCCCACGTCGCCCTCGATCGCCTCGATCGAAACCGGGACGGTAAGAGTCCATGGTGGTAGGTAAGAATGACGAGTGAGACGTATGACCAGTAGCAGACGAGATGGTTGTGAGCATGCAGGTGAGAAGAAATATCTGCCTGGCAGCGATGATGAGGGCGCAATTCTGACTTGGAGTTCACAACTGGAATGAACATGAATCTGCAAAACTTTTGAGGATTGACCCACCACGCCTGTTTTGGCATAGTTGGTCTGCTAGCGTTGTGCCAAGGATCATTAGACTTTAATTGGAACTTCCTGGCACTAGTAGTTCTAGTACCACTAGTACTCCTCCCCTACTTACTAAAGGTACGATGAACCAAGTCCAAAGTTAATCGTCAACTTGTCCCAGCCGACTCACCTTGGTAGGTAGGTATCTTATATCCAAGCGCCTATGCGAGTCCTGGTAGTGTTTCACGATTTCCTTGGTGCCAGTCCACTCTGCATCTTGTTCTAGTCTCATACCTGTTTGCCGAGCCAATTCGACTTGGTGATCGACGCTCAGGGCTGTGGTAGTACATCCATCCAGAGCCAACGGTGGTTCCCTTGACACTTTGACCCTTCCCGGAAAATCTAATCAGCCTCGTTGGTGGCCAGAAAGCCTGCTTTTGATCTTTTGATCAGTATGATACCCTTGCGCCTCAAGAAATGCAAGCGGCTCAACAACGTCCAAACTGATCACACCAACACTTGACATAATTGGGACACCAAACGGGACCTTTGCCAAATATTATATGCCACATATACTCCAAGACACGTCCTGAATTGTCGTCCGAAAGCTCGGTGTCAATTAACCACTTTCGATACCGGAGATATTCCATTCTGGGCTTGATTCTCACCTGGGCTCGGGAAACGGCAAATTGTGAGCAGCACGCCGCTCCAATGGTACGAGGAACATTCGAGCCATTGCCTCCAAAGAAGTGGGTATATGCCTGGGCGAACGCCATTTCATATACCCGTTCCGAGTCATTCCGAAAAGGTTGAATCTCGTCAGGACATCCAGGAACGTGGAGACATCGCATATTAGCATAACCGTGCTTTCGGACATAGTCCAGACGAAGACTTCGTACCGAGTTCACGTTGCTGTAATCTGGGGCGTCTGTGTGCCATCCTTGTGGCCAACCATTCAGGTGAGGGTGCAAGAAGACCATGATTTCCGGTAGGATGTCGTAATGGTCGATGAGGAATGTCAGATATGCCATGGCTTCGCGACCTTTGTTGAGTGGGGGATGCAGGACCCATTTCGGATCATCCATGTGATAAATGGCGTGTTGCCAGCTACCGCCGCTTATTAACCAGAGCGACGACGGGGAGAAACTGTGCTGGGGTGTATCAGACCGTACTCACTCTGGAAGTTCTTCGCTGACCCAACTGATGTTCTCTCCTGTGACCCGTGCCATCACGATCACTTTATCCCCCGCAAGTGGACCTTTGAATATGTGCGAACTGCCATATCGGACTTGGGTCACTTGGTTTGGGCCAGCTCTCAAGGAGTCGAAAATCGAATGCGCCAACCATAGAAAGCCAACCAGAAACAAGGCTGCCGAGCTAACAGCCAAAGCCCTGCGCTTTGAACTCATGACTAAGCCAGGCATCCCACGCAAACTTTGGCATACACTACAGTAGACGCACTTGAAGGATGAGTAACTCCATGATATGTCTATACTGGGCTTTTGAATTGTGTGACAAAGACAAAACGCGTCGCTATGTTCCCAACAAGTCACATTACAGGTCATTTCTTCAGAAACATACCACAAACGGAGATGAGCCAAGCCCCCTGCAGCCTCCCTTGCAGTGAAGGGCGGCGCCCCCTAGGTACGATCAAGAGGAACGGAATCTTGCATATTCCACCACTGCTAATCCTTGGGCTCTCCATATCGCTGTTACGGTGAGTTGTTTTTGACTCGGTTACGACACTTGCCCCGAAGAGCAGAAACATTTGTCGGACAGTATTGAAATGTCTAGCACAGAGATTGGAGTTCGGCACTACATGACTGGAGAACAACAAACATTTCACACTCCAACTGTGTTTTCTCTGTCGTCCGCCATGAAAGAAGGCGTGGAGCATGAAACCAGCGACGGCATCAACTGCGACATCGAGGCTTTGGGTTCCAATGTCGACCCAAAAGGAGCAGCTTTGATCGAGCTTATCGCCCGGTAAGGGAGTCAGATCGCGGAGGTTCTGTTATGGCTCTCTGATCTTTTTATTTTTTTTCCCCTGCTGAATGCAATGTTCCTTCTCTCATCGATATTTACTCGCACGGTCAAGACCTGGAAAGTTTCTGAATTCGTCAACTCGGAATGGTGAATCAATCCTCACTCCTCTGGCTTCTGCTGGCGACAATTGCTCCGCACTCAGCTGCAGATAATTGCAACACGAAAGTTCAAACCCCTATCAGCCTGCCAGTACGGAATGTCACTCTTGCAGGGCAGAAAACCCGTCGAGGCTTGGAGATCCAACTTGGCACGCCGCCTCAGCGCTTAGCCGTCGCCGTTTCTAGGTAATTCATTCATTGCCTTCCCTACATCAAGTTTATCCTCCCATTGAAAACATCCAAATTTGGCCCGTCTGGGAATGCTGACTGTGAGGAAATAGTCGCAACAACTCCTGTTTCTACGATGAGAGCCCGCGGTGTGAGTCTGGTGGAATAGAGCAGTGCATTGCCGCTCGAGGGGGAGCCTTTGACGAATCTTCATCTTCCACGTTATCAGCGAACAGCATAGGGTTTCGAGACTTCAGCAGATTGGATCCCCAACTGGCTCTGAACGACGACGAGGTACTGGTTAACACAGACACTCTCACCATCAACACGTCTTTTGCAGTGGAGCATTATCCTTTCGGTATTCCTCGCCAGGACCTCGGAGACTATTCAAGCTTGGGCTTAGGGAGGGATTCTAGTTTGCTTACCATGCTCCGGGATGCAGGCAGCATCGCCTCTCGCAGCTATTCACTTTACTGGGGTCAAACCGGCACCGCCACTGAGCACCAGCTTGATGGCAACCTTGTTCTCGGAGGCGTGGATGTAGCCAAGATCAGTGGTCAGAACTACACCACGGGCCTCGGTGATGCAACACTATGTCCTTCGGGCCTCGTTGTTTCAGTCTCGGATATGACCATGAACTTTCCGAACGGAACATCGGCCAGCATCATGGGTGGGGTTTCTGGACAGACAGTCAACTATTGCATCAGACCAGACTTTCCGTTGATCACCGTGACGCCCGCGTTGTGGGAGCAATGGATGATTGCTCATCCACCATCATTCACGGACGGTGGCGCCCAGGACCGAGCCAGAGGGCTACCCAATCTATGGGGTCTCATCTACCCACCAAGCCTCATGTGAGTTCTGCAATTTTCCAAAGCCCGGTCAAGAAGTGTTGGCCCTAACTAGCCTTGATGTCTAGATTTCAGGGAGATCTCAAGCTCACAATCGACCAAACCATGGAGATCATCATCCCCAATCACCAGCTCGTGCAGCACTATTACACGTTCGACGACAAAGGAGACATCAGCGTCAACGACTCCGTCCTAGAGCTAATGATCAACCCGTTGCAAGATGTGAACGAGAATGACTTCCCACAGCTTGGAATGACATTTCTACAAGCGGCGTATCTGCATGTCAACTACGACGATGATATTTTGATGCTGTGGCAAGCAAAGGCCACCGAGTCTCAGTCACCCATCGGTATTGGCAAATCCGGGACGGGGTGTGCTGCATTTCCCACGGATACATCATCGGCGACTTCTGTACCACAGCCGCAGAGCAATTCGCTCACACCGGGCGCTATATCGGGCATCGTGGTTGGCGTTGTGGTTGCGATGAAATTTATCGCAGGAATGATTTTTTGGGGCATCGCTCGACGGCGTCATTCTTCAGAACTTAACGCCACACGGAAGGCTTCTGACCATTCTGGTGGGGATGGGCACACCAAATGCTCATCAATATACCGTAAACCAGAATTGGAGGCATCGGAAGTGATTGTCGACGGTGGGCAACGTCATACAATTCAGCCATGGTCGTCAGGTCAGATAGTGGTGGAACTACCTTCTGAGAGGTATGATTGATTAGTGTTGATGTACATAAATAATGACTGGCAGAGTCTCTATGTCGAGCAGCGAGATACCCGTTGCCAGCATGGTCAAGGAGGGATGGAAGCCACTTTATCACAGACCTTGGCACTGGAGATCATCACGGCAGTCGGAGCAACCAAGAGCACAAATACATATTCCGTCCACCAATCGGCGTACTTTCCTTGCCCAGCCTGTGTTTTGAGGACCATGCTCAATGATCCACGAGATGGAGCGTGAGTGAGATATTTAACTCGCAATATGCACATAGGTAGGATGACTGGAATCCGGACAACACCTGCTGGTTAGTTGCATCTCAGTCCCTCCATCGACACTCTTGGAGAATGCTCGCGACTGGGGTGCTGGGCTCATGCGAATATACCAACATAACATTTGACAAAAGGTTTGCTGAAGGTCCGTCACAACTTTAACGATAGAAATGACCATCTGGAAAGCTTGTCATTTGAGTTAGCTTTAGGGGTTTCCGTCAGTAGAGGCCAAGTTTGGCTGGACTTTGTTGATCTGACCCTCATTCTTCACCAGATTTGAGCCTTTTCAAGCCGGCCGCCAGATCTGAAATCAGTTTTTTGTCGAATGCATCTTCACAGAAGCTCACTCTGCCTGTGTACCAGTCCAACCAGTCCTCAGCTCTGGCGCCTTCGATTGCCCTCAACAAACCGACACTAACATCTATCAAACCGGGTCGTTCGTGGCAATGCCAAAAAACTGTGGCCCCACAAGTGCTACAGAATTCTCGGAAACAGTCCTTCGAGCTCTCTACTTGAGTCAGAGTACCGAAACCAAAGTCAAGAGGCTGGCCATTCGACTGAAGAATGTTGACTTTCGGGACAAAAGCCCAGCACTGAATTGGTGAGCCTGATCCAAGTCTGCAAGATCTGCAGGCGCAGGTTCCAGCCAGATATTTAGTCTCGTCCTTACGAAGCCACCACTTATGGTCGTCAGGATTTGCCGAACTAGCCGAATGGTAGGGAACGAGGAGGTCTGGCCAAGGTGATGAACATAACCTCGAGGTAGGGTTGGGACGAGTCAATCGAAAAGACACCCCTCCACAGTGGCACTTGGCTTCCAAGCCCGCCACCAGGTTTGCCGGACCTGCAGGTTGTGAGGATAACAGCTCGGGAGGATCGCCCCGTTGGCTTAGGGTGGAGGAAACGCTTTGAGAAAGTTCAAAGTTAGGGCCATCTGGGCCCTGTAAGAACAGTGAGACCGGCTGATGATTAGGGTCTGCCAGGCAAATAGCAAGCCCACCATCTATGGTATCGCCCACAAACTCATGGGCAGTCACATTTTCCAGGCTAAGGCAAGAAACTTGCTCAAGACCCACTACACGATCGATCACTCCAGAACAAACCCCCCAACTGTCATGTGCCTTGACGTGGACAAACATGTGGGATCCGCATGCTGGACAGAAGTATCTGCTCAATTTATGGGATGATCTGTACTCTCTGAGGTGTTGAGTCAGTGTTGGGGGACTGGAGAGTGGTAAGCAAGAAAGGTACAAGACGCCAGTGGAGTATCGGCAAGCATTGCAGGAACAGGCTGATTGATCAACGGGGAGATGACAATCTAGTTGCAAGACTTGGGTATGCTTGCCACAGAGACAAGTGATGTGAGCGGCAGTGGTCATGGTAGATGGCAGCGATGTGGTATATCAGTGGTTGGTATAGACTTGAACGCTGGGTGTCTCGAGACGAGCACTGGGCAGTTTGAAATGGAGTAACCAAAAACGACCATCGATGGTACAGCTCAACGTGCTGACGTTTGATGATTGGGCTCGTGACAGCATCAGAAGTGGTCGTAATGCGGACGATGTCGGTAATACCAGCCTTGAGTTGGGAGCCACGAGAAGCAGGCGAACATGCCACGTCGCAGCAGTGGTAGCGCCAAAAGCAAGCGCAACTACCTTGAGGGTTACCAAACAGAAACCAGAGAGAAGAGCCTGAAAGGATGGAGCATGTTTCTTGTCGGTGGACCACTGGAACGTGAATGGTGAGAGATGGTAAGGGTTTGGGGAGTAGAGTGGGAGGAGTTGGGAGAAGTTGGGTTAGTGTGGTCGCCGGTCGCTCTTGCCAGTCCGAGCCGTCAAGATTAAAATGGGAAAACCTGCTCACTTTCCCTGTCCACTTCTTTTCTCTTCTTCCTTTCCTCCCTCCATCCAGCAACAAGCAATCTCTCTTCAATCACTCAATTCCACACCAGTACACCTTTTCACAACTCAATTCCAGCCACAAGCAACTCGCTTATCCCCACATTCTACAAAATGGGTAAGTCACCATTCCGGATTTGTCCAACCTCACCAGGTTTGGAAGAGGTGGTGGCTGACTTGGGACACTCTACAGGTCCTTGCTCTTGCAGCTGTGGTAGCACCTGTGAGTATTCAAACTCTGATTCCTACCAGATCATCAACAATGCTAATTACAAGTCTAGGTGCTTGCCCTTCAGGACAATGCAACTGCGTATGCCTTTCCTCGATCAAGATCATTTCCCAGTTCACCCGACTAATCCTTGGATGATAGAAATAAACACACACGCGGACAACACCTCTTGAAAGTTCCCTGTACCTTACTCTACTTGCGAGGAAACAATATGTCTTAACAGCAGCTTGAAAAGAACAACTTGATGGCATGAGAAACAAATTGAGATACCCAGCGGGGGTGGGTCTACTTTTTGCTGAATCCACGAACACGATCCTTAAAGCAATTCAAACTATGGTGGTACCAGTGGCCCAGTGGTTGGTAGAGTAGACAATCACACATACTAGGTAACTTTCAAATGATCAAACACCTTTGAGAAACACATGACTGAGTCTTCATGACTTCTGTTCACGATGACTTGAACGGTGACTGCCGAAAGATGCATCTGACTGCGGGGCATCTGATCGGCGTGGCTTATCGGCTTATCGGCTTATCGATAGGCAATGCCCCTCCTCGCCCACCAATCAACGCGTGGGGATCAGCAATGTGCTGTTTCATCTCAGGTGACCTTTTGAGGGTGACGGTCACTCAGACTAGTACCTACCTAGGGACCTTAGAGGTAGCCAAGCACCCTTCTTCCTCCGAGTAAGTACATACCTATGGTACCTAGGTACCTAGGTATACTAAGGTGTATATCAACACGATCTCATCCTAAAATAGGCAGATGAGCTCCCACAGTAAGTCTTTTCCGATATCGAGTCTAGATCAATTAGGCAGCCAACTTCGAGTCATACTTGACTGAAGGATTGAGAATCTGAACAGTGCCTAGCACCGACACATACTAACCTACAATGGACAAGTATTGACCGATCGGGTTTCACAGCATTCACACTGTGTTACCTAGATTCTCTGCTTGATCATAAACATTCAAATTCCACAGGGTGACCATTGCTCCCCCTTAGAGGCAAGGTAACTCCAACATGTCGACTTCACCTCCACTCGCATCACGAATCCAAGGCGCAATCTACGGGCTCGCCACATGCGACGCCCTCGGTGGGCCAGTCGAGTTCCGCAAACGCGGTTCCTTCCCCAAGGTGATCAGCATGCAACCCAACGACAATTTCGGGCTGGTCGCGGGCTGCTTCACCGACGACACATCCATGGCGCTGTGCCTGGCTCACTCGCTCGTCGAGAACAACGGCAAAACCGACACGGCGGATCAAGTGCAGAAATACATCGCGTGGTGGCAGCGAGGCTACCAGTCCTCGACAGGGATGTGTTTTGACATCGGCATGTCGACGATGGGGACGCTGGACAGCTGGAACGATCAGCTCAATCATGCCGAATTCGACACCTTGGCACCGAACTCGGCAGCACGGGCAGCGGTGGTGACTGAGATCCAGCGACAGATCACCGCCAACTTCGGCCGACCAGTTTTCTGCGGAAACGGCAGCCTGATGCGACTGATACCCGTCTCGCTGGTTGCGCGCAGCGAGACCGAGGCCGTGGAATTGGCCAAGGCGAGTTCTCTCCCGACTCACCCTCACCCGCGCTGCTTCCAGGCTTGCGGTTTATACGCACCACTGGCATACAAGGCGCTGAATGGCACATCCAAAGATGAGCTAGCCACAAGTCTGGCGACCTCGATAGTCGCGCAATCAAATCAACTAGATCCCGTCCTCAGAGAGCGGCTACAGAACTACCACACGCGGCAAGATTGGCAGACCCAACCGTCGGAGAACATCCGCAGTTCGGGGTACGTGGTCGATAGCATAGAAGCGGCGCTCTGGGCATTCTTCAGTACCGACACGTTCGAGGAGGGCGCCATTGCGGCGGTGAATCTAGGTGATGATGCAGACACAATCGGTGCCATTTACGGAGGGTTGGCTGGTGCGTTCTACGGTATTGAAACCGTGCCGAAAGCGTGGCGGGACGCGATGCAGAGGGTGGATCTTCTGGAAGATGTTGTGAGGAAGCTGATCGCTCATCATGAGAAGACTTGATATGAATGATAGATCGGACGATGTGCGATGATCACACATAACGACGTTAAACGCCTGGCCACTAAAATATATAAGAATAATCAACGATTCTAACCCTCCCTCCTATCCCACAAAAATTCCACCCTCTAAAAAAAATACAAAAAACTGACCCCACTTACGACCTGCCCGGGGGTGAAGTAACTTAGATCCTGTGATACAGAAAACCCTAGCCCGTAGACCGAGAAATCGACGAATCGAAAATTCTCGCGCATTCTTTCACCTTCAGCCGGGGTTTGAACCATGGACTTTGGACCGTACAATAGAACAGCTAGAGACGGTGATGGCGTCGGATGGGACAAAGGCAGCTTAACCAGGCGAGGCTGATTTTGATGACAGGAAATTGGAGACTTTGAAATGATAAAGGTGAATATTTAGGGTGCGGCGGTGCCGGTGAAAGTGATGCCTGAGTGAAGTGAAGTGAGGGCTGCGGCAAGGCTACGGTTAGGGGACGAGGCTACTTATAAATGTCTGAGGAGCTTGTTGGTGCTGACTGTGCTGAGCAGTCACCCGCAGTCACCCAGCAGTGTTCGCAATTGACTATGACATCATTCTCAACATGTACTATCCACCCCACCAACATTCTAGTTCATCGACCTCATATTGTGGGAACTGTTCACGAGTTTAAACCATGATGTCTATTCGGGGTTTCTAGATTCCAGCATAATCTGTGATGTATTCGCCGATTCGCGCTCCTTTAGCTTCAGCAGCTCCTGGCAGTAAGGGCTATGCATTCTCAGCCAAGTGCCATATCTGAGAAAGACAAACGGGATGATTGCCATGGCGAGACTGAGGAAGCCCAGAAGGCTGCACGCCCATGGAATCCCAAGTCTCTCATACATCGGACCCGCAGCCAATGGAAGCAGAACCGCAAAAATGCTACGACTAAACGCCGACGATGCCAGAGCCGATGCCGCAAAAACGTCGTATGCGTCTGCGAGATAATTCAGCATGGATATGAAAACCAACTCGAGACCCATGCCGAATGGAACTCCGGCAAGCATGGGGACAATCCAGTGGATGTCTGATCGGGCCGTCCAACCCTGCAAACAGCCAAATTAGCTCCAGATCCAGATCCCGGCAGTGTGGTCGTGGAAGTTTTACCAGCCAGAATAACGATGATACATTTAACGGCCCGCTGATACACGCCAGAGGAAGTCGACGATATTCCTCACTCTTTGGCCACGAAGCATTGCGCTCTTTGGCTTGTTCGAGGAATGTATCGTACCAGATTGCTATACCACAAGCGATCACGCCGCCGACCCCGACTAGAATCTCAATGCACTGTTCAGTTGCCTTTGGATTTTTGACTCACCCGGAACCAAGGCCACACCAGCAAGTCCATCGTTGAACTTGTATATGCCTAGAGGAGTCAACATCCAAACAACACCAGTCAATCGGGAAGTTACCTTGAAACACAATGGGGTAGACTTGGAAGAAGATGTAGAATATTCCAAATTGGAGAGCCAAGTACATGCAGGTACAGATGACAATAGGTTCTTTGAACATCACCACCTAGCTGGTTAGCTGACCCTTTATAGTAGATGGACCATCACATACCGGTCTGGCGAGCTTCACCGTTACGGTGTGCTTCCATCCATTGTCCTCGAGTTCGATGGGTGCATATGTGTTCTGGGCAGGATTCGGCGATGCTGCCCTCATTCGTTTTGCACGCCGCAAAAGGATGACTGGAGGGTATGTCTCTGAAGCATATGATGTCAGGTGGATCGCATCAAAATCCATGTCAAATCTCGTACCTGGGAGAAGAAGAACAAGCGGCCAAGTTGCACCGGCAATGATCAGCCCGACCCAAAAAGTCCATCTCCACGAGACCGGTGATACGAAGCCCGAGATGATAGGTCCAATGATTGGACCCAAGGAAGTCAACTGAATCCCGTCAGCACTTCAGAAATTTCCCTCGTAATAGTCTTACTCCGATCAGGGCTTTCGCTTGACCTCTCCTCACAGGGTCATCATAGATATCGGCAAAAATGCCGCCCACAACTGTTATTGGCGCCGATGCAAAGACCCCCGAGAGAAAGCGAAAAATCAACAGGGCTGGCCACGTTGGTGCTACAGCGCAAGCCAGGGTGAAGACTGTGAAGCCGAAGAAGGTCAAAAGCATGACGATTCTTCTGCCATGCATCTCGCTGAGTGGACTGAACAGCGGCGGCCCAAAGACATATCCAATCAGGTAGACGGAGTTTGGCAATGCCAGCTGTTCGGCGCTTGATACGTTGAACTCTTTGGACAGATAGTGAGAAGCGCCGCTTGGGAGTGAGGAACCAAGTGTGCTGTTAGAAGCGAGTGCAAGTCCGATTGTCAGGACGAGGACCTTCCTGCTCTGTTGACCGTGAGAAGCTATAATATGATGGTCAACACATGAACTCTTCCACGTACCGTACTCCAATTTGCAGCGCATTCCGGGTCTTGATTGGAGAAGGCGACCGATCTCACATCCTCCATATCAGCATTGACCCGCATGTGGACAGATGCTGACAGATTTGAAGTCTCGGCGCTGAAGTACGGACTTGTTGCACGGAGTGAGAAGCATTGGGATATTGCTATGAGGAAGGCGTAAAGAGAAAGGGAAAGGAGGAGAGGAGAGAAAAAAAATGAATGGTTGATTTCAACATTTGGTCAGGCCCTCCGTGTCGATGCGTATCGAAGGGCGTATCGAGGAGCAGATCGACGGGGAGAGGGGAGAAGATTGTTTAGGAGTCTAAACACGAGGGAAAATATATACTGTATTAGATGAACGAATATAGGATATCGAGATGGATTCTGAAGTTGTTACTTTGACGGAGGATGTCTTGGTTTAGACGCATCATGGTACTGTTATCGAAGTATGCAAGTATTCAAACCTTGAGAGATATACCTAGGTACCCTGGTATTTGTTATGAAACACATAAAAGGAAGCCTTATGAATTATGAATCTACGCTACACCTGACGCTGAACCAAGGTTTAAATCCAGATAAATCCGGCCCCGAAAACAGTATCTACTGGCATTTATACTCGCTCGTCTTCTTTCCTCTTCGACATTCCTTCCAAGGTACAATTATATTATCGCATCCACCAAGCCCCAAACCCCGATATTGCTATCTAAGCACGAAAAGAAGCCACCCCAATAGCTATCTCCTATGAACCTTCGTTCTATCTGTCAAGGAACAATCTCCAAGAGCTAATTAGCACTCCACAAAAGGGAATTTCTTGGGGTAGCGAATGGCCAGAGCGAACGCAACGCCCTCCGCCCTCCGCCCGTCATTGAGACTCGAGGTTTTGCAAGGATCATTCCCGGATTCCAATGACTTCATATTATATTGATCGTCGTCTCTCGTCTCTGACCTTCCATCTCAACAAGTGATAAACCCACCCCTTGGCTTCGATCATTCGTGATATACTTGTTCCATCCGAAGACAATCAACCCACTCCTGGAGTATTTCGATATATCTGGACAGAGTATATAATTATTTAATTATTCCTCCACCCATTAAATACCAACATCACCACCACCAACCTACTCCCAAACCAGGAAACCCAACCATGTCCTCAAACTCGCACTCCAATTCCAATTCATACAGCTACACCTCCTCCAGCTCCTTTTCCTCCCATTCCCAATCCTACTCTTCTCACTCCTCCTCCTCCAATTCCCACTCCCGGTCCAACCCTCAAATCTCCTCCCAATCCCACTCAACCCACAGCACGCAGCAAGCCCACTCGTCCGACCGCGACGGCACGACCATCCGACGCACCCACGAAGAGACGGGCCAGCCACGCGTCGACGAGACGAGGTATTTCCCCACGGGCATTGGGTCTGGGTCTGGGTCTGGGTCTGCGTCTGCTCTTCATTCTTCTGGTGCTGGAGCACGGAGGATCGAGGATGTGACGGAGTCGGATGGTGATGGCGCTAATGATGGTGATGAGACGACGGGGGAGGGGGACAGTGAGCAGGCCGCCAGAGGCAGGGAGTATGAAGAGCGCATCGAGGATGAATATGCGAAGCGCGAGGGCGGCGCGTGATATTGCCATGGATCTAAGCTGGTGTCGCAGTACTGGTCGTTTGAGTGGGGTGCTTCGGCAATGGAATTGTCACATACCCCAGTTGTTATGCGCTTGTATTGGAAATATATGGGGCTTGGGCTTATTCTTCGTCATGTTTGAAATCGGATGGCAGAGCAACTGATGCGAGTCATGATCGCTAGAATCATACCATCCTTTCAGAGTCTCGACGACCTCGTTAGTCGATGCTGTGCAATGAATCTTGTACAGTTGAGTTTTCACAAAGCTAGGGTTATCAAATTCTTTGAACACGAGCCTTTTCAATTGTTTCTTTTCTAACTTCTCTTTCTAACTGTCTGGTTTGACTCTACCCCTTGCCCGGCGTGGGTACTGCCATACCACCTATACGATCGTTTCATCGGATCCGCAGATCTGTTCGTCGCCAATCCAGTCTGTGCAAGGGTCAACTCAATAGCCACCTCCCTCTGTCCGGTATCACGGTCTTTGTGTGACGTCGTAGCAGAAATAAATTTGTTGGATGAACTGGAAAGTCATTCATGATATCGAGTTGGGTTCTGCACTCTCAAAGCAGTACACATCACTTAGTAAGCCATGGCTGCAGGCGTAAGCGTCAAGTCATCCAATGACGCCGCAGTGCTTTTCCTTGATGAAGCTGGTGATGAGGATATCGACAACCTTCCTGACAATGCCGTAGGACTACCTGGGTTGGTGTGCATGACAGTCCTTTTCGTGCATATCCAAGTTGAAGCATACATATTGACACTGATAAGAATCCATTAGCATTATCGTCTGGAAGGCCTGCATTAGAAAAAAGAAGGAAGAATTCTTACCGATCGATACATTTCCCTGGATCTCGACGACCAACACATTTGGCTTCAAAGCCGTTGTTCTCGAAGATATCGGTATACCAAGGTCGAAGAGCAGCAGAACGGAAGAAGACCCGACCACCTAGTTTGAGAACTTTGTTCAATGCGAGGATTTGTTGCTGGGCAGCATCTTCGGCGGGGTTGAACCAGTCCATTGAGTCCATGAGCTGTGGGTTGATAATGCTAGTGTCAGTGGCCTGGCACAATGAAAGTGGCAAGAGACGCCCGATGGGAGCTCAAGAGCGGACTCACAATTGCAATAGTCAGTGTAGAAGGGCTGATTCGAGCAATGACCTCCATGATCTCATCTGTGTGAATGCGGAGACCATCGAATGTACCAGGTTTGGATAGCTTCGCGTGTGCTTTGGGTCCTAGATATCGAGGGTGGCATCTACTTTATGTCAGTTCGGTTCAATACTGAATCTGTCAAGTGACAACCAGTGGCTGAAGCTGCCACTGGGTTTGGGACTTACTTCCTCGAATATTTCCCTTGCAAGCATACATAATAGAAATAGTTGTCTCTGCTGACTTGTGTGGTTTCCACCACCGGATCCAGCGTATCAACAACATATTGCCAAATCGCCTCGCTGGGATTGGTCTTTCCTTTCGACGCTTTTGGTCTCTGGGTATAGTCATTCAAGATCAACGCATGTTGAGCTGGAGGTACACCGGCGGCTTTCCATGCCCACCATTCCGTCGAGACAACGGCACGATGTAAAGGCCAACTCAACAACAAGTTTCGAATGGTCGGCCAGATTTCGCGTTGTTCATTCAACGTCTCGACCTTGCAAAAAGTTTGCACTTTGGTGGTCATGCCAAATAGCTTAATCAGCCAACGAATCAGTTTGATGGCGTGCCTGGAGCCACCACTTTCATACAGTCCGCCAGTCGAGGTGAAAACGTTCGTCTTGTTCAACCAGTACTGGAAGGCTTGACTTGACATGTGAGGGCTGAGTTTTTGAAGGAGTAAACTACGGAAATCTTGATGACGGCCTTCACCGAATAATTGCCATGCGTCCGAGTGAGATAAGGCCGTGAACGCGGCGACTTTGAGTTCGAGGAGATGGTTTTGATTGGGATTGAGGTCAACGGCATGTATTCTGCGTGGCTGTTCAAGGAGATAGTCGAGGATGTTGTCACCAGCGCTGGTGATGGTGAGAATGACATCGTTCTTCGTAATTTTCAAAAGTTGTCGGTCAACCGCTGGATCTTCCCAATTGAATGCGTAGATATATTCACTCCCGAATTGCTGATGTTTCCGAAGTAGATCGTTGTAATGTATTCTCCAGTGGTGTTGTTGATAGAATGCTGCTGGAAGTGGCAAATTGGAACTGAGATTGATGATGGCTGATTCGTATAGCTTTGATCTGGGAATGTCTTGCTGTTCGTCGAGTGTTTGTTGTTCTCGATATTTCATCGGCGACAGGTAGGGCGATTCTGTGAGCGCTGCATCAATCTTTTCAATGGTATTCTGGCCATCTCCTACGAGAGTATCTGCATCTCGCCGGCATCCAACAAAGATATAGTAAGGAATGCTAAAAATTGAGTATGTAAGCAAAGAAAAACGGACGGGTGGTGCCACCCAGTAGAAAAGGGATCCACGGGTCCGGGGCAGTATGTGGAACAGGACGACTTACCCTCCGAGCAGATAGTTTCGTTCGCTTATTGACAAGACTGTACCAAACCGATACTCAAGATAGTCTCGTCGACCACCATCAAGGTTGACACGATCAGCGTCAAACCAAGTGCGCCAGAACATGCGACCGACCCAATTGACATGACGATTGAAAGTGCCTCCAATGTAATTTCTGGAAGAGACATCCACAATGCTTTGGACATAAAAATCACAAATGCCAACCAAGCCGTCTTGGGCAAGAAATCCCGTGAGCAAGTCAACCACACTGTAAAAGTCTGGAATCATGGACAAGCTATAGCTCATGGTAATGAGATCTGCGGACGCCGCTGTACAGGCGATTGAACGAGCATCCTGGCACAGTACCGTCACATTCCTCCAGCCATGTTGACGAATTCTCTCATTGGCAACCGCGCATAAAGAGGGTGACAGATCCACAAGGAAGACATGATCAAAATAGCTCTCGATACCCACGATTTTGTCCATAATCTCGATGTTGTAGCCGGTGCCACCTCCAACATCATACCAGACAGGTTTGCGATTCTCTCTAGAGGAAGCTTTAGATTGCAACTTGGCGGCTAGTATATCCAGCATATCCTCCCTCCCTTGAAGAAGCCGTTTTCTAGTTGCATCATACACGTTGGCCTGAGGCTGTCAGTTGAGGGGGGAGTTGAGAATCCTGCCCACCTACTTGAGCGGCATAGAAGCTTTCCAGTGCAGATTGTTGTCCACCATCCTTCTTCGAATCATGCGGTTTGAAAAAACTGACATAAGCAAAACGAAGATAGGGATGAATGCCGAGTTTGTCCAAAGTGAGCTGCTTTCCTAGACTGTAAAAATAATAAGATAAAATGGTCACGAGGACAAAAGCACCCATGCCTATCAGCGCGATGTCAACTTGATGGTCATGAAAGCGCTGCCATTCGACCTGTCTGAATAAGTCCATCGTGAAGTACCTTTCTATGAAGGAACAAAAGAGCAGAACGACAGAGAGCGCAGAGATGGAAAGAACGAAAGAATCGTCCTAGACATTGTACGGTTCTAAGTTATGCTGTTTATGAATCACAAATTCGATCATGAGGCTTCTGTTAATCTTAGAAGTCTGGAAAGAGTAGAGCGAAGGACTCTGACGAATCATCGACACAGTTTGGACCATATGATGAGTTGAGTGGCAATGACAACCAGGTGAAAAGCGTTCTAAGAAGGCGGCTGTTCATTGAAACCGCCATTATCGCATGTGCGGATTCCATGGTCGGCGGGACTAGTTCGTGAGGTTGAGACCATGGGCGACAGTAGCAGGTCAAAAGGGTTCAAAAGCAACGAATCAGAGTGGAGGACTGGGAGCGTGCACCGTAAGGCTTGGCCAGGGATTATCCTCAGTGGAATTCAAATCGAGGCTAGATCAAGACAGCTCGAACGAACTGATAGACTTGACACACGTGCCCACAACAGAATTGTTGCAAGCAAGCCCTAAGCAACGATCTGCTGCAAGTCATCCAAAGTCTGGTGCGAGAATTCCCATGGGGTGCAGGTGTTCGCTCCCATCGTCTCAGATTTCTATGGGCTGGAGCTGTTCGGCTGACCTTCCAATATTATGAGACGCGCTTGTGCGCGTTCACGAGATTGCTGTGCCAGGTGGAAATAATCGGGAAGATCCAGACTATTTGTATCGCTCACCTGATCTAGGGGCACAGCAAATGCATGACACGTTTCATATAGGTCAGCGAGCCATAAATCGACCATGGCTCTCAGCCGAATCAATTCCGGCTCATCCATGTAGGGAAGAGTTGTCATACACTCATCCATTCGGGTTGCAATTTGATTAGCTTGTTCAAGTTCTCTCACCTTTGCCGGAGATTGTGAATCTAGCTGATCGGAATGAGGTGAATCTGGAGTTGAATCATGCTCAGTACCCGAGACAGACACAGCGTAGATCCAAATATTGAAGAGCGCAAGGTAAAAATCAATGGCATTGACCGAGTCGGGCCATGACTTGTGGTAAGGATGTCGGATGATCAGAGTCTCGTAAAATCGTTTCGCATTCTCCAGGTTGATTGCGGAGATGGACTCGGGCGCTGAGGAAGAAGAACTGGGGTCCCGGTTTTGTCTGAGCAGGATTTCAGCAGCAATTCCCATGAAGCCTTTGTTTCTGATGGGGGCATCATTGGCAACGGTTGAGTCGCGTAGGAGTAAACCCATGGCTCTTGAAGCTCGTGCATAATCTTGTGCAACCATACTACGGTGAATGATGGTGGTCAAGACGGCCAAGTGTTGGAAGTGTAAAGACCTAGAAGTGGAAATGTGTGTAGAAATTGCATCTTGTGCAAGATGGGCTGAATGATGTTCTTTCAGAGGAGCGTGTGGAAAAGGCGGTGGTGGAACAGGCTGGTCAAAGGGCAGGCCAGCAAGTCGGTGTTGGATCCTTTCCAAAGGAGAGAGACTAGCTATGTAGTCGAGATTGGGAGCATCGTCTCGAGAAGTTGAAGACGACGAATCATCCGACCCAGAATGGTTTTCTTCCTGATGAGTTGTATTGGATCTCTTGCGCTTCTTGCTTCTTGGTCTGGAGTGTGAGCTGGGTTGTTTGGTAGTTTGTAAAGGACGGGAAGGTTTGAAGGGAGTGGTGAAGATGGCCATTGTAGAGCAGTGGAATCATTTCATTTGATTATATCATTACGGGTGGGTGGTGAGTGGTATCTTTCAGCGCCTCAGACAGATCCGAGTCTTGATAACCTGCACACGACTTGAAGTTTGCAATTGATGGAAAATGAGATCGGCCCAACTGTTATTCCGTCCCTGAGCGGCCCGAGTGTGTGATTCTTGGAAACTGCTGATGAGGCAGGCACGAACGAACGTGGAGGAAGGAAGCATGAAGGAATTATCGACTATCGACTTGGGGAAGGAACGACCTTGGCCGTGACCGAGCTGAACTTGGCTACCTCCGAGTACCCAGGTACCTAAGTAGGTAACATAGATACCTGTATCTGCCCTGATCTGCAGCTATTGATTAAATAGGCTCCTTTGGCTTCGGCTGTGGCTCCAACTGCTGCCTGCAGTTGGCCCGTAGCCGTTGAACTTCAGCCTTGGACTTGAACCTCAGGAGCCTTTCCTTGTGAGGCAGTCAAAGGCGCTCAGGCTCAGGCTCAGGCTCATGTTCAGGCTGGCTGGCTGGCTGGCCTTCCCCCCAACAACCAACACCTGCATCTGCATCTGTGCCTGCACCTCGATGCAAACCAGTTTCACCACCACCCACCACCAACACCAACACCAACACCAACACCAATATCCCACATCAAACGACTTCTCCATCCACCGATTCCCCCTTCATTTGCTCCATCTCATTCTGTATTACTTTCGCCTGCATTCATTTGCGAGGTATCTGTTCGCCTATGGAAACCTGCTTTGTTTGATCATACACCACCTTTCATAACCTCCAAATCGGCCACCGACTCCTTCACTTTCCGTCTTGATGAATTCCATCGTCATCACCTTCACCATCGCCATCGCCATCACTTCTCTGACCTGCTGACAAGCCACTCTACCACTACCGCCCCTCCGTTGTGCGTTCTATCCGCTTCACTCAACCACAACTCCTCGGACATGACACCCTAAGACCATCAGGCTTCCGCTGCGACAAGCATACCCCCATTCCACAATATGGGCAATAGCTCATCTGTTCCTCGTACGCAGGTCGACGATGAACATCTCCACCAGTTGACCCATCGCAATCATGATACTAGACCTACGGGAAGAAGTTCCCGTCTCGGCCGAAGAAATGTACAATCAATACGCGCAGCAGGTCAGCGGGCTACTACCTTGTATGGTTCTTTGCGTCGTCACCATCCATCTGATTCCATGGCAAACCCCCATATACCCACCCCATCTACGAACCCCGGAAATGAGACCGAGTATGAGCAGGAAAATAGACCATTGGTGGGAGTGCAGCCTGTTGATATGCCGGACATATCCCCATCTCATTACGCCCCTCGACGACGTTCTACCATGTCAAGACTGGGCTCCCGAGTATTGCCTGACTCGGTGGTCCGTGGCCTACTGAGTAGTGGTGAAGAGACTGCTGCCGAAGGACGTGCCTTGCGACTGGGGAGTGGTGATCCCACTTCCATGCTGTATGACCATCCACAAGAAGCAGAAAGAGATCGCCAAAGTTATGATAGCCATACCGATAACCGTTTGTCCCTGACTGAGTCCATATCCAGACTCGCCAACAACAATCTCGACACCACCACTCACGCACCTCCTCCCTTCTCCGTCACCCCAGATTTCCACTCACCTAGCCAATCGGTCTCCCCATCCGGATCCGCCACTCCTCGCATGGAAATGGATGCATCAACTCGAATTTCCTCTCCCATAATATCTTCTATCCGATTTCGAAATCGCTTTAGCAGAGTTAGAGACTCGATCTCGTTTCCTTCCCGAATCTCTAGTCTTTTTGCCCGTTCTTCTGATCAACTACAGTCCACTCAAGGTTCTCGAGAATCCGTGGCCCGGCCGCGTGTTACCTTTGCTGACGAGTCCGATCGTCTTCTTCCTTCATTACATCCCACCGATCCTCGTCATGACAACGAAGATGCTCCACATGAACTGGATGCAGTCGAACCAGAAGCCAGGACATTACTCTCGGGACCCAGGGTCACCTCGGGCATGAGTACTATTCGACGCTTCCAACCAGGATTGCGATCCCGTTCAACTCGCCTGATTCGTCGTGGTGAGCATCCGCCCTTGTCACAGGTATTACAACTGGCGGCCGCCGCAATAGCTGCTCAATTGTCAGGACATGCCAGTGGTGGCCATACTGGCGGGCGTCATTTGGGTGAAACATTTGACGGTAGCATACAGAACTTTGTACAGACACTTCAAGACGCGGCAACTGCACAAGCCGGAGAAGCCATCGACATGAATTCGAATGATGGTGATATGCCTCCGGTCAACTTTATGAGAGTCTTTCAGTTCCCCAATGACGAGAATGGGTCCCCAATCGCATCACAGGCCCAATCCCGCGATGCGAATCAGATGGATTTGGACTCAATTGCGGGCCCAGAAACCGACCGATCTGTGACCCTGGTCTTGGTGGGAGTCCGATCACTACCACACGGGCAGGATAATAACAATGGTGAAAATGGCACACTAGGCCCCAGTCTAGACACCCTGTTGAGCCTTCCTTTTCTCCCGCCCGCCAATGTGATGCGAAACGGAAGTTCGGGAGCTTTGTTTCGCCGCTCGGACGCGAGTACTCGAGTACGACCTAGCCACCGACGACATTCCATGACCAACTTTAGCTTCCCTGCTCAGTACGAAAGCCAGCGGCATCAACGGACACGAGCATCTGGTTCTCGAGCCTCCAATTCCCTCGATCCCACTTACCCTGCAACGCCCGACACCAACAGCGTTCCCACTCTTTTATCGGAGAGTCCACCAGGTCCAAATCCCCCACCATCCACTCCAGCAGATCTAAGAAGTGGCCAAGTTTCACCCATAAGAAGACCTTCCTCTGCCTCAGCCGTGCAATCACCTAATCTCCCTGATCTGGAAGAAGATCGTACTCAAGTTCCACTGGAAACTCCACCCTCCGAATCATCATTTAATATTGCTCGACAAAGAAGACGCAGTGACTCGGAATTTGCTCGTCGGCCGGAGCTTGGATCAGGAGCTGCCAGACGGAACGGAATGGTGGAACCTGACCCGCCTCCACCTGGGGTAGGCAGAAGCTGGTTGATCTATGTTGTCGGTACCAACGTCTCACCTGATCATCCAGCGTTCACTATGCCCAGCCTCTTTACCGATCATCCATCATACGAAGACATGCAGATGCTGTCCGCTCTTCTAGGTCCAGTCAAGCCTCCTGTTGCAACGCAGGACGATGTAGGAGCGTCTGGAGGGCTCTTCCGCCTAATCCTTCAAGAGGGAAACCTTGTTGGGGACTCGATGGCAACAGACGATGGCCTACCTTTGATCATCAATAGTGGTGAGCGATGTTTGATATGCTTGTCAGATTATGTCTCTTCGGAAGAAGTGCGTCGTCTTTCCAAATGCCAACATCGCTATCACCGAGAGTGTATTGATGAGGTAAGTTTGAACCATGACAGACGAAGACATGTCAGGCTAACTATGATCCGCAGTGGCTTACTACCGGCCGAAACAGTTGTCCGATGTGCCGAGGACAAGGTGTAGGAGAGACAGGAAATGAATCAGGAGCGAGTTCAGGAACACCGCCTCCTACAACGATTTGAGTGTAATATCAAAGGCGAACCCGTGAACAGGTGGAGATGTTAGATTCTCGAATTCATGTACGGAGAGTTGTGATTGAGAGAGTTTAACTACATTATGACACATAACGAATTCTCTAGTCATGGGCATCGTCTTTTTTGGGAAATGGGGATCTGCGTGGGTTGAACGGTCGGGAATGCATAGGACGACCGTGAATGGGAAACAGTTCTCGACACAGGTAAGACAGCGGCCGAATAGGATTGGAATGGTCGCTTCAGCTTGGGCGCTTTATTGGCTAGGTCTTGTTACTGCTTGCTCCCTCCTAGCTACATACCAACTCAGTTAGGGGTTCTTCGTTTTCGAGTGTGACTTAATTATTGCCGTGGAACAGACATGATCTGCCCTGCGGACTGGACAATCCAATGGGTTGTTTTCTCTTTGTGTTTTTCTCATCCTTCGTTCCTGTTCTCTATCTTATTGTCTATCCTCCAGCAATAACCCAGGTACTGATCGACGAGTACACTCGATTGACTTGCCCATCTGAGTGCTCTGCCAGCCAGGGGAAAGAGGGAAGGAGGCCACTGGTGTACACTTGTCAGGACAATGGGGAAAAGTAACAACGAGAAGCGCCCAATGAATGGAAAATGGAGAAATTCCTCTCGCAGGAGACTTGGGGGAAAGTCCATTTCATTTCGCTTCAGTCTGTCTCATCTCATCTCACCTGGTCAGGTCCTGTGCCTATTTATCCATCCTCGGCAGTCTGGAGAAAGGGTCAGTCCTATCTTTTCCCATCGACTCTTCGCTTTCCGTTTCCTGCTTCGCTTTCGAAGACCAGGAAACCCTCACAAAAAAGGCGCTAAAGAAGATCCATGCATTCATGCATACCTACCTTTTCCAATGCTCATCGTGGTCATATCGTTCTTTGTCCTTCGTCCATAGGTCGTGGCGCAGGGAGATGGATAGATCAGATGTGATGTGGTATGTATGGTGGCGGACCTTTGATCGATGTACCGGCTTGAATCCATCAGGGTAGTTCAAGTGTACAGCCCGTCATGCGCTCGACATCTTGAACAATAACCTCAACATCCTCCATGACACCACTTCCGGATGTGAGCTCAGCAAATACCATACCACGCCAACTTCCATCCATATCTACAACCCATGCGCCCGAGTCTCTACCCCGAACAAAGGACCCGCGTTGCCCGGTCTGATCAGGATCAGGGGTAATTTCCCACCCAGTGAAGATGATTTTCTGGCCCAGAGAATTAGGCAAAGCGATGTCTGTCCTGAGATGGCTGATTTTTCCCGACGTGATGCCTGTCGTGCGGCCCTTTTTCCAGACTTTTTCGCCGGACTGAGGACTTTGTGCGGAGCGGTACTTGATCTCGGATGACAATGGATGGTAAGATGCATCCATAGAGAAGGGAAGATTTTCACTCCTCGCAGGGAGGGTGTTGAGCTTTAACGCGCGATTCGATACTGCCGATAGTGACCAATCGTGCAGGCTTTGGGTCTGAAATCCAGAATAAGCCCGTAGGACCCCGGCATATGGGTCGAATGCCTCGACAATCTTCTTCTCGGCTTGATATCTTTCGACCTCGGGGACACGTATGTCGAGAGCTTTCTGCCAACGTTCCTCGCCGGTCCACTCAAGCTTCTCCTGGTATTGAACCATATCTTGAGTCGTGTCTTGAATCAACGTTTCAATCCACTTGAGCTTCTCGTCACGGTCTTGTTTGGATGGGACCACGATGTTGATATTAGAGCTCGTGTCTCGTCGAAGGCCGTTGGCTTCGCGTTCTTGACCCACGATGCTTCTGAAGGGATGAAAGACGCTCATGACCATGTCCTCGGTGTTCCCGTTCCCGTCCCGAAGTCTCACAACTCCGCCCAGAGTCGCAGTAGTAATAAGACCATCGGGTCCGAAGCTCGAGCCCGGCTCGATGTCAGACTGGAAAGCCGAGGTTGGGAGAATTCGGTCGGTGATGATATCCAAAGCAGGGGGATCATCCGAAGTAGAAGGATCCTCGAAAGCAGACAATGGATGCTTTGCCGGGATAATCGCGACCTCAACGTCGTCCAGGCCAGATTGATTGAGGATGCCTTGGATTGCGTTAATCAGTGGATCCCAAGTATGGCAAGTGATCTCAGGCGTGCCGATGACAAGTGTGACAGGGTTTTTGAGAGGGTCCAAGCGCCGTCCGAAGTGAACCACCGATAACGAGAACCAGTCCAGTTCCCAAAGCTGACTGAGGATTTGAGGCCTCAGATCCGGCCAGAGCGGCACAATGGGCTCGTGCGGGCCGATGGGTCCAGGAAATTGCGGCTTGAACATCTCAGGGTCAACGATTTCGACTGTGAAGCCAGCAAGATTTCCCATCTCGAATTGCTCCTCTATGTCTTTGAGCGCCAAATACCACGAATTTGTGTTTAGGTTTCGTCGTGTGATGATCAGGCAGGTCAAGTTCTGGTTATGTTCGGGCGCAGGGAGGCGGCCAGCCGAGGGATCAGGCAAGCGATTGACGACGGACATGGAGAATTGTCTAAACCCATGTTTTTCCATGATATCCAGCATGACCAGACGTG
Source organism: Exophiala bonariae (assembly GCF_035927105.1). NCBI lineage: Eukaryota > Fungi > Ascomycota > Eurotiomycetes > Chaetothyriales > Herpotrichiellaceae > Exophiala > Exophiala bonariae. Next base: position 213,112 of record NW_027042501.1, read on the forward strand.
CGCTTTGCCAGTTGATCCTCTCGTCGGCATCTGGCCCGACGGGGTGTGTCAACAACGGCCATCGGAGGAGTGGTGCTGGAAAGCCTTGACGAAGATCGATTGTGGAGTCGATTCTTGGGCTCGTGGACTCATCGGAAGGTTGTTGTCGTTTTTTCCTTTGTTGACGACGGGAGGCTGGACTCGTGAAGGCCGTGGGAGCAGTACTGCTCCTCTCGGGAGCGCTGGGGTCCGTCGGTGTGTTCATTGTTCGAGGATGAAGAAGAGACGTCGTCTAGAACAAGGCTTTTGAGAGAAACCCCGGGAAGAAGAGAATTTGATGCAGGGTGTATGGGGAAATTCCAAGAGAAAGAGAAAGAGAAAGCCATCTGTGACAAGTTGGTCGAAGAATTAATGAATCAGAAGGGGTGACGCCTTGTACGTTGGCTCAAAGTCAGCGAAGGATGAGTTGGGCACCCAAAAGGAAAAGTATACAACACGGCGATCATCAAACTTTGGTAAATGCGGCTGTCCGCCTTGTCTGTTTGTCTGCCTTCTCTGCTTTGGTCCGCCTTTCCCAATTCTCTTCGCTGTTGACTTTGACTCTTCTGCGTGTCGGAGAACGCATCAACATCCCTCTCAGCAGATAATATTCTGCACAAAGCAAGGTTCAGCATGCACCTTGGTAGGCAAGACCCAAGTGACTTCGATCCTTCTTCCTATCTGAAGACGAGTGTGGTTACCTTTCTATAGGTACCTCACCACACCAACTAACCTTCATCGCACTTTGGGGAGTAAGACTCAAAGCACTTTGATATTTCTTCGCTACTTGAAACCCATTCGCTTACCGAGGTTGATTTCTGATGGCACAAGGGATCAAACTGGTTCACCATTGATAGAAGGAGAGCCTACTCGATGCTGAGTCCTAACTGACTTGCACTGCATCGGGAACCTGATTTCTTGGAAGTCCAAATTCGCCGTTGAAGAACTTGAAGAGCATCGCGACAAGGCCATATCCGATGTGACCGTTAAGCTTACTGCCGTCCAAATAAACAAGGTTCAGGTACCGGTACCTGACGAGTTCAAGCCAACATCTCAAGACCTCGGATCCATGGCACACTGGTTGGAAGTCCACAAATAAGTACGCAGTCAGTTCAGAGTACGAGAACTTTATACGAGGGACCTACGAATGTTCTTGCTGTGGACAGGGATCCACCAATAGGTCTATTCAGTCCAGCCTAAAGCTCCGAGTCAGTATCTCTGTACTCTGTGCCGTGGCCGTGGCCGTGGCCAATTTGGTCACCAAGGGGCTTCCAGACTTGGGTCCAGCGTTGGTCCGTTGGACGCCTGCCGCTTTCCTTCTTTTATTCCACAAACCAAGGGTAAATTGCGGTACATGAACGGAACGTCTCAACGCCAAAGGGCCTCTTCGTCCTGACTAGTGTGGGAGCTAACTGACAACGTAGTGGCCTTGTTTACCCTACCCTCGGAGAGTCCGGCTATCAGATGCTCAATCCTTGAACCCTGAGCTCCAGCCGCTTAGGGCCCGTGAGCAATCTGGAAGGCTGATATAATTAGCTCTAGTATTCTACGACCATGCCGAATACGCCTCGACCATGAGGACATTCCTCAAGGCAGAGTCCAGGTAATTCTGCTCAAAGAGTCTGGAATCTTTGGAGACCACTTTGACTGACTCGATGCTTCACGTTCAGTCTGTCCCGTCTGCTGACAACGAGCTGCTGGCGTTTATCATGTGCGGAGACATTTCATCTACTGCGTCGTATCCAGGAACAATCCCAGGAGCTCCCCTCTTGCGACGTTTCCAGCCATGGATGTCCTCATTATCTAGCTCAGCTTGATCTGAACTCAAATCTACCATGAATAGGTAGGTCGATATTCCTCTTGACCGAGCCTGTCACGGAAATCATCCACTGGTATCCTCAAGCAACGGTCCAAACTTCCACTGCCTGTCTATCATTTCCGGGGATAGATCACGAATACGAATTCTAGCTCCATCGCTGCAAGAGTAACTCCGTGTCCGCTTATGCCTACAGAGGTTCTGCTCCCTGGAACTGTGACATCACAGTAACTCGCGATTACGAGTAATTCAGGTCTGTTGCACTTTCTGCAGGACACGTAGCAGTGGCTCTTTGAAGAACAGACCTACGGTGTTCTGGAGAGAGGAGTGGCTAGTGGAATACTGCGACTCGCCTTGCCAGTTTTAGGCATATGCCCTGGAATACAGATCATTACACCAAATACGAGCACGGAATTTCCCAGCAGATCAAGCGTCACCTTCGTGGGCATCAGGTGGAGTTGTCAACTGTTGCTCTCAGGTGGAGTTGTCAACTGTTGCTCTCAGTGCGAATAACAGCCAAGTAGCAGTTCGTCACGATTCGCGATACCAAGTGCATCTCGTTTTGAACCCAGTGTATTCGGGCGTCCTGCATTCTAACAGTCCACAAATGATGGAACCACCCTCGAGAACGCCAACTGCACTGGGTGCAGCACCCCTAGAAAACCAGTCCGAATGCATACACCAGGTTCCTCTGAAATGAAATTGAGTTCTTTGCACAAAAATTGCAACCCTCGAGTTGACCAGTCTAATCCACCACTCCCCACCAGTAGGACGGTTTCGGGGGCTCGAGCGTTGAAAAGCAGGATCTGCAGCAAGGGTCACAAACCCACCATGAGGTGCGAACTAAAAACCCTCCCAAGCTTGGGAGGCCACCTCGGCCCTGCGGGAATGATCGCCATTGGGTATCTACTGCATCATCACCGAACAATATCGACGCCCCAGTGCACTAAGCAGCTGCCTACTTGATAGTTCAACTATTCTTGAAAGCCTGGGCTTGCACGTCTGTCAAAATCAAACAAGAACGAATCACTTTGACAGGGACTCACGGAACAGTACCCTAATTCGGACCCCTTGGACTTGCCTAGTACCTACACATCTTTTCCCCATCACCAAGAAAATGGCAGTGGGGGCCGGTCATCCGCCCACAAGCTCCAAGCCGGACGTTTTTCAGAGTTCTTCTACGAATATGCACACACACGGCGATGTTATCAGGTAGCGTACCCAATGATTCATGGTTGCCAACATACCGTGAGATCGGAACCCACAGTACCCATGAATCACAACGGCCGAATGAGCAAAGCCCGCCACCACCACTACGATAGGGGGAATGTTCCCTGGGAAAGCCCTAAAAGCTAGTTGTAGGAATCGAAGGGAATTGGTTCTCTATGCCAACTCGGCATGGGCTGTTGCATGGCGTCCCCAATGGTTGACTTACAACTCCCGGACAGTTGCCTCTACAGGATCAAGGGCACTGCCCTAACTGGTTATTTCAGGTGGTTCGACAGTACATCACCATTGAACATCACAACCAGTTACCACAGGGCTTGGACTTTTACCCTACTCGCTCCCTCAAGCTTTAAAGCGCACCGGTTCAGCGCCACCCACGCAACCCATGATGGAACGTGGGTGGTGAACATCAGCAACCTCGAGAGCCAGTTTTGCGGACCGAAAAAACGTGGCTTTAGCTTTGGCTGCTGATGCTCAAGCAAACCCCCGAAAATGGCCCCCCCAAGGCTTACATCGAGGAATCTGGAGAACTTCCTGGCCTCGGATTCAGCCTAGACCAAGACCTAAAAATCTATCCCGTTGCTAATTGCATCTTTTATGCTCGAGTCGGACATTCAGTAAACGATAGGTGCACCACGTCAAGAGCACCAGATACCTTACTGACAATATTGATCATCGCCAGTGACCATTACAAACAAAGCGCAGAAGGACACTGCTTGTACGTACACACAGCTCTATCACCACCCCGGGACCATCACAATTATCTGCTGGTACTCCACAATCTTTACGATCATGAATCGTTTAAAGACTGACGACTCAGTTGGTATGAGTCGGATGGTCCCCATCACCTTCAACACTAATAACAAGTACGACTACTACTATACGGCGTCAGCACGCGGCACGAGGGATCCTTCGAAACAAAATAATGACAACTTTTAGAATCCACACAGTATGGGAACCTGGGGAGCTCAAGGTTGACTGGGAAGACTCTGCTCCGTGCTTCGCACCAGTAGTAGATCATGAAGCCAATTTCCTACGTCCGGTAATTCGGGTCCCGATTAACATAGTTCTTGCATGCAACCCCTTGGAACGAACAGATTGCCAATGCTGGTTTTGTAATGAACCACTTTGGAAGATTGGGAGAATGGTCTGCTTTATCTGAAATGCCCCCCGCCCAAAAAGTTTAGCACTACCCATCAAAATTTGGTGCCGGAATTCATGATCCCAGCTATCCGTGCCGTCAAATGTCCCTTGAATATTGGAAACATACGAAACATGTAGGACAAAAACTCAAAAGGTCTTACGACTGTAGTCACCTACACCATCCGATGTTAAGACGCAAACTACCGAGTATCAGATGTGTCTGCAGCGCGGCTCAGTCACAGGCATTCACGGCAGATCGGGTCAGATCAGGTACAGATACTAGTGAGAGGACAATGCAGAGCCTCCAACATTCTGATCCTCTAGACGCCAAACGACGGGAACACTCTAGAGTGGAGTTTTGTGGAAAACTTGAGTCTGGATTTTCGAGCCCAGTCATACAGTTTCGAGCGGTTTTATTCCTACAAACAATTGGGACTGGACCAGGACGATAGTGTGTTTGGCTTAGTGCTCGCGATCCCTGGTATGCCCACTCCGATCGACGCTGGGGATCGACTTGGTGCTTGTTGACCCTAGTTCAACCGTGCCTAGGTCTGACGACACTATGAAAGTAGCTGCCAGGACCCTAGTCGTGCCCAAGGATCACCTATATGGGATAGCGTTTGAGGCAATCCACTCGTTTTTTCGGCATCGGCCCCAGGAAACCCAACAAGTCCCTCCCGTCGACTCTGGAATCTTGACCTTTTTCATACTTTGTCCCAGAACCACATTTACGAGTACTTGTGATACAATCGCAATTTGTGTCGCTGTTTGGGTGCGTGTGAGCCTTCACACTGTACCATATGCGTTCCTCTAATTTCATCGGAACCCACGCCCACGGCCGATAGCGCTTCTTTCCTTGGGTCAAGAGTCATTTTCGAGCGAAATCTCGGCAATCAACCTCATGGTTGATACTGGAAGCTGTGCTCCATTCTCTAGGCCGTTCAATCTATATCTGGCAATTTCAGATTGGATATTTACCCCTCTGGGTGTCGCATCAATATTGTCCTAATTTGCACCTCTCACTGCTTCAGCCACCTCACCAAATCAACCAGACCCTGTGTCGCCGTTGGAACTTAATTCAGCCTCGTTCGACTTATAATTCTCCCTACGTTCAACAGCCCCAGGCTTCTCGGCATACAGGCGACCAATTCTTCGCATAATTTTAGCAACTGATAGATTGGGACTCAATTTACTGGCATCATCAAAGTTGAGCTCTGGCGGGTGACGAAATCGCAATCTCAGTTCCACGACGTGCAGGTTTGCACCTGGCTGTCGAACAGACGCTGGTTCCATCAGAATCGTAATTCGATTGTCACTCATTTGTCGCCAGGGATATCGTTGGACTTAAAGTATCATTGGTTACACAACTGTGACGAGAGGATATTGTGCAGACCACTATAATCTGCCCAACCAGTTTGTCACTCTCACTACAGTGCGAAGGTACCACGAAGTACTCGACCACTACTGAACAGACAATCGCTACAAAGAGCATTTAAGATTGAACACTGTCTGACAATCCACAAAGTCAACCTGCATCCCAACACCTAGTTCCGATCTAACTCTAACTCAAACTTCTCCCGTGCAACAAAGAGTATATTAGGGGCTGCAGGCAAAGCTCGGCTTGTGACGGGATGAGTGGACTGTATAGTCATGGCATGAATATGCCAGATATGGCAGTTCCCAATATGATGGACCCCGGCTATCCTGTCTACGATACAGGATTTGGAGCACCTTATCCCAGACTGTCTGGTCCACCAACACATTTCGATGGAGTGGCATTCTGGTATAACCCAAGTAATAACGAACAGCTTTATGACCGAGATCATTTCAACGGCCGTGGTGTCCCCCTCCCCCCTTCTGCTATGGAGGCAGCTGCGATCAAGCACAGGAGAACGAGAAGTGGATGCTTTACCTGTCGAAGTAGGCGAGTGAAGGTAGGAAGCCCTTCCCACATCCTCGATGTAACCCTCTGCTAACACGGAAGGAAGTGTGACGAAACCAGGCCGATCTGCGACAGTATGTTCGCCAACGCGCTTTCCATTTGGATTTAGCTAACGTATTCACCAGGGTGCAAAAAGGGCAATCGCGAGTGCGAGTTTCCTCAAGCGTCATCTTCTTCCAAACGATCCAAACACTCTGAAAGTCGAAGTCCTAAAGAGCATGCGGCAAAAAGTGAAAACAAGAACGAAGCCGGGTCGGGCTTGCCCACGATCAAAGATGAAAGTGAAGAAGACGACGATATGGCTTCCTCTGATGATACCCCCGTTCGGCCATCCCTCGAACCACTGCGAGCAGATAGCACCCAATCTATTGGATCCATTATAGATTCAGCACAGCATATTGACCTCTCTCCACTGAGTAGAGAGCATGCTAGTCCCCAATCTACCGACTTATCAGACAATCGTTCAAGAGATGAGACACCAGCCTCGTCTCTCCGCACCGTCACAAATTCAGCTGAGATGCAAGCTATTCACGCAAAGATAAAGACCCTCAAGCCCGACCTCCAGAAATACCTACAATTCCAACAAGACTACATGACATTTTACCATTATTTCTACAAGCTCGACCCAACTGACTTTGTCCATTGCGAATTCATCAACCTCGCCCTTGGATTCGAGCCGTTACTGTACGCCGTGGTTGGTTTTGCGGCTTACCACTACGAATTGCAACAACCGAATCCCAAGTTGTCTCATTTCTTAGGCTACCATAGTCATTCGCTCTCACTACTCAGGAAATCCTTGGAAAAGAATTCCAGAGTTACTGAAGCAACAATTCTGACGGTATTGCAGCTCGCGACGTTCGAAGAATACATTGGAGATTGGGTTAATCTCGTGGGCCATCACCGTGCCGCTCACACGATGCTGAACGAACTGTACACTCCAGACAACATCAACCAGACCGATCTCGGAAGACGCATTTTCAGCTGGTATGCCCGTCTAGATGTCTTTGCCGGGCTAATGGGCGGTACTCAGACGCAGTTGGATCGATCTTGGTATGAAGCTAATGAAAAGTGGTATCGTGAACAGATGAAGCCAGCCACGGATAATGAAACGGATATCCAAGACACATTTGCATATTTCGTGGCTGCCAACCGCCTGATTGGCATGGACATGGCAACATTGTACGCCAAGTTACCAGTAGGTGCAATCAGCGTGGATGATTTCCATGCTGAAAACGCGAAGCTTGAAGCCAGGGTCAAGGACATGCAACGATTGGTCGAGTCCAAGAACAACGCCCTCTATCGGGTACATGATTACCCACAAGAGAAAATTCGCCCTCTGAATGATACCGATATCGTCAATCCTTATGTTTCTGGAGGATTGTTCACAGGTCCACTTTGGCCTCTCAATCACATGTGGCTCGACTGGTACGGTATAGAACAGATGATGAAGTACCAACTGGCATTATTGTTCCAGGAATCCATGCCTCCTGAGCTTGAACAACTGAGTCTAGAAGAATGCCGCATATTTGAAGCTCTCGACCGATGGCCAGATGCGCCAAATGGCGCCATTCTAGGTGCGCACGCCACTCTAGGCCTCTCCTTACTTTTCTTACAGAAAGACGAGCGACATACAATGTGGGCAAGAAAAAGAGTGGCCTCAGTTGAAAGACTAGGCTATATCTACCCAGTTACATTTCGCAGAAAGATGGCCGAGATGTGGGGCTTGACAACGGAACAAGTTGGAGAGGATCAGTGCGTGGAAAATTGGTGGTTGCCAAATGACGAAGGCAACATTCGCATGCTCAAAGACATGCGCAGAGTCGTTATTGAGAGACACGAGAACGACTCAATGAGCATGGAGTCACTAGTCGATGTTCGCGACTTGAAATCTATATTTGCAAAGATGGACCTTCGAACGCAGACGACGACAAGAGCAGGATCCAACACTGGTGGAATTAGCCCCCGCAGTGACGGGAGTGGACCGAACAGTGACAGAGGAAGCAATGCCAGTTTCAGCCCGACGAATGCAAGCTTTTCTGATGCCCGCAGTACCAGTACGGCAGGCTTTGGATATGAGCAAACCAAGAAATCAAAGCCGAAACGAGCGAATTCACGGCCCTGATCCACGAGTTTCACGAGCCTCACGCAATACTACTAGCCAGCCAGCTTTCTTTCTCAAGAATGTGGCTCGTCGACTTTCCTTGTCATGCAGGAAGGCCTCAAACTAGTAACGAAGATGCACCATAAACGACGTAAACGCAACAACGAAACGGGACGCTTTGGACGTGTTCCTCTATGCCTTGCAATAAACTTGCTGGCCTTACACAAAACTTGCTGAGAACGTTCGACAAATTTCACCTTACTCAACTTCTTTCCTTTCACCTTGAATTCAGAGACACAATACGTCGTCCTTCATTTCTCCCGATTTGGTGATCCATATTTTTTCTGCAATATGGGAGCCTTTCATTCGCAAAATGCTTTTCGACATCACGTTTCCCGGCCTCGACCGCGACAAAGCGAGAAACTGAGGAGAGACGATTCTTTTCTCAAAATTCTTTCTATTCCTATATCTATACGTTTCGAACGGCAGGTGGTTATCTCCCGGCCTGTTGTGAATTTCTACCTTCCGACTGTTCGGATGGAATGGTCCCCAGGAACTGCTATCCAATCATCTATTATTCTCGACTCAAGCTCACTTCCATTGATGGGATCCCGATCGTCCTTCGATGGCGAAGCGAATGGTTGATCACTCCTGAGCTACTTCCTTCTATTACCTACAATATTCTCCCTCTCATTCTCCATATTCTACTGCTATTATACCTAGCCAGAGAGACCACAGAACAGCCTTTTACCCCTTCGTGTGTGAAGGGTGTAGTGTAGTGTATTCTAGATATATATAGTCCATATGTTATTTTCCGCAGCAATACCTCACTTGTGAGGATATCTTGCTGATACCACACCACAGCTCATCTCTATACGACATTCTCGATGCTACTTCTGTGTCGTCTATCACGGCCCACGTGCTTCGTGTAGCGCGACCTCGTAGCTCCTTTTGGAATCACTTTTCTTCACACGTACCTCAATGTCTCCGTCTCGTGCAAATCCCGAGCGGGATGAGATATCTCGATTCGGACTCCTCACACGCTCGACGGGTCCATTTTCTCACTGGGACCAAGGCAGCAATGCAATGGTACGGAGATGTTTCGGGGGGCCGACAGTTCAACACTGTCATATCCAATTCTCCATAGAGAGCGAAGTGAGTCGTGCCAGTTGAGAATGGGAGGCCGGCTATTCTGGATCTCTTGACTATCGAGGCTAGCAAAGTATATTTCTGCAATCTACTTTCTTCACGGGATATATCCACATCACATCATGTTACATTCCGTAGAGCTCACTGGTCAATTTGGGTCGCACTCGTCAAGTATCCATTTGTAGCAAAGTAGCAATTGCCGTTATGGGTATTGGAGACACGTACGCGTAGAGGTAATAGTTGGAGGGAGATTTGTGTTTCAGAATTCTATAGTTGCGAAAGAAAGTTCCACAGGCGAGAAAGCCCAGTACGGCAACACGTATCAATTCAATCTGCAAGGTCCCCGACCGGCCGCCCAGCAACATGCGGCCAGCGACGATAGTTGGATCTAGGCTTGGGTGCTACCACTTCCAACCTTGTTACGAAGAACGAGGTACAGGGCTCGATATTCAAGCCCGTGCAGCCATCGAGTCAGTCAGTCAGTCAGCCATGAAGGGCCGTTAGGAAGACCAGGAAAAACGGCCCGTTAGTGAACCCGTCCAGCAAGGAGATGTGGTGCACCAGTGGTACCTAAGGTTCACGATACGGCTCCTCCCCGCGCGAATCATTGTGCTGTTGTGAAGCATGTTTGCACGATTGGTGTTTTTCGACATCAGGGATCAACCCTACGTGCGAACCCACCGGTGCACCCCACGAGTTGAGCAGGAGGCGGACCGTTTTGGGTCCACAGTGACTGGAAGGCATGTGAAGGCGATTCCCGTTGGGTCGATTGTATGTGGGACTTTGAGATCAGTTAACGTACGTCGTCCATGGCGGGATGCATGACGGCTAGCTGGCTGAGCTCTGGTCTCAATTTTTTCTTCGAGAAAGATAGTTTCGTGCGATGGTCCTTGCAGTTGCCTTTGAGGGTTTAGGTGCCGTTGAGTGGATTTGGAAATAAGATGCGGGAGCTCTAGTCAGTCATCAGCACGCTTAACCGTCAATATTGAGAATTGAGTCGTGTGAATTGCGCAAGTACTGTACATCGAGATTAGTAGTGTGAGGAGTTTTAGACTTTGATCTAGCTGAAAAGTACGAAGTACGTGGAGCGGTACCTCCACTGGTGCCCCAGACATGTAGCCAGATATCACGCCTGATCGCGAGCCTGGGCTTGCTGATGGGCCCTTCTCCCGCGTTGGTGGCGAGGGAAGGAAGGGAAACACACTGCGTATTCATAAGTACTCATACCTAACTGCATCTGGCAGGCGTGGACGATGAGCTTTTAGTGAATACCGTCTTCAGTCAGCCTTTGATTCAAAGATGATTCCAGCACATGCCCGTTTGGAGCTTCCGGTAGCCCACCTAAATGGAAGTATGACGAGTTGAGGAGCAAGTTATTGTACAGATACACGTCGTTGGAATGAGAATGAATGATTGAGTCAACGTAAGGCATTGGTGAGCCCCATCGGATAGCAGTACCACCGTGGTACTGAGTCCTTCATAAATACGAATGGATCGTTGCCTCCATCTCGAAGTACAAAAGAGACTAGCGCGCAGATACTCTGTTCTCGTAATCCTGGTCGACACTCGACGGCTAAGCCCTGGAATACCGTACACACTAGCGAGGCATACCCGGTATTAGTGGTCATCTCGAAATCAAAGCCTACCCATCTGGGTGCCATCAATGCCTTCGAGGACTGAGGCCTCCATGTCCGCGTTACTGGTGCCCGTGAGGTGTCTTTGGAGAGTGACTAGTGTAAGGCCCACCTCGGCGTGATTCATGAATATCATGTCCACCGTACCATACCGGGGTGGACAATCGAGCCTGAATTGAATCTTTCAGACGAGTATTGATCCATTAAAGATTAGAGAACAAGGTGACGGCATACGATTGGACGGGATGTGGACGGAATGCGGAGGAAACACCAGTGGGAGCTGCCATCTGCTACCTCATTGAGGGTAGTTGCGGAGACACCTCAACTTCCGAGGTCCTATATTCCTGTTTGCAAGGATACTTGGAGGGCGAAAGGCAGTCACCGAATGCTGCATGATGCTTGTATCCGCAAGGGAAATTTGAGTCGAGGGATTCCACAACAGTTAGCGCCTATCAGAAGTGCTGGGTCAATGGTAGAAAGAGTACGTAGTGCTTCGAAGGAGGTATCACTGGATGTTGTGACTTTGGCATCAGTCTTCCGTGGAAAGGACTTCGTATGTTTAGTGCTCTCAAAAGATTGGTCTGTTGATCCATTTACCCATCAGGTGCTAGACTGTAAGTGAAGTGCAGGGCCAAGATGTTGTGTCTGTTTGTAGAAACTCTAACTCTTGTCAGACCCATGCCAACGGAAGAACCTCGAGTAGCTAGTCCTTGGACGGCCATCAGGGGTGAAACCAGCGTATCAAGGCACCAAATTTTGCACACCAAGACATAAAGAGCTTCAGATCCGAAACTTGTTTCGAACAATTCAGTTTAGTCCCACGTGGGCCGGAAAAGGTGGGCTAAGAACAGCGTTCCAAGAGAAGTTCCGTCTTTTGTTAGAAGGCATTTTAAGACAAGGATGCTGCTTGTTCTCTTTCTGCAAGCTGTTGAGCCGCAATTGTTAGCCCAAGTAGCCTTCTGATAGTGTTTTCTCAGGAGATGCAGCCAATCGGGTTCGTTTACGCCCGTTGACCTTGAATTAATCAAACCTCGGAATATATTCTCTGAAGTTAAGCAGAATGTCTGAAATCAATGAGCATGAATCTTTGCCTGGTCAGGCGGGTGGGCAAGCCAAGTGACCCACATAATGGCCGTTGAATTGCTAGCTGCAGATCAGGAAGCCGGGTAACGCGCGATCGTACTCCGTTTCCCTAGGTTCCAATCCATATGGTCCATGTCTGTGATGACTTGTCCGTTCGAAAGCCACGGGAAGGTAAGTGTTCTCTGCCAAGAAGCTCATTCAGTTGAGTGCTCGTAATCGTGCTCCTATCTCCGTACACAGTCTTGATCAGGTAGGAAGCATCTCCTCAACAGTCTAATTGCATTGGTACGCTTCATGAATTCGAAGGCGCCGCAGGTCCTCCCTCCTCGCCTGGCGTGGCTGTTATTTATACACTATGCTCCAATCTGCGGTTCAAGCCTTTGTTTCGAGACTTGTGGCACAAGGCACCAACAGATGAAACACGAGGATAGAGTCTCATGCCTCCGAGTCTTTCTTAAGTGAGCAGGTAGCTGCTCGTAGATTTCATAGTTCATCTAGGCTCCATATTCCACAACATGACCTGTGAGTACACTGCAAACACGAAAGTGATTATGATCAATAATCGTTAGCTCTTTCGTGACCGGCAACATGATGCATCGGTTTAGGAAATCCTTGGTCGAGGATGAGCAAGGGTTTTCGCTAGTCGTCGGCAATGAGTCCTCTAGTTGCAGAATTGTGCACCTTGCACTCCGGACCAAATCGGTAGCCCTTCTTCTATTGGTCCAACGGGCTGATATCTCGCTAAAAGATATTGCAGACCGTGCAGTTAGTGTGTTTGGAAAATGAACATCTTCATTGATGGCGCCTAGTCCGGGGTAGGATGCTGTGTGCGCTAACCCTACCAATTGTGGTTTTTCAACGGCTTTTGCTTTGTCCAAACGCGTCCCAGAAATGACTGGCTTTAATCAGAAATGGTTCAATATGCTCATCTGTCAGTCCAAGGGCTATCATCATGATCAGATTATCCGTACACCCTCCAGTCGTATTGCTACTATCCTGATTTGGTGCGGAACCATGCACCCCATGTGTTCAAGCTATTCTTTGCCACCTTTCAAAAGTCCCACAGTTTTGATGAATCCTTGCCACTTGGCGTGCAGAACTGGCGAGACTTAGGTCGCCTTGAGCGGAAGAGCTTGGTCATTAGGGTGGAGTGTTGGAAGTTCAAGGCTGCAAAACCTGACCTTCTTACTCCTGTATTGCGTACCTCGTATTGTCCATCGGAGTTTGAGCTTGGGTTAACACCGGTGTCTTGAGAGCGAACGTGGTGGTGATCCGTGAATACTCTGTAGTCCAACTCGTCCCAATCGTTACTGTTTCGCTTGCTTTTGGAGAGGTAAACTCCAATCTACCAGGTACTCAGGGGGTATTGTTGACAGATCCCAAGTTATCGCTTGATGTGCCTGGTGCAGATCGAAACAAGACTGATATTGCACGTCTTGGAAGAGTCGAAGTGATGCATAGGCGGTGAAATACTCAATTCATGGGAGAGAAGAAGAAATTCCTGCGAGATTTGCATCGTCGTTGGATAGAAGTTCGTATTCGTTACCATCATACGTGACTTGGTGAACCTTTAGACATGAGGGCATGTGAAGAAGATGGCCCCGGCGATCGCGGACGAATTTTGCATACAGTCCTGCTGAGCAGTATACGGCTGCCAAGGATACCAATGCTGGATAACAGAATTGCTGTGGCCTTGGAAAGATGATAGTCAGAGCAAAAGCACAGAGTTCGAAAAAGTTTTGAATTGATGCTTCGAATGAAGAAAACGAGCCTCGATGTGACGGTATGACCGATTCTTGAATAATAAGTTGAGCACAGAGATCGAATGACCATAGCCCGAACCGTGAGAAGATCAAGGTAGTGACGAAAAGGGGCAGGGAGGCCTGGCCGAGACCGTGAAAGCCGGTCCATAGGACATAAACAGCCGGAGTGAGACATGCTGCCTGCCACGACAGGAACCATATACCGGCTCGTACTGGACCAATTTTTGACATGAGACTCGGTGCTGCGAAGGTGGATAACAGTTCTGCCAGTGTTGAAACCATTCGCAGCAATCCAATAGTACTCGCCGTGAAGACTGGACTCGGATTTGACAATAGGAAAGTGATCATCTGGCCCGAGAATGACAACACTGTCAAATACAGTGTTGACAAAGCCAGAGAAGGCAAGAATCCTGTTTGACCGATATAAGAGACGAGAGGTTTAGATAATAACTGGACCATGTTCTGCATGGGACCACTGCGTGATCGTGTTGATTCCGTCATCTCAGATGATATGAGATTTGCCTCCATAGCATCATTATCTTCTAGAGGATGGGCCTGCTGACCAAGAGTCGGTACCTGCCAGAAGACTTTGGCAATAAACCAATATTCGACGAGGACAGATGTAGCATTGGTAGCCAAGGTGACCCAAACAGCCAGCTTCGCTGACCAAGAATGTAGAAGTGCGATCCCCAGTGGAGAGAGCAACTTGCAGATGAGATCAATCCGTCGCATTTGAGCGTTAAGGACTTGGAGTGCACCATCATTATCGGCTGAAATGACGAGGACCCAATCCCTCTCGATTGCAACGGTATTCATGATAGCGAAGAGCTTCTCGAGACAAGCAAATATCACGAGTAAAGGGAAGATGAGAAACAGGGAATAGTCCAACATCAGTTGGTTCGATTGAAGAGCGACGGAGAACAAACCACAGGAGAAGACGACCGCAATCCGCTGTCCAACTATGGAAAGTCGAACGACATGAAGTCGGTGAGCCTTGTCGATGTAGCTACCAACTTTAGGGGAGAGGAGGATGGCAGCCAGAGCTCGAACCAAGGCATAAATTGACATGGGAAGCAACGTGCTTGGGTAGATCGTGGCTAGAAATAGGACAGCGCCAAACTCGAAGCCTCTGGAATTCCACATGGATAGGAAATGAGAGACATAGAGGTATGGAGTCGGAAGCGAGTCCGTGTTGCTCGTGGTCTGAGGGTCCATGGTCGTCGAATCAACAGAACTGGGATATCTGGTCACTCGGAATGTAAAGATGAAGAAGATACTCCCACCAAGACAGGTAGCGATACATTGATGATGGTGTAGAGTACTGGAACTCCCTACCACCCAGAGGGGTGGCTTGAGGAGAGTTCCTCCATCGAATTGATCAAAGGATGTTGCATCACGCCTATCAGATTGCAACCAAGATGAAGGAGCGGTGGACTTCAAGTTGGAGGACGTCTCAAATAGTGCTACGGGTGATTGCAAGGCGGAAAATAGATCTACCGAGGTCCGATATGGAAAATAGATAGACCGGGATCCGATCGCACTAAGCTGGAAAAGGACAGACTTGGACGCGTCGCTCACATGCAGCATCAGCCCTACAGATAATTAACTGCAGCCACAGGAGACTATTGACAGCTGTCCGAGACTCCTGGATGCGATAAAATCGTTGGACCTCTTTCTTCTACCCTGTCCTCCTCAATCGGTCTATCTCAGGCATACGACTCACTCGGTGCGCAACATTTCATCGCCGCATTCTCCAAGTCCAAGGAGATCGAGCGCATGACATTTCGCCAATAATGGCCAATACACTGTCGGGGAATCCTTATGACGATGATCATGCCGTGCTCGACGATGATTTCCTCAACGACGGTGGGTGCTGCTTGAGAAACTAGCCTCGTCGTTATGACTGACAATGAGCTAGAGGTTGAGCCGGATGAGCCTTCATACAGTACATCCGACCGGGCACCTTTAACAGGCAACATTCAATCGTCATCCTCGTCTTCACAACCACCCATCAACCAAGGTTATCTAACGTCCCGAGTGCCAGGTGAAGATAGAAGAGCTCCGCAGAACACGATTGACGAAACAGTATGGGCAACGGTCTCAAGAGATCTATGGGCGGTGTGGGAGAAGATGATGCAAGTTCTCTGGCCCAAATACCTCCTTGGAGGGCTCTTGCAGCGACAAGGGGCAGGAACAGGAGATGTGGAGAGTCAAGGATTCGGCCACGATATTCGAGGACTGGTTGGAAGATGGCCCGATGCCGATGGTATTCTTCAAGGAGGCATGAGTGATGGTCTAAGAGATTGGGATCTGTGGTGAGTGGACACTCGGAACAAGACGAGCTTCAGGACTACAACTAACAGGCCCTAGGGGACCTCTCATCTTTTGTCTACTGCTCAGCATGTTCTTATCATACCGAGCTCCCGAGAGCCAGACCGACCTGGTCTTCTCGGGAGTTTTCTCACTGGTATGGATTGGTGAAGCTGTGGTGACTCTGCAGATCAAATTGCTCGGCGGAAACATGTACGTTGGATTTGCAAAGGATGTGGCCGTTGACTTGCAGCTGACAAACATCAGATCCTTTATGCAATCAGTATCCATTATCGGGTACACATTGTTCCCACTGACGATTGCAGCCCTTCTCAGCGCTGTTGGGTTACCCATGATTGCCAGAATACCAGTGTATATTGTCCTGGTTGCCTGGTCCCTGGCGGCTGGGGTCAGTATACTTGGTGGCTCAGGAGTGGTGAAGAATCGAGTGGCATTGAGTGTGTATCCTCTGTTTGTCTTCTATCTCGGGCTGGGATGCCTATGTTTTGTCAGCTAGCCCAGACTTGAGCCTGACAGTACGGATGAGAGTGGTGATGATGACTCTCTTGGTATTCTGTAATTTAGACACGAATGTATTACCAGACTATAGCGCCAGTATCAGCATCAACCTCAGACTGAATCTATGATTTCGATGTTTGTGTAGTCCAATATTAAAAATCACTGACAAGGCTTCCACATCCGGTGGGGCAGAAGTGAAGACCTCGAATGGACGATTGAATCATTGTGCGGAACCACCACCACTACCACCAACTGCGATCTGCATCTGCGAATGGCTGAACCCGAACCGCCATCATAACGCACCATCTCATGTTCTTCATCGCTTCATCGACATCAATTGATGAACTCACAGTAACTCACGGCGATAACCAGTGTTGATACCATTGTCTAGCACTTGTACGAAACTTCAACTCATTGTTATCGCAACGATCTCACCCACTTGCTTCCCACATACAATCTTACGCTTTGTCCTCATTCCAAGATCAGGCACCGCCGTCGCCCTCTTCATCCGTTGGCTTATTGTTCAGCATACGTCTGGTCTGCCCGTCGATCGCGAGCAGTGGACAACCAGAACGACCGGAATAACTGACCCCTCAATCCAGTGAATGAAAAGCCTTCCGGCAAGAACAAACAGCAGGCTTGACACATAACTGGCAATATTGCCCCGCCGCACTTGTGCGCAGGCGCAATTTCTATCAAGAGCGAATACCAAGGGCGAACAACCATCCTACTGCCATTTCGACTGTTCGGCTCTCCACAACTCTGTCCCCGGGTGTGGGAGTCATTGGCAAGATACCTATCGAAATGTCGGCCCAAAATGGTCATGAGAAGCCTCTTGACATCTCCTCCAACCCTACCGATATCATCACACGCGATCGTTCCCCACAGGCTGGAAGCTCCGATGGCGAAGGAGGCGAACGGAGTGCACGAGAGAAATTGAAGAAGACATCGATCGCAGGCTTGGTTCAGAAAGTGAAGGAATCTCATGGGGAAGATTTCGGCGAAAATGATACACTCCTGACCGAGTCAAGCGATCTGCCAACAGAAAACGGAAGTAGAGGGCGACCGTCCAAGAAACGGTCGTTTGAAGATCTACAGAACGATGAATCTGGCTTGAGTGTTGAGAATGGTGGCCCTCCGCTTCCCAAGAAGGGTTTGCATAAGAGAATGCGATCAAGAGAACTTACTGGTGACGACAATGTCCAAACATTTGATAAAGAGGATCTTGCAAGCCCCGTCCAGGAAGAGAGTGATCTTGAAGCCGAGAACTCGCCTGGGGGTCCAGGAATTCTGGTTGCTGCACCCTCCCAAGAAGAGGTGGATAAAGCTGCAGCCAACATGGCATCATCAACATCACCCGCCATCCAAAAGGTCGACCCGCCAGCATCTAATGAGACGTCTAAGATTTCTTCGTCATCTGGGTTTGCCAATGCCTCTGCAACGTCCCCTTTCGGCAACCTGGCTTCTCCTAAATCTCCTTCTCCAACCACGCAGTCTATTTCTTCTCCCGATAAATCTACCTCAATCTCGGCATTTGCCTCCTCTGGTTTGTCGGCTTTTGCTTCATCTGAGAAGTCACCCTTTGGTATGGTTGGAACCACTGCCAAAACCTCGTCTGGAGGCTTCGGCTCGGCTACAGGAGGCTTTGGTGGCGCATCACCATTTGCTAGCAAACCCTTATCGGGGTTTGGCTCGGGTGGTGGATTTGGAAGTGGTGGAGGGTTTGGTGGTGCTGGTGGTGGTGGTTTTGGCGGCAGCACGTCAAAACCATTTGGTACCGGCGCTACATCGTTCGCTGGAGCTGCAGCAGCTGGCACATTCGGCAACGCAAAGCCATTCACATCGTCTAAGCAAGATGATGACGATACCAGTCAGCACGACGCAGATGGTGATGAGCAACATCA
The DNA here is from genome assembly GCF_035927105.1 of Exophiala bonariae. Taxonomy (NCBI): domain Eukaryota; kingdom Fungi; phylum Ascomycota; class Eurotiomycetes; order Chaetothyriales; family Herpotrichiellaceae; genus Exophiala; species Exophiala bonariae. The sequence continues at coordinate 231,721 of NW_027042501.1, forward strand.
AACAGAAGATGACACCCAACAAGACCCCCGTTTCAAAGAACAAGAGCATAGTAAGTCTATCAAAAGTTGTGAAGATAGTATCTCCTATACTTATGCATCCGCAGTTGAGACCGGAGAGGAAGAAGAGAAGACAGTGTTCAGTTGTCGAGCCAAGCTGTATCACTTTGAGAAGGAGTGGAAAGAGCGCGGAGCAGGGGTTTTCAAGATCAATGTGCGTTACGAGGCATCATCACTGTCTGTTACAAAAGACGAAACCACCGAATCAGAGGCTGGTGAAAGCAAAGATGATTCAGAAGCTGATCTTGAAGCCGGCGATGAACTTGGGCCCCAACTCGAACGCAAGGGCCGCCTTCTCATGCGTACAGACGGTGTTCATCGTGTTGTACTCAACACACCAGTGTTCAAAGACATGAACGTGGGGACACTTGATGGAGGAGAACCATCAGGGAAGACCATGTTTTTGACAGGCTTGGAAGATGGCAAACCCATGAATCTGCAGATCAAGGTATGGTGAATTCTAAAAATGAGAGCACAGAGCAGCTAATGATTCTCTAGGTTGGCAAGGAAGACTTCCTGAAGGAAATCTACCACAAAATTAGGGAGTTACAGGAAGACCTGTGAATCTGGTGATTCCGAAGCACCGAGACGTCTTCCTAGATGAGCCTGCCGATAATTCCTGGCGGTGCAACACTTTCGACGATGGCTGTGGACATCAACATGCTCGGAGTTGATAGGGACCCTGGCAGTTTACGGGCAAGCTATGGATTGGCCAAGCTGAAACGCCACATGACACACACACACACGAGTGTTGCCTCTTGTTGTTACACTCGCTGGCCATGTGCATCAGAGTTGGGCACTTCCTTTGGTAGAAACGAAGCGACTTCCAGGAAAACCAATACTATTTTGTTGGAGTGGCATTGATTGAATGCGAAATGAGAGCCGCGATTATTACCCATAGAGTTGCCATCCTCCTGCAGTGCAGGATTACAGGTAGAACTATGAAGGGCATGGTGAGAATAGCGATGAAGGAATGCGCAGGTCAAGCGAAAAACGAGTCCCATCACCCTACACGTTCGTAAGACTAAGAAGAAATAATCAAAATCCCTTTGAGCCTACAATAACTTTATTATAGTGTCTCTGCTGCACAATCATAGTAAGGGCTTCAATGTGCAAAGGACTAGCTTCGGAAGTAACAACTTGAATGGGAGTCTAGAATGGCTACAAATGTGAACATCGATTCGATCACACCTCGGGCAGTGGCAGAAGATCCGACCACCACCATTGACCCATCGGATCATCAACTAACAACGAGTCATATCCTGCCGTACTGTCGTATGCGCTCACTTCATGGCTAGTGTGGTTGGCGGTGACGGTCACATTCCCCGGCAATCCGCGAACAGACTCACTTGAGCGCTGTGGCCAGGCGGCATAGTCAGCCTGACGATAGCTAGGCGTTGCGTCGCCAGACAGCACGTCGGTCCGATCCTGTTCCCTCCTTGCTCTGTGGATGTCGCTCTGAGCCGCCTCGAAGACAATGTACCAGTGCGAGCAAAGAGCCGGGCCAAACGGACTGAAGAGATCCTGCTGGTGTGGACTCAGGTCAATCTGTTCCGGGTGAGAGGAGGTGGTCGATACATTGCGGATGGAGTGGAGGACTCTCTCGGCGCCGAATGCAGTGGGAAACCGCTTCTTCAGCTCCAGGATCGCTTGGTCCGTGATTCGCGTTTCCTTTCCTGCGTTCGCAGCCAGCGCCGGGAATCGGTGCGCGGAAATCTGCAGCAGCGAGGCTACGAGCAGGTAGAATATCGAGGCCGGCGACACGAACCAGATGTCCGCCCAGTCGAGGTATTCCTCAAAGATGCCGGAGATGAAACTCGCGGCCAGCACTGATACTCCCGAGGGGCATTTGTCTGGTGCTTCTTGTCGGAACAAGATGATCAGCGCCACAAAATAGGGCACATGCAGCTGTCGGCTGCGGAATGAGTAGGGTTTCAAGAGATTCGTGGTGCGGTCGTGCAGGTGGAATATCTCTGGAAGAGCACCAATCCACGAAGACAGGGATGTCTCGAATTCGAGGCGCTGGTTTTCAGTCAGGTGTCCACGGAGGCAGGATTGTGTCAGGTCGCCCAAGATTCGCGTAATAGAAATGAAGTTCATGAAGAGAAGAGCATCCTCGTCGAGTACAGCGAAATCTCGAATGTTGAGCACTCGCATATTGGAATCCTGTGGATTTATGGCGCGCGGCCGGCCGTGACTCGTGGCGATTTGACTGTCTCTGGACTGTTGTTGAATAAGTCAAATCAAATTCTCTAACATCTCTGAGGATAGGTCGCACATACCACGAGCGTCCACCAAAGCTTCCTCCAAAGTTGTGCATGCTGATGGCGTTCATTGGGCTCCTTGTGCAAGCCTATTTGGTGGGCAAGGGCAACCCCTATTCGGAGCCAAAAGCTGCTGTTGTCGATCGAGATATGTTCCGGTCCAGACTGGTTCCACCACTGCAGGAATACCGTAGCAATGATCACATCAACCGTGTTGTGCTCGTCTCCAGAGTAGAACCTGGCCTTTGCACGTTGATAGCACTGCTTGCCAAACTCTGCGGCTCTTGGTGCGGTTGAGACTTTCGATCCCGCGACAAGAATTGATAGCATCAACATTGATGGTTGGTTTGCAGTACCGGAGTCGTTGAAGATGGCGTGAATTCGATCTACGTCCACTAATGGCATCCACGGCCCGCATTTCTTGATGAAACTGACGATTAGGCTTTCCCTGATTGATGAAGATACCATGCCGTCTACTGTAAAGTTTTGAACTGTCAAATGAGGCGATGGTGTTGGGGTTTTGTTGTTGGTTTGCCGATATTGAGACGCATCTTGCTCGTCAATGATGACATGAGTGTCGAGGTAATTCGACCTCCCAAGATAACTCGGCTCGACTGATGACCCGCCGCTATCTTCCACTGCAGATGTCTCTCGATTGGTATGACCACCGTAGACCTGAGTTGTCAGAGTAGTAGAAGGGGCAATACCCCTTTTGCGTTTGCGAACATGTGGCCTGTCTCGGCTATCAATTGATGCACTGAATTTGTGGCTCAGGAACCCACCTGCATTCAGTTCCAAGGTGGCGACAACTGGAGCACGATCCTTGATGGTCGAAGGATAATGCGATGTCGCAACGTATCTTTCTCGAATGGCAGTTTGCGCATGCTTGTCCCTGTTTTGTTGGCTTCGGGCCCATTTTGGGCAAATTCTGTCAAGCAATCCTACACACAAGCAAAACCACCATTGTGGCAGTGGTTGGGATATTGGCCACACAGCTGAGGAGCTAATAGACTTCTTTGATGCAAAGATATACGAACCTTCTGATGAATGTCTGATTAAGGGTAGACGTGGTTGAGGATCAGAAGATCTAGACATCAAAAAATTGAATGCGGAGCAAATAGTTTCCTTAAAGCTTAATTTGAAGTCGCCTATCTGCGGCTTAGCCTCGTCAATAACCTGGTCGCGCTCGAGATGCTGACCAGAGCTGTACTCAGACAGAGATTGCTATTCTTCACCCACGCTGCGTGGTCGATCTTCGGCTAGTACCTACGGGAGGTATATTAGCAGTCCTAGACCCGACTAGGGCTCAATCGAGGATGACTCAATTCCAGACTCCCAACGAATCCGAACTCCGAGTGATACTTCCAAGCGCCCAACAATAAGTCCAGTATCTTTCTCTGGCATCACAAGCATAGCTTCTGTGGACTGTAGGGTTCAGTCAATAAGCAAAATGCCCGTTGGAATAGATCTGTTGCAAGATGTTCGTGCAGCCCGTGATAAGGTTGTGGTTTCTAGCTGTTTATTCAGACCCTAATGACACGTTACGTACTAGCATAAGACCAGGGACTCTAGTGGTCTCTCGAGCAGAGATTGGGCCTCTCTTGGAAGCTCATAAATTTACTCCGTACTATAGGTAGATTTCTAGGCCCTTTGCGCACGGCTCAGCCGAGTACAATCACCTGCATTGTAGCTTTTGCTTAGGATTTGTTACTCCTTGTTTAGGATACGGCGGAAGATGCTCAAACGTGAGTTTAGATCGCGGAATTTCAAAGAGATCGAGATTGATTAAGTATCGTGCCATTGGTTTGCTGACTATATGCGCTGTGGTTGCGCAAAAACCGGCGTTCCTACGCCTATCACTACTTCGCTGCTTAAAATATGAAATATTGCAATCTCTGACAGCCGGCTTGCGATCTCGCGCAGGGTCGGCGAGTTAATCGCAATACTAGACTCAAACTTGAGGGAGGTCTTTTCAGACCTCCACGCCTGGGTAACCCGAACAGCTGCATCATCTGTCTTGCATGGAACCCAAAGGGCGAAAGCGCCAGCAGCATCGGCGCCGAATGCGGGCAAGTACGTCCATGTCAAAAAGCCTTTGTTGGCATAGATTCCAGGTAATTTTGGCGTCCCAAATGTGTTGAGATCATTATCGGGGACTGCCTCTAGGTCACCGAGAACCATGTTCACCAATACTTGCCCATTCGAAGAAGCCGTAGCACAAAAGCGTTTCGAGTCGTGTTGGGCGGTTAACGTGTTAAACACTGCAGGTATTCCGTAAGTCTCTCGATCCCGGATGATCCAGTCCATCTGGTCATTGAGGACTAAGGGAATATTTGTTCCACGAATAATCTCGTTCTTGGAGGTTTGATAGGCGACATCATGAATGTGGAGTCAGAACGCTTCACAACGACCACCACCAAGCCAGCCGACAGCGTCGAACGTCGTATGTGCAAGAGTGCAAGTCACTACGGTCCCTGGAGCCTCGATCGAGAAAGACGGTACTCCTAGAGGTAGGAAACTTTGGAGTAGGGTCTTCGAAGTTCTAAACTGTATTGATGCTGTAGTAAACGGCGACTGGTCTGAATGCGAAGGTTGAATGAGGATTGGGGAGAGCGTTACCGACGCTGAACGCGCTGCTTTACTGGTACGAGTCCATTTCCATTCTCTCAACTTCTGAGCCGAGTTATGAAATTCGTCATGTCCAAAGTTATACCTCCTATGCTCAATTGCTGCTGGAGTCAGTGTATCAACAAGAGAATCACCATCGCAAGAGCTTACTGTTGAGTTTCTCGTCAGGCACATCCATCCCGGCAAGGCGTGTGTTCTCTTGGATCTTGCAAGCTCGATCATATCGGATAGAGTTGTAAAGGCGCAACCGCTCTGAGACCTCTCCAGAGTTTAGCCCCCTTTCCAAGACTACACCTAGAGCTACAGCGTCTTCCATCGCCATTGCTGCTCCTTGACTCTGATGGGGCAAAAAAGGTGCGCTGCATCGCCTATCAATGCGAGTCGCGAGTTGACAAAACCAGGTAAGTTTTTCATATCCAGCAGCCTCCACAACTTCAAAGAGTCAGGATTTGCTTTCTCCAGCAACGCTTGAAACTTCGGAGCGAAGTCTCGATAAACATTGAGTAGGGTTGCTTTGCTCGTATTCGTGCTCCAGCCATCCCCAGCATCAGACTCAGACTCGGGATGTATGCAAAGTAGATTGAGCAAGGTGTTGTCTGACGTCGGATAAGCAATGATACGTCGATCCGTGCCAAGGATAACTGAGAAGATGCCAGGTTTCTCGCAGAGCGGCCTCGTCATCGGATCGTTGAACGCATCCTCTCGAGGAACCATGAATCTGAAGCCGCTCTTTCCTGAACCAAAGGTCTTCGCACTCTTTCCGCCAGGGACTACGCGACGTGATTTAGAATAAATACCATCGGCCCCAATCACAACGTCGGCATAGACTTTGTTTTCATCCCCCGGCGTTATCGATGCATTTTCCGGGTCGACATCCACAACGGAACAGGACAGATGCTGCTCACATGGTGGCCCGAATCCATCGCTGGCCAAGGCTTTCTCTTTCAGCACATCGTGTAAGCGGACCCGGTGCGCTGACATCCAATCCTAAGATTTATCAGAGCATACGCAAAGGAAGTAGTATGCACCACTTACATGTTGCCATAGTTTACTGGCTTCGCCCAGATTAATTTCACGATACAGCTCACCAGAAGCACTAAATTCGCGGACCTATGTAAGTTTTCGCTTTCAGTAAGAGCCTGCTCTGTGCCGCTGGAGTCTTACATATTCAACTTTGTTTGCCCCAATTGTGGGGTCAACTCCGAGCGCCTTCAGAATACCGTACGCATTTGGAGCTATGTGTACTGCCGCGCCTAGCTCTTGAGCAAAGCGACTCTGCTCATAAATCTTATTCACGTTATCAGCAAGCCCTAAGGAAGCCCCTTATGCAAGAACCCAAGTTTGTCACCTTGACATGATGGCCATTTCTGCGCAAGGCGATGCCGACAGTCAGCCCGGCGATACCGGCGCCAATGACAACCGCTTGGAGCGGCTTCGTCGATTCGATAGATGACTGTGCAACGAATTTTATAGGTGGACTCGACATCATTCGAACAAGGCACTCTTGCGCTGTCTGAATATGAAATCGATGACAAGGTTTGAAGCAAAGCTTTGTGATATATGCTATTATGGAAGATCACTCAGTAACACTGAAGGCTCTTCATGGCAGATTATGGTTATCATTACCAGGAACGCGCTTGACAGAGACCAGACGATAAACTGATACCAAGGCTTGTTCTGTAAATTTGTTGCGAGGATTCCCCAGCGCGTCTTCTTCATGAGTTACGTTCGCTCGGAAGAGATGGGTTTGTCACCCCAAAGGTGAAGACCCGTTGCGGAATGGGAGATTGGGAGCCTCGCGAACTGTGATTCGCGGATCACCGATTCATATTTCCCCGGAAAGAGAGGCCCCGGGAGGGGCCATCAGCGGGAGATGATGTTCGGCTCAGACTTTGTTAGTGATAGTTCGTACGCTGAGGACACGGAACCAAATGGCTGCAATAGCAAAGCACAGATCCCTGACTATCGTGATCTGTAAACTAAACCAAATAATATGCCCCCGAGGATTGCTAACTCCCTCTATTGAGAATCATTTTCGTGTTAGGCTTGGAGTATTGGATGTAAGAGACCTCGAGCTGGTCAATAAAAAAAGGCTGTGGTCAGAAATGACATTCGAGATTTGAAAGAGGTCACTTTCGATGAAGAGAACGCACTCGTTTTCGAGAAAAATGTGTCTGTGCCCCTCAAGGGCTCGGATTTGCCTGTACGAGCGAACATTTACCGTCCTCTTGATACATCACGTCAGTATCCAGTCTTAAGTAGCTATGGTCCGTATGGGAAGGACATATTTTACGGCGAGTGGGTATATGATTTGTGAGACGATGACTGGGCAGGTTGGAAAACTGGTAAGATGCCCAAGGTATCAGTTCGAGTCAGGAAGGGTGATAAAGGAGTGAATGATGCAGCCGCGGAAAGGGCGTGGTCTACTCGACCAGAGAATGAGTGGCCTATCGCCCGTACAGATTATCAGCGCTGGTATCTCACTCCCAAATACACGTTAGGAACTGACCCACCTTCAACTTCCGCAGTACTAAACTACAAGGCACTTGGAAGCCTCAAGGATCCCCAGCTCTTCCAATTTCGCAGTGCACCTTCCAAGCAGGAAACAGAGATTACCGGTCATATCACGGCACATTTGAACTTGTCCTTGACTCGGCAGCTTAATGATTTGGACGCATGGGAGCGTCCAGAACTCGATATTTTCGTGACTCTACGTCACATTGGTGTGGATAGGCAAGAGATAACTTATACAGGAGCGGCTGGAGATCCGGTTGCACTGGCCAATGGCTGGCTACGACTGAGTCTACGCAAGGTAGATGAAGATCACCCAAAGCACCGTCCATGTCTACCCAGGCGAAACTATTTGTCAACAGATGTACTCTCGGTCGAACCGGGCGAGGTATATGAAGTGGATGTAGAAGTTTGGCCAACGAACGTGGTGGTGGAAGAAGGCTGCTCGTTATTGTTCGAAATATCCTCAGGCGATACTAGAAATTCGGGTCTCTTCACACACGACAATCCGGTTGACAGACCCGCATCTCGGCTAGCTGGACTCAACTACGTCCATTTTGGTGATGGGATCCTTAATTATGTTGTTTTGCCAATCATGCCACCTGCCAATGAATCTAATCAGGTTGTAGAGCCATACTAGTAGTTGACACACCTAGTTAAGCAAGTCCAATCATATTTAATGGTGTCGACCGCAGGTTTCGAATAGTGTTTCCCCAAATCAATGCAACTTCTTAGTAGACACTCGGGGTTTGCTATTTCTCTGCAGTATCACAATGCTAAGAAAATGTCAACTAGGACAATGGGCGCAGGAAATTGCGAACCCCGGTGGCAACGATCTGATATCCTCCAAAAATTAACGCACAAAGAGTTGGAAGGACAATCACCACGCCACCCACAAGAGCACCTCGGTCAAAGAAGCCAATATCAAAGCCTGAGGATTGCTTGACCGGCTTGAAAGGGCGCACAGCATGCCCACAAAATTGCCCTGGATTTTTGTCCGACGCAAAGGATCGGATCCGCTGAGGCGCTGGTTTTGACATCTCAAGGGTATCGTAGCGTAAATGAAGATCGACAGCATGATTGGTAACTGGTAGGGGCGGACCAACTATATGATAAATCAAAGATGAGCGTCGACAGACCAGATGAAGATTCACTCACCCAACAGCGGCAACGGAATCTGGTTTAGCATGCATATATCGCTGTCGATGAACAATGAGAGGTATTTAGCCTCCCCTGCACTGGAGAAAGAGTACAAGGCCAGACAAGGCCCTCTATGGTCGAAATTTAAAGTCAGTACAACTCAAGAAGCTGTCTTAGGGACATACTGCTCTGCAGCGATTGTCATGGCATCCACAATTCCTGTCACAGTCAAAAGGTGAATAGCCTGAGTGGGAGGCTTGCCCTGAAGTTCAAATGCACTGTCTGTAATCAGTTCGCTGTTCCAAAAACTCGTGTGCTGATATACTCACTTGCGTGTGTATTCTTTTATCTGCACTCCAGATAAATCGAGCAATACGTTACCCTTCGATTTCGAATTTTTGGGGGTTTTCACCGCTTGTACCCTCTCCGAATGCTGTTGTAGTGTTGAATACTCAGTTTCAAGTATATCCTTACACTGTGTAAGAAATTCGTCCTTGACCCATTCGTTGGCAAGCACAATATCGACGCCATAAGGGGAACTTCCGCCAAATCGGCACTTGGAAGCAATTATCTCACTTGCCGCTTTTCGAACATTGGCCGTTCCATCAACAACTGCGATAGTGATTTGGTGAGGTCGATGCTGCAAAGAATCGGGGTAAATAGTTGCATTTGTGGTTTGGTCAACGACTCGACATCGAGAGAGAAACGTGGCGTCCTCGATCCTGGTCGAGGCAATGATGCAAGAAGCGCCGTCAAATATCTCGAACTCCGTTCGGAAATATTGGTCAACCGCATGCAAGCTAGGCTCCAACTAGATTTACTGCAAATTAGCCCATCTATCACGCATGCACAAGCAAAGGCAGAGCTCGTAGAAAAAAACTTCTTACCTCCAACAGAACCACATTGCCTGCCGCGAACGCTGCGGCTAATGCCGATATAATTGAAAAGAACCTTGTACGTAGTGTAGGTTTAAGAACGACAACGCCATACGGAATCCTCCTCTCCGCGTTGTTTTCATTTCTTGTAATCCGAAACTCTTCTTGAATGCTGTGATTGAAATCGATGTCTTGATAGAGCCTTCGAATTGCATTCAGCGACAGAGCAAGCTCTACTCCGACATCCGCATCTGCAGAGCATCTGTCCTGCTTGATTGCTGCCCGTATTTTCTCGAGGTCCGTTCTAAGATGACTATGCAGGAAAAATAGCTGACTCTTACGATATCGGGCATTACGGCCTCTTCCGTCGAATGCCGTGGCAAGTAATTCGTTGTAAAGCCTATCAGAAGCAGGTTTCACATTTAGTTTTGGCATCTCGTCCTTGGTCTCCTATCAGAGAAAGCTCTGCCTCGCTCAGTAAACGTGCACTTCGGAGCACTTGTTAGTAAGAGCTGGCCAGAATCATCTATCTCGTCCCATCTGCTGCTAATGATGTGAACACAAGTTCAAGTACTTGACCAGTATGCTACATGGTACATCCTTCTTCACCCGGAAAATACAGTTCCCACCTCGGTGTCGGTGTTCACTTGGTCGGACTCGGAGGGTAGAGAATGTGTGGAATGCTAACTCGACGAATCGGAAGTTGCGGGGCCGGTGGCGTAGGAGTGTGTTTCCATAGCCGTTTGCAGCTCCGCGGTCAGCTGTTGTCGAATCAAAAGCCATGGGTTATCCGCATAACGACACTGGGCATGCGGTATGCATCTTATTCATCCAACTCAACTTGACAACTTCATACGAAGCTGTCATTGCCAATGGCTACTTCGATGACCACCACGACGACCTTCCCTGCAGCGACTTTGAGACTTTCAGATCACGAGAGCAGTAGACAAATATTTTTACTCGATACAGAGGTCGATCAGACGGCTCTCCCAGCGAACCCAGAAGATTGGCCTACAGATTACAGACGCGTGCCCGAGGTACCGTCGCACAAATCAACAATTGGATGCTGCGGAAAGGCCCTATGGAGCGAACGCTCTCGAATTTGCATTTATCTCTGTCATGATGTATGGAGTTCGAATGCAATCGGTAAGCAAACCTTGGATCGAGGAAGAGGTTGCTCCATCAAGAGCTCGAATTGCTCATATGCTGTAGGCTTATACGATTATCTGGGAGACTACAGGAGGTCGGTACTGGCCCGGGTTGACCAGGTGGAGGATTGGAGGCGAATGGTGATCCGACATGAATTATTGCAGATTGTCGAACTTTGTTAAATTACTGAAGACAAGTATACCCTGCCATTCCAGCATTCTGGTATTATCGCACAGAACCTAGCCTATCCCGAAAGCTTACAGGAGGCCATTATCCTGCACTGATGTTTTCTATGTCAAGTAATGCACAATAACTCAAAATGACCAAGTGTAACGCTACTGTTGCATTCCAGGTCATACTCTCCAATTTTGACCTGACACGATAAGATGTACTAGCACTGAAGAAACTCACAACAAGAGATCTGATGGAGTGGTGGATATCTTGTGTCATGTCACTCGCCACTTTCAATGTCTGTCCCGCTTTAGCCTTTCAAGCAGAAGAGTCCCACTTTGGCTCTGTGTCCAGCAGAACAAACATCATCCGTGCCAATTCGCTTTTGCTGGCATTTTTCCATTCATGGTCTTAGCACGCTGGACGCAGCTGTCTCCTCGATGGAGCACTCGTGTCTCCCCCGAATCCAACCCAGCTATTACGGATCCCTCAATAACAACACCGTAGTCAAGACTTTTGGTTCTCTGCATCTCTGATGTGGCACCGGGAGGAAAGTCCAAGAAGCGGAAGACAGTTCCACTGTTGATGGAGATACCTGGTGCATTCTTGAAATAACCTTCGTACGTATTGATATCTTGTGCATCCTCGAGTTTGGCTGGGAATTCATTGGTAGCATATCCAAGGCCCACTTTCGCAGGAAGAGAGGTACCCTCGAGGGCAAGCTGATCAAGATCTTTCAGATGTAAGTCCTCATTGATCTGGGTGGAAAAGACTGCTTTTCCTTGTGCGTCGTGGTCTGTCACGAAGCGTTTGAGAGGCCGTAGAGCTGCCATTTGAATCAGCCTGAGAGGTTCCAATTATTTTCGAACCAAAATCTCACTCACATAGCAGAAAGCTTTTTACAGAGTGCGTTCGAACCCAGTTCAAGTATCATGCCAGATATTATGATTTCGAAATTGTACTTGCCAATGAGTAGGCCACAGCAATTGCCCTTACGACGAGCCTTATGGGACTATTTGTGGAGTGCACCCTCTGATCTAACCAACCGCCATAACAATTTGGCCGGAATTGGAGAACTTGAGGGCAAACAGCGAGTTGGATCCTACTTAGGCAGTTCCAATCCTGAATTTCCGAAGCAATGACTTCCCAATCATCTTTGACCACGGTTGGATTGAAGTTTGTGCTGATCGACAAAGGCATCCGGAACGAAGTCATGCTGCCACATCAATTGTTTTTCACGCATAATCCTAGGCCTTAGCCATCGCAAAAGGATTGACATGCTTAAAGTGATCCCACTCCCGACTTTCCATCCTGAAGCATCTCACAGCGGAACAAATGGCCGTTGCGGCTTACACCAACGCGTGTCTACCACAAACTATGTTTTGACACGAAGGAATCAACCTATATCGATCCTTGTATGCAATAATCCTCAATAATCTATGTCCCTGTCCCCAGGATTTGTTTTTCTAGTAATAGCACTGCTTGTGTGCATAGAAATATTCCATTCTAAATGGATGGTTTCAAAGCATCACGGAGTAACACCACATCATCATGATTGTTGACAATGATTCGACTGCCGTTCGAATGACCGATCAACCTATGACCCATTTGTCACTGCGATACATTTCACTTTGATGTTTTCAATGCCAATAGCAGAATCTGCTGCTATAGCGGCCTTATTCGGAATGCCTGTGTTGGCTTCGGCAAGCGAGTCGGCTTTCAAGGCTGGTCGATCTGCTTTACCAGCAGTCGTACCCCCATCAACCGGCATGATCAGACCTGTGATCCAGCGGGCTTCCTTTGAGCACAGGAACAAAATTGCTGTCCATCAATCAGTTGACTCATCATTACACATCTCACGTTTATGTGACTTACCATATCCCACGTCCCATCCTGTACCTTCAATCTTCATCAAATTCTGATTGATTCGTGCTTGCCGCATATCATCGGTCATGCCTCGCCCCCTTACCATAGGCGTGAACACCATTCCTGGGCACACACAGTTCACCCTTATGTTTTCCGGACCGTGCTGCGCGGCCATTGCGCGTGTCATCTGGATAATTGCTCCCTTGCTCGTTGGGTATAAAAGGCTTGGATTGCCGCCCAGTAGCCCAGATACCGAGGACATGTTCACTATGACCCCACGACCATTCTTCCGCATCTCTGGAATGACGTGTCGACTCATGAGCACCATGCTCGTCACATTGATGCGGAGGTCGCGTTCCCATGCTGCGATGTCCAAGTTAGTCGCGTCTCCTAACGCACCACCAACACCAACAATGTTGACCAATATGTGGATAGTTCCGAACAATTCGACAGTTTTTGTTACGGCGTTCTTGCACGATTCCTCATCGGTGACATCTGTTCGAATGACTGCTGATACGCCTCCTTCCTCAGTAATCATTCTCTGTGTCTCTTTTGCCCAATCCTCATTGAAGTCGAGGAGTGCCACTTTGGCACCTTGTCTGGCCAGTAGAATGGCTGTTGCTCTTCCATTGCCAATCTCACCTGTTTACAAGAGTCAGTGGATCTGTTGGAGACCATGTTTTACATACCCGAACTCACCATCCAATCTAGATCCGGCCCCAGTAACAACGGCAACTTCTCCGGAGAAGCTGAATGCTAATGGTGGTTGATAAGAACCCATTTTGAGTATGCTTGAGGGCCTGACTTTAATGCGGTAGTCTTGCTTTCAGAGCTAATTCTCATCATCTTATGAGAGACGTAAGTTGTAATGATGCTTATGTCGCATAGTGCGAAGTTCGTTGGCTGCTCACCGGACATGGGATCAGCGATCTCGTTTGCCACACGAAACGGTGATATTGGACTCTGATGCCGAATCTCCGTTCCCTTACGCAACCCCTCACCGGCGATACAGTCATGAAACACCGAGATGCAGAATGCCGCCGTGGTGGCTAGTCGCGGGTTCTTCAATTACTCCAAACCAGTGGGCGTAGCACAAGTAGTGGTTTTGATTTTCTGATTGGTCAGATCAAATTAGGAATATCCTGAACTAATTCCCATGTGTCTGATTATAACACAAGTTGTTAAAGGAGGGTAGTTTGGTGCTCCATAGAAAAGGGAACAGCCTTGTGAGGCGAATTTGCACTACGGCTTTTCCTTTGTCCAACTCTCACTATAACAGAGACCTAATGCATCAGTCGCCTCATCTGAAGAGAGCATGAATAAGCAAAAAATGCCAGTGCTGCCTGAAAAAAACTTGTCTAGAGTTTTGTGGGCACAGAGCGAGTTGTGATGACCTTTGTTTGCGTAATAAAAAATTTCTAAACTACACTGCTTTCCTGATAACCCTTTGGCTACTGCGCAAGCCAGAAATTGAACCATTGTATGATTCCTCTTAAACTCTCCTCCTTTACATATCCTAATTGAAGCGTTAGTCAAATCTTTACGAGATAATTGATTATACCAGTTCAAGCAAAGGGGCACCAAGGTCGAAGGATCATACTCTCATATGCATTGTTCATATTGCCACGGAGTGCAAAACCATGCTCTACCCTTGAGAATAGCTGAACTTGATAAGCTTTCTTGTCATTCCGAAGAATGTTTATTGCTTTTCGGCGAGATTCAGTGTCGAAAGTGTGATCAATTTCTGAACATGAAAGAAACAGAGGCCCTAAGGTGTCTTGTCAGTGCTGTAATTGCGAGGAGTTTAGAAAGAGAAGGATTACTCTTCAGATTCTGAAAATGATGGTCTTTCAGGAAAGCTGGATGTGCAAATGCTCCGCAAGACGAAATACCATTTGCAAGCTCATTGCACACATATGGTGCCCCGAAACAGTATCTTGTTGAGCCCAGCTGGTCAGTATCAGCTGAAGCAGTAGGAGATCACCTTTCCTCACCCTACACAGGCATATTTTGTATCAGAGTTACCAAATTTTGATTTGACCTCTGTAACCCATTTCGGCACCGCTTCATCTGCAAAGGTAATATGTTTGACCTTCCATGCCTCGTAGTCGAAATTGGGATCCGAGTTATCATTTCTGTCTTTACGATGTTTCCATACTGGATCCTAAGGCCATCAGTTTCTTTCGACTACACGTAGAGGCTTCAGATAACAAACCCCCCGAAAATAGTCAGGCCCCAGAACCTGGTAACCTGCATCCGCGAATCCATCCATGATGAGGAAGCCATTGGGGAAGAAGCCCCAAACATCTGGAAAGTATAAGACAATATTGCCATTTGCCGTTCCCTCTTTGGGGGATGTGATATAGGTGTTCATGCCAGAGACTGTCTCGAAGCGACCCCTGCCCTCCCCTTCATGAATAGAACCCTTGAGACAGCACTCGCCAGATGGCTTTGCAAGGTAGTCATCTTGGCCAGGCATAATTGTGTGAAAGGAGCGATTTCGGTAGCGATAGGATGAAACTGATGTCAGGGCGAAAGGCCTCTATGGATGCAAAACCAACCAGGTCGTCAACACGCTAAAATTGAGGACAATCATCCTGGATGATATCATCGGCTAATTGCACGCTACCCCAATCTTGAGTTCGAGTATCTCCTCGTGCGGGGACGGCGAAAGTGGCGGCGATATAGGAATATAACCGGTGAAGTTGATTTCGCCGTACTAGCTTTGGGCAGGGGCATGGTGCCGTCACCAGTTTTTCATTCAATCAATCTACTGGCAATACCTCTTTTGTGACGCCTGACTCTCTCACCTAGTTGACTTCGCCCTCATTTATGTGTTCAGGAACCGTTCCGAGTCGAGTTGGCCCCATGCGCAACCTCGGATACTTGCATTTCCCCATATATGCTACCTCAATCCGTTATTTCCCCATGGGCTCCTCGTCGTTCCATATATATCGCCGTACCGACCTTTTTCACAACACATCTGCCCCTTACTCTGTTAAAGTGACAAAAATAGACGGTATCTGGTAGCAGCAAGGACCTGACATGACTTCACACGGAATGGAGCAGCATACCAATGATACAGTCCAACAATCTGCCCTGCGTCAGACGGCTAGCAATATCGAGAAAGGATTACACAAGCATTCAGAAGTTTCTGGGCTCGACGATCCTGCCTTGGAGGTCAGTTTGCGTCAAGACCTCGTTCATTCGGCCATGAACTAACTTTGAGAACAGGGCCAAGCTGTTGGCTATAGGGAATATCGGGAAGGTCTTGACCTAGAAGTATCCCATCGAGAGGTATCTTATCCACGTACTTTTTTGCCCTAGTGCAGCAAATTAACACTACTTCCAGGAACGCAATGTCCGATGGAAGATCGATCTCATCATTTTACCCATATTTCTCGTCACGCAGTGCCTCCAATTCATGGACAAGACCGCCCTCAACTATGCCAATCTCTTCGGATACCAAAAAGCTCTAAATTTGAAGGGCACTCAATTCAACTATCTCTCAGCTATGGTGTACGCCGGGTATTTCTTCGGACAGTATCCCTGCGGCTGGTTGATCGGTCGTTATCCTGCTCAGAAAGTACTTGGAATTAGCTGTCTTCTCTGGGGACTTATGGTCATCATTCTTACTCAGTGCCATTCATACTCCTCAGCATTGGCGGTCCGATTCTTTATGGGTCTCTTCGAAGCGGCCGTGACACCTGGGCTAACTCTGATGACTGGGTTCTGGTACAAACGAAGCGAAATACCCCTCCGTCAATGTGTCTGGTACTCCTCGCTTGGCTTCGGTGGTATTATTGGGTCCTATATCTCTACTGGAGTCTCCAAACTTCCTGCAGATTTTTCACCACAACGATGGCAACTTGTTTTCTACATACTTGGTGGGGCGACCATGCTATGGGCTTTCGTACTGTACTTCTGCCTCGCGGATACGCCGTCGAACGCTAGGTTTCTCAGTGAGCGTGGGCGTCTTATCGCTGTGAAACGTGTTGCCGCCAACGAAACTGGCATCAAGAACAAAGCATTCAACAAAAAGCAGGCCATACTAGCATTTTATGACCCCAAGGCCCTGTTGATCTTCACCTCGGTTTTCGCTGCCGCGATCCCTAATGGAGTCATCAACTCCTTCTCAACAGTCATCATCCGTGACATGGGCTTCTCAACCACCAAGACAACCCAATTGAAGTCTGTAGGCGACGCCGTACAGATAATTGCCCTCATTATCGGTGGCACCATTACGCTGACTGTTCCAAACTCACGACTGCTGACCGCAACCGCAGCAAACTTGTTGTGTACCCTTGCCGCAGCGCTAATGGCTTATCTTCCACGGTCCAACACCTGGGGTCGACTGGTATGCTTCTGGCTGGTCAATTCACAGTCTGTCGGTTTTACCATCTCCCTTATAACTGTCAGTAGTAACATGGCTGGTTATACTCACCGCAGTCTTGCAAGCGCGATGGTGTTCACGGCATACTGTTGGGGCAATTTTGCAGGACCGTTCGTCGTCAAGCAAAGCGAAGCACCTACCTATCCTACGGCCACTGCGGGCCTCTTAGCAGGATATACTATCAAAACTGCGTGCCATTTGGCGCTTCTAGGTAAGTATCTGGCACAAGTATCTTCTCACACATGATTGAGAGGCTAATGCTCACTTTGGTAATTATAGCATACATGTTTTTCGTCAATAAACGACGTGATAAGACATACGGAACTGCCAACAAGGAGGCCAGTAATGAAGCTGGAATGCAAGACAAGACCGAGTTCGAAAATAAAGACTTCCGTTATGTTCTTTGAGGGCGAAAACTCGGAGCCCGCTGAAAAGTAGACTTTGTAGACGACAGATCAGTATGATTGATTAAATTGAAGGTCAGTTTGGTGAGGGCAGGAATAAGAAATGTCAATGAATGACAAATGAGAATGAAAAAGCCTATTGGAGACATCAGAAGCTGACAAGATGAACTATTAGGCGATAGTCTTGCTCTTCGCATCATTTACTGCACTCGAGCCATGCTGTACGCCCTGACGGACATTAGTCTTCGCCTCTCGACCTACTCTCCATTTGGCCACAATAATACTGTCATTAGCTTCTTGTTTCCGCCCCAGTGTATTCGAAACCTCTGCCATACCTCGCAGGGAGCAGACATAAATTCTCTCTTCCATCCTTGAAAGTGATTCTGCTCGTTCAAGAGCAGTTGGAAAGCCTGTAGCCAATTCCCTTATACTGCTGTATATGAAATAGGCTGCAGAAGTAGATCTCAAAGCGTGCAGCGCCTCATAACATTGTTTGCTCATCGTGGTCTCACAGGCATCAACCACCTGCTGGGACCGAACGGCTGCTTCCGTATACCATTTCCTGTTCATCAGACCTGTGGCAAGAGTCTGAAGCAAACAGGGTGGAAGTATCCTAGGAAATCTTGGAAAAATTTCCAATAGCCGTGGCAACCGAGACTCTGCTAGTCATGCTCGAGATATGGTCACTTGGTTCATGTAGGTGGCCACAAGATAAATCGGATGATGGTCTGACTCAAATTTGTTGATGCAGAAAGGTCTACAGAACACAGAATTGAAGCGTTAACTGTTTGACTACATAATGTTGTCAAGCATCAATTGTCTGCTTTGAATTCCGTAAAGCAACCAACTCTGGTTTCCTCAGTCAGTACGGAGCAGCGATCGCAGGCCAATCCACAGGTTCCTCAAGGGGTTACACCAAGTGTCATGCCACCATCTACCGCATAGATCTGGCCGGTAAGCCACGCGGACTGCCTACCACACAAGAAGACCACGATACCTGTGATGTCTCCGACTGTCCCTAGCCGAGGCCAGGGTGTCGCCTTTTGCATGTGTTTGATGATTTGATCATCCTCGAAGTTTTTGCGAGCCATACCCGTTGCCACGACGCCGGGCGCTACACAGTTGATGTTTATCCAATCCTGAGCGTGATCCAACGCGCCTGCACGGGTCATATGATTGATGGCCGCCTTGGTCGCTGAATAGGCCACCTCATGCGGGAAGGCAATGTTGGCTGCGCACGACGAGATATTTATAATCCTGCCACGGCTGCCCCAAGCCGTGTCGACCTCCTGTCTTAAGAATTGCTGGATTGCTAAACGGTTACACTTTGCCGTACCGAGCACATTGACGGCGGACATCTTCTGCCATAGATCATCGTCCTCGGCGGCGAATTTTCGAAAAGGTGCCCAGTATCCTGCACAGTTAACAGCAATATCTAGGCGACCAAATTTCTGCACTTCAATCAGAATTTTCCATCATATGTTCAATATGGCCTTGAACGTCAACACACCACGATACCTTCTCCAAACGCGTGCTCAATCTCCGCTACTTGTGAGATATCAACCTTGAAAAACACTGCTTGGCCTCCTCGCTTGTTGATCAGGTCGACAGTAGTTGTGTCCAAATCATTTTCGAATCCGGCAGGATTGGCTTCCGATTTAAGATCGCAGCAGATAATGCTGGCACCTTGCTTTGCCAGCGCAATGGATATATCTCGGCCCATACCACTGCTAGAACCCGTAACCAAGGCCACTTTTCCATCTAAAGTTTTCTCGGCCATCGCGAAAGACTATGTCAACTGATTGTGGACCAGTCAGCGCTGTATGTTTCGTATGCCTTCAAAATGTCTGAGGTCAGCTAGAGGAAAGCAGGACTTCGCAAATGGGCACGAGCAGCAGTCAAATATTCGGGGCTTGATCGAAGCTCAAAGTGTAGCAAATACGAATGGAAGCGAGAAGTTCGCGGACTCTATTCATAATGCTAAAAAGGTAGCACAAGCAGGAGTTAGCCGGTTCAATCCCGCAATTGGGACCGTGCAGAGTTTGAAATTGTTCCGGACATACACGGGTGGTCTCTCACTAAAAAATGAGTGGTCTGCACAGCATTCAAGCGATTCACTTCACGCTATCGATTGTCCCTCCGGGGTTTGGCTCGGAACATCTCTTGAGTCTTCTCTAGTTCGGAAGCTCTCGAAACATGACCATGGAGGCATTTCTCGAATAAGACAATCAACTACCCACTACCTATGATATATCTTAGTTCATTTGATCACTCTTTTCGAGCAGACGCAAGCCGAAGGCTCTGAATCTCCCATCTTTACCAAAATAACATTGATCATTGATTTTCTGGCTCCTTTCACAACGACGAGAGCCCCAAGACGATGCGAGGCAAGGTATTTGCCGTGACTGGTGCTGGATCAGGAATTGGAAGAGCCACAGCAGTGAGACTCGCAGAGCTTGGCGCCCGGGGGATTGCAATCAGTGACATTGACGAGCTCGCGCTGGAAGAGACAAAAGTGCAATGTCTGCATGGGAGTCAGTCTTGGTGCTTAGCTGGAGTGTCTGAAGCTTACCAACGTTAGGCATTCAGGCCGTAGTGAAAGTCACGGTGAAAAAAGTTGACGTGGCCAAGATTGAAGAGGTCAATTCATGGATCAACGAGGTCATGCAGGACCACGGCAAGCTTGACGGTGCCGCAAATGTTGCTGGGCTCGCTGGTGGCAGTGGCCAAGAGACGGAGGATATCGTAAGAGCTGAAAACACCTTCATCTACTTGATTACTCCTTCATCGATCTGATGCTGCATCCGCTAGGTCCAACAAGACTGGGACAGAATGATCTCCGTCAATCTTACAGGGGTAATGAATTGCATGCGAGCTCAGCTGAAGCAGATCTCACGACCTGGAGGCTCCATCGTGAATGTGTCCAGTACATCGGGTCTTCGTGGACTAGCAAAGAACGCAGGCTACGCCTCTAGTAAATTCGGTGTCATCGGATTGACAGAGTCAGCCGCTCATGAATATGGCAGACACGGCATCAGAGTTAATGCGCTTCTGCCGTAAGTTGGTTTTTCCAAATGATTGAAGATCCGCGGAGTATTGCTGAATAGTCTGACCAGAGGTCCGATTGATACCAAGATCTTCCGGGATGGCGAAGCGAAAGGGCTCTTCGACGCTAAGATAATAAGCGCAGGCACTTTGATGGGTCGTATGGGTACAGCTGATGAAGTGGCGAAGGTATTGGTGTTTCTGCTGAGTGATGATGCATCATTTGTGACAGGAGGTGAGTCGAACTGCAGCCATTCCACACTATGGCTAAAACTTACAAACACAATCAAGCACGGTGGACTGTGGATGGAGGCTACTCTGCCTGTGGCTTCTATAGTGCTGGATAAATGCCTCATTATCTTGCATTTGAAGACTCCGACCTTAGATTATAAGATGAAGATCATTCTGCACCTGGCTTGCGTCTCCCGCGACGCTGGGCACTTCTCCTGCTTTGTGAATCAAGTAAATGAGTTGGGAATGTAGTCCCGATATTATGGAATCGCTCGTCATTCCGTCACTGTGGTTGAGCGGGTGATATCTACACGGATCAAATCGGTGAGTGTGTAATAGTCTGGCCCTACCAGCAGTCTTCCAGATATATTAATATATTAACTGCTACGTATCTTTAACCCAACCCTAGCTTGTCCCGGCACATATCGAAATCCAATAATATATGTGGTGACAGTCAGTCCAAAACTTTTGACTTCCGGTTCTGAGCTGGCTCAACATGATGATCGCGATAAGGTGCACAGGGATATAATGGAGCAAATATACTATTTTTATTGATGCGCAGTTTGCACCCGATAGACATCACTTCATACAGCGGAGTCTACTACTCGAAATAGAAATGGGGTGGGAGACTGCTGGACATTTAAATTTATCATCCGTATCCAAGAAACAAGTTGATGCTAAGCAAAGGATGTGGCTACAGGCCCATATATCCACAGCTCAGCACACACATCATACTTGGAGGAATGAAGATTTGCGTTGACGCATGCTTGCTACACCATTATCCTGCCTATGGATTGCTCAAACACGACTCCTGGTCAATGTGACCGATGAATGCCTGGGATCTGTGTGTCGCTGTGTTTACGGTGATTGTGCTGACATATTCTAGGGCCTCCTTGTAAAGTTTGTGAGCTTCGAACTCTTCCCATGCCTCCTGTGACCGTGCTCTGTATCAACTGTCAGTGTTTCACTCGCGACGTTGAATCTGCAATGTGGTATGGTTGGCGCACCTGATGTAAACACTGACGAGATCTAGGTCGTTGATTTCCTTCAGCACTGCAAAACTCTGGACTGCAGAAGGGGGACCTGTTTGTGTCGTCTGAACCTGGTCGGCGCAATCCGACAGAATTCCCAACAACTGCTTGCGTCTGCCTTGAGAGGCTGAGAAATGCACGACGACTACGAAGCTATTTTCCGCATCTCGGTCCTTGTCACTCTTTCGTGTAAGAAATCCACTGAAAAAATCATAATGGTGAAGATCGTAATCCGGACTAGCGAGTCCCTGAGAATTTCGTAGCAATTTCTCTTCATCGACCTTACGCATTTCCTCCTTGAAAGTATTGGTCGAAATATGGTTCATGAAAAACCCTACAGGATGATAATAACCTTCCAGACCCCATAAAGTATCCGGCGCACCATCAACATCATATCCCCAGTAGTAGGAATTCGAATATGGCTCTGTCTTGGATACCTTGCAAAGTCCATGTAGGACCTCTCGCCACTGGTGATCAGAAAATCAGAATCTTCAGCCCATCATGTCCGTTTGTAACGTGCAGGGACTCAAACAGGGTCCTAGTCTTCGCCGAAGGAGCGTACCTTTTCTAAAGCACCATCTCTACTTACAACCCGCGCGATTACGAAAAATAGAGGCGTACTCATTTCTGCAGTGGAGGCTCTGGTGCCAAAACTTTGCTCACAAGGTCGCAGTCGGATTCGTTGTCGAGCTATAAATTCGGCCAGCAAGGACAACTGTTTGACCTTCTTGATTTTGTGCGGCGATAACTTGAAGTGCAAGCTGTGAGGATTCAGGTGCGGTGACCGCGCATTGGTGATGCCTTGCTCGGCGTCGTGGCTACGCACCGTGGGTACCTAGACATGAACCGCAATCACACTGCTGCATGCAGATGATATCATTTTGCCACAGGCTAGCTGTATGTTCTCTGGAGTGTGGAGGATCCGTAAATGCCATGGAGGAGGAGCTCGGATGGATTCCACACCTCCGCCTTCGAGCCTTCAGAGAATTAGCCCGAGCCATTCAAAAATAGTCCGGGGTTGTTGACTAGTTCGTAAGCTCTTGGTGGCGCTTTGGAGCACCGGGGGTAAATCCGGGGGGACCGATGCCCCTCGGGCGCAGGGTGAGTACCTAAAAACCTACCCAAGGAGCACGGAATAGAGGCTAAGGGTTATGGATTAGGTACCTCATACCTTGTACCTCGTATGCTGGGGAACTGGGGTTCGAGGGGTGAGGGGTTGGCGCCAAGTACTCCCCAGTGACTCGGAGACTGGACCACTGGCACTCCACTGCACTTTTTGTTCTACAACACCTCGTCCGCTGCTTACCGTTGATACTCGACACTACACTCTGCATCGCCAACTTCCCCATGGCCGCCATTGATACAGGAAGCGCCCTCACTGCAAGGTCGAAGCTGGCATGTGGTTCATGCAAAAGGTAAGTCAACTTGAAGTCCATCCAATTCCAGTCCCTGCGCGACCATGCTAGGCTGGGAGCGCGAGAAAAATGCACCGAACACAAGTCTCATCAAAGATGACCCGGTTTGCTGCCTCCGTCTTCCGATCAATCGTCTGCTAATGACAAACGACTGACCCATCTTGCAGGAAGAAGTCCAGATGGTGAGCATCATGTTGCCATACATCGAACTGCCCGTGGACGTGGTCACTGGTGGCTGACTGTTCTTGCAGCGACCGGCAGATACCATCTTGCTCCTTCTGCCGACGGGCTGCCACTTGCTGTACTTACCCTACGGCCCGCTTGAAACCAGGGCCGAAACTTGGTGGGTTGAACGCCATCGCTGGAAACCAATCATCTCACGACTTTTGATAGGTTCGACCCATCGCCATGCTAGACTGAGGTCTCCGACTCAAGGAAAACCTCCCGACGAGCCTCGTTCAATTACATCCCCTAGCCTTGCCCTCCTGGATAGATCTGGTCGTGATCCCACGACCATCGCAAGTCAAGGTGATGGGATCCTCGCGTCGCCAGAAAATCTGCCTTCAGAACCATCTTCACCCAACAAGCTAGGCTCCAATGTGGGAGCCCTGAATTTGGCCAGAGCGATCAGCCTTTCCCGAATCTTGCATCCATCACACGAACCATCTCCTGGTTCTAGAATGGTGCAGAAGGAACCCCCTCAACCGGGCTTCTTGCTCGTCCTTGCAGGTGCCCAGGAAAATTTGACCAAAGCTTGTGAGGCCCTCCGCATGTCAATTCTCCAAGCTCAGTCCATGTAAGCTGACCCTACTGCCAAAATGATCTCAGCTCAACATATTTTGTTCCAATGGCTGACCTGACGCAATCGCGCTGATTGTAGGTTTGATCTCTTCTTCGAGCTGGTAGCAGGATTAAATTCTCTGTCCCTCTTCCACCAGCCTTCCTTTCCAGACAAAGTGCGTTCTATACAGGATCACCAGCATCTTATTGCCCTATTTGGCGCCATGTTTTCCCTCTCGTCAAGATTCTCCGCCGATGACTCATTTCTCCCAGGTAACGGCTCCGCCAGACCATCTCATGAAGAACTCCATACCATCTCCCTCCAATACATAAATTCCTCTTTGGAGGCTTGCTCGAGCAACGCTCCGCCCCTTTGCCTACTACAAGCCATCACTTTGGCGGGCTTCTACAAGCTAGTGAATGGAGTCTATGGACCAGCTTGGAGGCTAGTGGGTACCGGCGTTCGGATCGCGTATGAGCTACGACTTGACCTGATCGATTCCAAGGAATATGTTAGAGTACCGACCTGCGACAGTGAGCTTATGGCTTGGACCGTCGACGAAGAGCGACGCCGTTGTTGGTGGGCATTGTGGGAAATGGACATCTTTTGCTCAACGATACAGCGCACACCCACTGCCATCAACTGGAGTATGAACGAGACGTTCCTTCCAGTCTCTGATGAATACTGGTTCACAAATACGTACCAAGCCTCCTGCCTGCTCCATGGAACCCCCGAAGAACGGTGGAAACGCCTCAAACAGGCCGGCAACGAGAGCTCTGTTGCATGGGCCAACCTCTTTGCCTCGTTGATGCACGACGGACGAATCTTGTGTCAAGAAAGCATGAAGGGTATTGTTGCAAATGCCGACCATCAAAACGATGCCTCAAAACTCGCCCAGTATTACAGCAACCGTTACCGGCAGAAAACCCAAGAGTCGTCCGTTAGACTCTCCGAACTTGTTAGGGCATACCAACAAACTGTGAAGAATCTTCCCGCGTCTCTTTCTTACCATGGCGAATCTTTGTCCTTTGATGTGGTTGATGGAGAAGATCCCTTCTTGGTGCGTCGGACAAGTTCAGCCAAATATAGCGTTCATATGATGAGCGCTTCCGCATGTTACATGATTTATCAGAATTCTGTCTTCGCCGACGTCGTCGAAGGATTGATCCTGATGTCGTTTTCTGCAGACGGCCACGAGGCTTTCAGACCCGACACAGCGTCAAACGAAGAACCCATGATTCGCAATGGCTTCAGGAATTATCTAGCAGCAAGTGATATGGTGCTACGGCTGGTGGCACATTGTCCTGAGGATCATGCACGTTATGTCAACCCGTACTATGCGAGCACCATATGGATAGCAGCTGCGATATTGGTTTTCAAAAGGATGGCTCTGCGGGACAATGCCTCTGATCTTTCACAACGCCAGTATGACCTTCTGCGCCGATCATATCTCCAATTCAGTAGGACCTGGGAAACACCGACCGCCTTGCTGCAGAACCTGGACTCTCTCGAAGCGAGGCTCGAGACTCGGCAAAAGGAATTCGAACTATCGGAGACCAGGGCCTGGAACATTGACATCGATGATCAGCGGAGCAACGGTGAGGCGCAATCTTCCATGACGACGGAGTCGACAATGCGTCCGGCGTATCAGGATCGACCTTTCCACGACTGTGTGGGGTTGAGGGATAATCAAGGCAATACATCTCAGCCACCGATCGGGGACTCAAACGAAAGCTATTCTACTCTACTGGTAGATGATGTAGAGTGGCTGTCAACGACAGGGTCAGTGTTTGATCCCGTGATCAGCCAAGCTGTCTTTCCAGGACAAGGCGACATCACCTGGCCCAATGAGCTGTTCATGGACAATCTGGCTTGGTATTCGTCCGATGTTATGGCAGGCCTGGTTCATGGGTACACCAGCTGATGGGGTTGCATCACTGCTCGCACGCTACAGTCTGAGTGGCCCTCTATGCATGAACATGAAAATCCACCCAAGTGTCAACCAGCACGACACAGATGACGAAAAAAGAATTGGCAACAGTAATTGATCCTGGACGGTATCAGGCTGTCTGGTCGAATATTTTCTGCTTGTATACACCCAACAACATATGATCTACCTCTATGCCGTTATTGGCAACGGCTTATCGCCGGCTGCAAGAATCATCTACCGCTGCGACCAAGAATTGAACCTAGCACGTCTGTGAGCTTTGCCTCGCACGCTTCTTGACTTTCCAAGACTTCTGGTGCTCTCCAGCCGATGAATCGGTCTGGCCGAACCAAGACTGCTCCAGATTCTTCCACGCCACGTACTTGCTCCCAATCATAGTAAACGTCCTCCCATTGCTGTCGGAACCCGATCGAATGCACGGAGATGGGTATGCCGAAGCTAGCAGAGACCCGTTCCGCCGCCGCGTGCCAGTGTCCACCTCCTATGCCCGTGAAAATGGTAAATGCGCCGTGCCCTGCCAGATCGATAGTCGACTTCGGTTCAGTGGGAATGGCCTTGTTGAGCCAGACGTGTGGAAGGCGAGTTCCGGGATACGTGCGTCTTTCGTGATAGAGAATCGGATCTTGTGCGGCACGCCCGGTGTGCTTGTACGGTTCAGGCTCGTCAGCGTCGTAAATACCAGAACTGCAGTACCTCTGGTTCATTTCGACACCAAGTCCGTGAAACTCGTGGGATGTTTCCGTGATGGCTGTCTGGAGTGCACGTCGTCGTTCAGTGCCGGCAGCTGTAGGAGCACTCAGCTCGCTATGTATTGCTTTACGGGTTTCCAAATCCGGAGGAAGGGCACCAAGCGCGTCCCAAATCGCAAAATGGTCTCGGAATCCGTCATTTGCTCGGGTGATGATTTGATGACCGACAGGTTGGCGCTCAGTGCTGTAGGTCGAGAGCAGTGAAGGATCGGCCAGTCCGCGATGGACGTAGGCCAACTTCCAGGCCAAGTTGAAGGCATCTTGAATGCACGTGTTGGATCCTAGACCATTGAACGGCGGGTGACGGTGCACGGCGTCACCGAGACAGAAGCTGTGATTGACGTCAACGACTGTTGTGCAACACGGTTGAGAGTTTCCAAAGCAAGATTTCAGACTTACACGTTTCCTTGAGAGTATTCCTCTGCAACAATCTCATTGATGAACCACTTGGAGATATCAATGATCTCGGCGGGCGTGTCGTCACCAATAAAATGTCGAACTGTTTGGAGATATTCCTCCCTCGAGGGAGAAATTTCTGGGTCGCAGTCTCGAGTCGGTAGCAAGATGAACATCCATTCATGCCACGGCTTGACCATGCGAACAATGCCCATCTGGGCGAATTTGGGATGCTCTTTGTCAGGCTGCATAACCCAGTGCAGATTGCCCCGTCGGTGTTCGACCAGATGGGACAGATCAGCCTTGACCAGCACGTTGATGGCCATTCCTTGACCTGGCTTGACTGCGAGCGGGAGGCCGAGTTGTTTCACGACTTGACTCCGGGCGCCATCGGCCCCCAAGAGATACTTGGTTCGGATTTTGTATTCTGAGTTGGTGAGCTTATCACGTAGATTGGCCGTGATCAAGCCGGTTTCGGGATCCGTTTCGAAGTTCAGCAGTGTCGTGTCGAATCTTGTTTTAAATCCATTCACGGTGGCATGGCGAACAAGGACGGGCTCGAGTAGAGTCTGTGGTAAATCGGCCGGTGCACATGGGCTAGCCATTTCATAGTCGCCCTAAACTCCTAGTGTTAAAAAGCTGCCAGACTTCTGGACACCTTGCATCTCGACTGACCTTTCTGTCCGGTGCATTGCCCCACGAATAAATCCGGCCGTACTCTTCCCCAGCCATACTGTGGCACCATCGGGTATGAATCATGCAATGGCCTTTGGACGATAAATCTTCGAGATCTTTGTCCAACCCAATGTCTCTCAGGCATTCTTATTGTATGTTAGCTGTTACACTGTCGCCATAAATTTGATACGCAGTGCGTACCCAAGGCTGCCATGTTTGTGATGTGCGCGCGTGGAGTGTTGGCCGTGCCAGGAGCACTGCTTATCATGACGCCCTTGAGACCTAGATCGGTCAGATGTTGGATTGGCCGTAGTTGAAAGGGAGTATTCTACCATAGCTTGTCAGAAAACACGCCAGTGATGCTCCTGCTGGACCGGCTCCAACAATCAGGAACTCAGTCTCAAGCGATGGATTTTCAGATGTCTGCGCTGAAGAGTACATGCGACGCATGGTGCCGTTCCCCAGTCTGCTGACACCAAGGGTTGTGCATACCCTCGGCCGAAATCGGTTGCTCCTAGTGGTTGCACTGCGGCCGATCAAACCTCCTTCGACACTTCCATGGGAGGAATTAAAAGAACGAAAGAGAGATTTTGGGCGTTGGAGCTCGCAGCGTTTGAAAAGAAGTGATGAGATCGTATTCCTCGTGCGAGAACACCCCCCGAGACGACAGGAAGGCAGGCTTGCCATGTTTGAAAATCTTGGCCTTCGCCCTCAACCCTCAGCTCGGTGGAGATCAACGATGGGCTTCCCGCAGTTATTTAGCCCATGTCGCGCCAAGGGCCTTCTTATCACAAGCTCATGCAATGTTGGTTCACCAGGAGAAGAATAACTCCGAATCCAGAACACAGGCTTTTGCCGTAGCACCTGTCGGAGTGTCTCAACTAGAAATATGCCGTCCGGTAGAGTGCTCTGACAGCTGGGCCCGTAGTGGTGCGAAGCCGTCGACGGGGGTCATCCCGAAATCAGGGACGCAGGAGGTGGATTCGCTTACGTGGACGTTCACTGGCCCAAAATTCATGCGAAACGCAATCTACCCCAGCCAGGGTTCGCAGGAAAAGATATGTGTGAGTTGTCAATTGAAGGAAGTGGCCTTGTGCCAGAGAATGCCCGATAAAGGGACGCGAAGAGCATTGTTCTCTGATCCACCATCGGACATCTCTTAGTTACAAAAATTCTGGTCCATAGCAATACAGACCGCGCAACGAACTCAATATTCTACATACTTAGAGACGAAAGCCTCACTTCTAATGATGTACTGCTAAAGCATCAAGAGCTAAGTTCGGCCAGTTTCCTTCCCGCCCGATACCCGAATGTCATTCCAGGCCCAATGCTCGAACCGCCTCCTGGATACGCTCCTTTGAATACATTGTTCTGGTCACAGCCAACCGCATAGAGCCCTGCTACCACCACACCCTTCTGGTCAAGCACTTGTGCATCTTTATTAGTGATGAGCCCATACACAGTGCTGACGTTGCCAGGATAGATTGGAAGTGCATAGAATGGACCAGTGGCGCACGGCTGCAGATTTTGGTTGGGTTGAACCTGGGGATCGCCGTAGAAGCTGTCATACTCATTTTCACCTCGATGATATTGCGTGTCGACGCCTGTTTTCGCAAACGAGTTGTGATCTGAAACTGTCTGTTCCAAATTTGTGACTGGAACTCCAATCTTCTCGGCCAGTGCGGCAATGGTGGGCGCAGAAATGAGATACCCCTGTCGCAGCAATCTCCAGATCGGATATGGCCAGGGCAATGCCATGCCCATACCGTATTTACGGAGATGCGTACGGTCGCCGATGTAGTATGCCTTCTTGATGCCCTTCTTGTGCATAGTACCCACAAATTCCTGGTAGGGCTCCGACTCGTTCGCAAACCTTCGACCATCGGGCCCAACAATGATGGAACCTGGTTTAGACCGGTCAATTGCGAAGTGCGGAAAGCGACGAACGGGGCCTTTGGAAGTACTCAGAAGAGATATGGGCGCGAATATGGCGTTCGAAGGATTTTTGGGCGGTAAAGCACCACCACATTCCACTCCAATCCGTTTGCCATCACCAGTATTGCCTCGAGGGCTTGCGCACCATTCGTGAGGCACAAACTGGTTTGCCTCTTCCGACCTGCCAAACCCACCACTCGCAAGCACCACTCCTCTGCGAGCGTAAACCATGGTCTCCTTGCCGCCGCGAACGACATGAAGACCTACAACACGACCATGGTCCAAGATCGGTTTCGTGGCTGCAGAGCTATTCCACAACTCTACGCCTTGTTGCTGGGCAGAAAATAGTAGTCTGCCCACAAGAGCATTGCCGTTTGCCATATCCGTTCCTTTACCATACCGTATCAGGTCCAGGGCGTAGCGAAGGACCTTCTTCGTCGCGAGAGTTAAGTTGGTGATACTGCCAAATGGATTGGTCAGAAGCGACAATTCGGCGGGATCTGCTTGCATCGAACCAAATGCAGAGTAGCCTTGTATTGGATAGCGAACGTTCTGGATCAAAGGCCCAAGTCTGCGGCCGTCGAACTTTTCGGTCAAAATCGTGCGCCCCCTTGAGGCGCCTTTCTTCGCGACGTGGTAGTCTGGTAGAGGAACAGGTTTAAATCGCACGGTAGAATTGTCCTCCATCCATTTCACCATTTCAGGCCCCGTTTCCAGGAAGGCCGGGACCTTTTTTGTGTCATAGAGATCACCCAAGACTGCATGGAGATAGATATCGGCCTGGTCTATTGAATCCTGTACACCTATTGAAGGTTGGTGTTTGTTCACTGGGATCCATGCCCCTCCACCCGAGTAAGCGGTGGTGCCGCCAAAATACTGTGTTTTTTCAACGACGAGTACCTTTAGGCTGTGCTTGGCCGCAACAACAGCGGATGTCAGGCCAGAACAACCCGAGCCAACAACCACGACGTCGTAGGTGATGTCGGTATGAAGAGCTGGGCCGGGGTGATTAGTGGAGCGTGGAAAATTGTGGGACGTGTTCTGGACATACCTCGGCATGCGTGCTGGATACTGAAATTGCGCCGCGTCAAGGATGTCGTGACCTTCGACAGTCTCAACAGGCGAAGAGCGTCAGATGATGCAGCCATGTTCGTGCGTTAATATCGTGGCGTGAACTCAAGGCAAAGACCTGGTGATACATACGGCTTACATAGGAAGCCAGTGACCAACATTCATAAATACCCCGGACTTGCAAGCGAGGACTATTGAGGCCCTAGGACGAATTATTGGAAACCAGGGCCACTGGCTGGAGACGACGGACAAACCCCCCGGCCCCACACTAAGGGGGAGGAGGCCTTGCACTTTTCGATCTTCGTCACAGGAAATGAATTTGATCTTCGAGTTCAGGAAAAGGTCGGGCAGTCAAGCACAGGAACTAAATTATTGGCTCATCGAGTGACAATGCTGAATTCCGCAATATCCTCCATCTCCACACCATAAGCTTGTCGTATAGTATATTTCACGTGATCAAGCGTATTTTCAGCCAGGTAGGGCTCTTCACCCCGTCCCATAACTTTATCCCAGTCCTTGAGAAAACCCTCGGTCGTTTCTGACTTTGTACCGGGGAATGTTGCAAATGTCTCCCTCGCTGCCCTGTTTGCACTCGCGGTAAACACCTCGCCTGAGGAAGGGCATTCTTCAGAGCAGAGACTAATTACAAAAGGAACCACGCCCTATAACAAGCTTGGTCAATATCTGCTCTCTGTCTGCGTGGAACAGGACCTCCCCATGTCCACTGCTTACCTCTGGTTGGAAATAAGTCCGAGTGACTTTCTTCGTGCCCTCGGAAAGATCCCCCATTCTCGAGGCGGCTGACGGCATGACACAGTTGATTTTGATGCCATCGTTCGGTGCCCAACGACCTAATTCTCGTGTGATTGCAACCACAGCACCTTTGGAAGCACTATAGGCACAGTCACCTCCGGCACCAAATCCGTAGATTGCGTTTGATGATGTATTGATAATACGGCCGTACTTCTGTTTCGCCATCAAAGAGTAGCAGGCACTTGTCATCAAGGTTGTTCCCAGCGCCGCAATCTCAAACACCCTCATGAAAGCTTCTGCATCCACATTATCATGGGGTGCCATTTTGCCGCTAATACCAGCATTGTTCACAAGGATGTCGACAGTCCCGAATTCCTTGACAGTGTCAGCAACTATCGCCTTTGCATCAGCCGGAGCAGAAATGTCGCGGGAATCCGCCAGTGCAATGCCACCGAGGGCCATGATTTCGTCAACCACACCCTGTGCACGAGCACTCGTGCCACGCTGTCCCTCTAAAGTACCACCGTAGTCATTAACGACGACCTTGGCGCCTCTCTTTGCTAGTTCCAAAGCATAAAGTCGCCCAAGACCTCCACCGGCACCGGTCACGATGGCAACTCTTCCTTTGACTGACATGATTGTCTCCACCTTGATGACTCTGGGGTAGTCAGCAACGAATCTAGCCTGGATTGAGTGATAAGATGAGTACCTGATGTGCGAGTGGCTCGTTTTGCTTACGAGACGAGGATAGAGGCCGACTTCGTTGTTCGAAATAGTGAGTAACTCAATATTAGAGAATCTGCGGGTGAGAGTCGATATCAAGGTTAGCAGAGCACACCAATCGTAAGAATTACTCGATACCCTTGTCGATGGCCCAAAACTTAATTCATTTTGAAGGCTGCAGCATCAGGATAAGAACAGAAGTGAGATAATGTCGTTATTTTGGCTCCCATTGCCGGATCTACTCTCGAGATGTTGAGTTTCATGCACCACCAGCCGATCTATATGGTATTGGGGGCTTAGCAGCCAAGTCACGGGGATGGGATCTAGTGGGTATGCCTCTGGATTAAATGACGGATTAAATTTCGAGATATTAACTCGTCTCTCTAGCTGCTCTAGCAAAATTAACCCGAGGTCAGTACTATCCTAGAAAGTAAGTCAGCTAGTTTTATTCCCGCGACTCCGGATTCAGAAGACATCGGACTTGAGTTCTCTATACCCTTTACAATTTGGGCATTCTGAACGGGAATTAAATCATTTTGTCACTTGCTATCCTTAACAGACTGCCTTTCACGGACTCTCATGAGAATAATGTCTTTCCTTGAAGGCCGTAGACTTTGAATTTGATATACTCGCAGACTTGCCGGTCCACTGCCTTGTTTGAGGTTGTGACGATATTGGAATCTAGTTCCACTGCGACATAAATTCCATTGCACTCGATAGTTCTCGCTGGATACAAGCAAGATGTTCCGGGCTTCTCGGGACCACATCGATCTTATATGGCAACGGGCACATCAGGATAGCTGACGTGTATGCATTTTCATCGAGGTGAATAACTTTTCCGGTGACAGGATCTTGTGGTTCAGAAATATCGAATGCCCATAATAACTTAGAGACAATCCGCCACATGTTCCGTTCTGCTAAATGGAGACCTGGGCACATTCTTCGACCTGCACCATAGCCGTAGTGATGTGCAACTTTGTGTTAGTTTTATCATATATAGTTACTAGTGATAGTACTTATCTCTATTGCTATAATCCGGGCTGACTGCATACTCGTTAGCCAACTTCGGATGGCTCAAGTAGCGGTCAGGGTTGAATCTATCGTGCTCTGGGTATTCCGACTCGCTGTGGTGCATGGCCCATATTCCGATAAACACCATAGAACCCTTAGGAATAAACAATCCCTCGTACTCGTCGTCTAGAATTTATTAACCCGGTGCTCCTAGAGGTAGAAGTGGACTGACCTTGAGTGACCATATGAGGTAAGCCAGCAGGTGCCCTAGATTCATCAGAGTGAGCCCAACCCATGGCATTTTCCAAGTATATCCCTTACGTTGGTCGCCATCTCATGCCTTCCTTAACGATACAATTCACATAAGGAAGTTGTTCGAAATCTGAAAACAATGGAGCCCGCTCGGTGCCGCAAACAGCGTCAATTTCGGATCTTGCCTTTTCTTGTATATGGGGATATTTAGCTATTGCCAGGATAAGAGTCAGTATATGATTCGCAGTCGTATCCGCACCGGCCTCAAGGAGCTCTCCGAATAGGTTATTGAAAGCGTGAGTCGACAAAGGCCAGCCCTTTGCATTATAGTCGTCGATTTTGGCGTCAATGAAGCAATCTCTCTTGTCGCCCCGCGCTCTCCGCTCGTCGACGATCGCTCGAGCCTCATCCCACATGGTGTCCATCATCTCACGACACTTCTTGGACCTCCCCTTCCAGCTCCCCGGAAGATATTTCAGAAACGGGAACTCATCAATCGGAGGGTTGGCGCCTGGTTCTTGAACTTTGAGCCACTAAATCTCGGGTTAGAGGTAGATAGATGAAAGATAACGGCTCAGTAGATGTTACCAGATCCATTAGGTCATAGAATCGCGTATACCAGAAAGAGTTCAGGTCAGCGGCTCTATGTCCCCAGATCAGAGACCCTGCCACAGAGACAGTATATAACCGTGCATAGTCGAATATCTTAGAAGGGTCCTTGAGAATGTTGTTCATGAAAATAACAGCCCTGGAAGTTGTTAACTCGGCACCAGATCTGAAAAAGGGTATGAAATTACTCTGCTTCTTGTATCTTAAAGTGTTTCTCATCCAGCGTCTTCGGGTTCAAATTTCGCGTCACAACCATCCGCTTCTCCCTCCATGAAGCTCCTTGGGGTTCCAGGGTCAAATGATCGCCGTGAGTCACAAAATTTGAAACGTAGTTAAATGGCCTGTCCGAATAGATACTACCCTTTTTCTCTAAAAGATTGTTGATAGATCGTCGATCACACAAAACAACCACGTTAGTAGGCCCAATGGTCAAAGAAAAGATGGGCCCATAGGCGTCAGCCCATTCCTTGAACCTGGAGATGTCAGTTTGTTGAAGACTTTGACATCATGGTTGTGGTAATCTTACTTTCTGCCCAGCCCTGTGATCGGAATCTGGTGAGCGTTACCAAGGATCGGAATGGTCGGTGGCCCCGGAGGCATACGAGGATGTCGACGGCCAATACGTAGCAACCTATACACCGGGTAGGCAAACACCGCCGTAAGGGCAAGAATGATAGTGAAGGTGCCCATGATTTCCAGCTTTAACGATTGTTGGGGTCTTCGAGCTACAGACACGATGCCTTCCGCAAAGAAGCGCAGATTTCTTACAAGCTCTTAGCACGAGGGGTGTGCGCACGATTCTTATCACAATCACAGCTGGTATGTTGAACCATTATTTTCCCCCTGGCTTTGTGCTAGGCCAGCAATCAGCAGCGAGTATGAATCTGAAGTTCAAGCATCCTGCAACAATGACAGAGACATCATGTTTCCACCTATAGCAAGTAGGTTCATGTACAGGGTCGTGATCCAAGCCTATCTACAAAGTTTGGGGACGGAGTATCATGCGGGATTTCCTGGGGATTTGCGGTGAGATTTTCTTCATACCGAACTTCGCAAGGGTCCCTAGCCCAACCCAAACCATCCAATCGGATTATGTCCGCATAGAGAAATCTCAAGTCAAATCTGGGGTAGACTTTTACGGCCTATCTAGAGTTACTGCCAATCATAATTAGCCCTATAGTTGACCCGGGCACGTACTCGGAATGGTCACCAACACATTCTCTTGTGGCGCAAGATTATTGGAAATGCTCCCACTGGGTCACAGGGCATCCTCCAGAACTTGGCTTCCGTTAGCTGGCCTAGATGCCAAATCAAGGGGCAAAGAAACGAAGCCGAGTCTACATGTGGCTGGCCATTGGAGAGGACTATTCTAAAAACACCCCTGTCAAAGGACCATTCGGAGTTTTTACCTTTACCTGAATAGTTGAATCGTCAACTTCCCCAACTTGACAGAAGCGAGCCCCGTAAGTAGGTCGATACCTCCTAGGATCCTGGGGGTGTCCAGCGTGAAATTTGAAAGTTCTTGGGGACATTTCCGAACCCAGCAATCTATGCACATCTCCACGTTATTGGAATCTAAGGGCGTCTCCCCGTTATTAGTAGCGTACCATACCCTCGGAAATCGTTCTTCAGGACAATAAGCATCCTTCTCAAGTCTTTATTCCTTGTATCCATCTTCTTCTGTCAAGCTCCATCTGTGACTCACCAGTAAAGCCAACCAATGGCTCCCGACGCTGAGGTTGCGGGCACCCATGGCCCAGTCAAGGCACATACAACTTGGGTCAATATTCTCACGATCCTCGCAGCAGCAACCGCCAGTTTCAATTTTGGCTATTCCAACAATGCTATCGCTGGAACTCTGGCGCAAACCTCCTTTGGCGCATACTTCTTGACCGTCGATCCTACATCTCGTGTAGGAGGGATGCTAGGAGCGTGAGCATCTACTCCGCTGGCTTTTGAAAGGTTCCTAACTGACGGATTGGCCAGGTTTTTCGGCGGAGGCTTCATTGGCTGCATCCTCCAAAGCCCGCTTTCTTCTCGTCTTGGTAGACGACCATGTAACATGACGGCGGCTGTGATTATCATGATAGCCGCAGCCCTCCAAGCCGGCAGTGTTCACCTCGCAATGTTCCTCGTGGCACGTTTCTTGAACGGCATCGGAGCTGGTATGATCATCGCCAATACCCCTGTCTACATGAGCGAAATTTCACCAGCCCACACGCGAGGTGTCCTGGTCAGCTTCCAGGGCATTGCCATCACTGGGGCGTACATTGTGTCATCTCTCTTTGCGTTTGGGTTCCACTTTGTTGACCACGCCTATCAATGGCGCCTGCAATATGTGATTCTGACTGCTTTCGCGGTGCTCTTGGTGGTAACCATGTACTTTATTCCTGAAAGCCCTAGATGGCTCATGGTAAGCACCGTTGAAGCTCACAAAAACATGAGCTTGGCGCTAACATCATTTTCAGGACAATGGGAGAGCCGACGAGGCTTGGGCAGTTCTCCGAAAGCTGCATAGGTCGAAGAGCGATCCCGAGGCGCGACTTGCACGTCTGGAGTATATTCAGATCAAGGCACAGATTGAAGAGGAGAAGGTAAACAGATTTCCTGGCTCAAGATAGTTGAGACTGTGCTAACATCGATAGTCCCTGCCATCTGGCTATTGGCACATTTTGTCCAATGCTTCCACCCGGAAACGGGCGATCTGTGGGGCGATGGTCTGGTTGATGGGGCAGTCGACCGGTATTGTCGTGAT
This sequence comes from Exophiala bonariae, assembly GCF_035927105.1. NCBI lineage: Eukaryota > Fungi > Ascomycota > Eurotiomycetes > Chaetothyriales > Herpotrichiellaceae > Exophiala > Exophiala bonariae. Next base: position 268,559 of record NW_027042501.1, read on the forward strand.
TGCAAACTTTGCACCCCAACTCTTCGCAGGACTCGGCTTCAGCAACGAACTTCAACTCGGACTTTCAGTGGTCTGGGTCACAGTATGCGCCGTCGGAACATGGCTTAGTGGTCTGCTCATTGAGCGCATCGGTCGAGTGAAGCAACTTGGTCAGTGTGATTTGATATCCGAATACGGGCTCATCTAACATCATCACAGCTCTGGGTGGCTACTTGTGCTCCGCGTGCCTCGTCGTTGAAGCCGTTCTCCAGAAATACTACATTGGAACGGCCAATGGAGCCGGTCTCCGAGCAGCTACTGCGATGTATTTTGTTTTCGTCTTCCTCTTCGGACTCTTGATTGAATGCCCTGGCTACACCTACATCGTTGAGATTTGGCCAACACATCTCCGGAGTGAGGGCGCCACAATCGGCTTCATGTCTTTCTTCCTGACGACGATTGCATATAACAGCCCAGCGGCGGAGGCGTTTGCAACGATTGGGTGGAGATATTACTTTGTGATGATCTCGGTTTGTCTTGTGTCTAACACATTTCTTCTCTGGTACTGCCCCGAGGTAAGCTTGTTGAGGTTCATCCCATGTGTTGTCAGGCTTACTGAGTTTTCGTAGACTGCCGGTTTGACTCTCGAAGAAATTGCAGCCAAATTCGGGGACCATGTTGCCATAGAGATCAAGAACATTGATGTTGATCTGGTCGACATGGAGAAATCTAAGAATAAGCACGTGGAAACTACAGGGCTATAGAAACAATCAAGGGAATCGCTGCTGTGGATAGTGCAGTGCATGAGCTGGTGGTTGGCATGGCGCACTGCCGAGTCGGAAGCTTGAAGGGGGAGGTGCCAGTGAATATCTTCCAGCTAGATGTGGAAGTTCGTTTGTTCCCAAGAATGCCGCTCATAGTCCCATTGCGACTTGAAATGAAAAGGAACAGCAACTTTTAGAATGAGCCCGTTCCTTGCCTGCCATCAACAGGTTCTAAGCTTGCCAGAACAGTGCCTCCTCCCTTGCGAATTTGAAGCCGAAAATTGACGGGATTTCCCCACGCTCCACCACGTCTTCGCACCGGGACTCGTCTAGCATCCCGGTGCGAGTGGGGCGGACCAATTTCAGGAGATTTAGAGACTTTGTAGCGGTCGAAATGTGGAGGGTGCTCAACCACTTCAATTGGTAAATTCCAAACTTACGAGGATATCGTTCCTTGAGAGCTTTCATGTCATCTGTACTTTAACGAGCTATTCCTACAAAGCGGGGACAGTTCGACCAGAGCTCTTATGTCAGGCACTGTTGAAGTACAATGGCAGGCGAATCGCGAGTCATACAACTAGTGCTGGTCCCTCACCGACCAGTCCATACCGATAATGAGATCAATAAAGACCTGGCTCCGGCATTTGGTATAATACAAAGGTCTGCACTGAACTGATGAGAGGCTCCGACGAGACCGCTGATACATCAAGAACAGGGCAAAGGGACTACAAGGAGTGTGGAGAGGGAGGAAGCATGAAGACCGCCACACCCAAGTTGCTCTATTCTTATGGGAGAATTTGGACGCCAGCCATGCGTTCTTTACCAGCTCTGATTATACCGAGTTTCACAAAGTTATCCAACCCGCGATGAACGGAAGGAAGATTCATTGGCAGAACCATGCATCAATCAAGTCGCTGGGGCTTAACGACAAGGCACACTTGTCAAAGATACTGGAATCACCTGCGATCGAGGTCGCGCTAACAAAGGTCGTTGAAGGTGGTGTGAACGGATACTATTCGCAATTCCAGAAAATTGTGACTCCCATCCTAGACAACGACCCTGGCTGCGATGGGCACTTTATCGGCCCGCTCCTAGAAAATCCTCAAGATCAGCTACTTTTCATCAACTGGAAGTCGGTAGATGTATGTATGACCATTCGTTGATTATGACTAACTAACGACCTGCAGGCTCATCACGAGGACTTTGAGAAAGAACCGACATTTAACGCCTGTATTGATGCCCTCAAGGACTATTATGCCGAGTTTGTCATTCCATGGCATATAACGGGGCTCAAGCTGGTCCAAGGGGGCCTCTAAATAACAAGAAACGCTTGTATGACATTCGCATGTAGGGGCGGCAAAAGTAGCAAAAACACTACTAGCCAAACAACGAAATCAATCTAGCCATCGTTGCATCTGCTCACACTACCGTTTGCTCACGAGAACTGTTGATAATAAGATTGAATCTGAAGGCGGGAGTAATAAAATCAGCGCTGCCCAGAGGGAGTACCAGGTTGTTGACCCTGAGCAGGTCAGCAGCTTGTTTTGGAAGTAGCACGGGCGAATACCTTGCCCTCCCCATAAGTGAAGTATGCCTATACTAGTAACGATGACTGAGATCATATTCTCTGGAGTGCATTATACAATTCTCAAATGCAAGGCTGACAATGAGTTGAATGAGTGCATTTTACAATTCTCTATCGCTGACCAATATCTTCGCTACTGCATCTAGCTCCTGGTCTGAGCAATATTGGATGAACATATAGATCCCCCCCCCACCATCCTCTCACACTTGCACTCGCACTCGCACTCGCGTATTGCTTTTATATCTGCCACTGGTCCTTTCGGTCCCTTGAGGGTTTCGCTATTCAGTGTGTCCTGGCCACCAGTTTCGTACATCGCGGTGCTAACCACTTTTCAGTTTTCAGTGAGGCGGCGCCTTCAATCTTTATCCCGGCAACCTTCTGCTTGAATTCGGCCTATAGAGTCCACCTCAACGAGGCCGTTTCCATCTTGCGCAAAGTGAGTGACAACCTCATCTCCAACAAGCTTACCCATCTCCTCCAACGTGAGGCCACTGGTCTCCGGCATCCACATTTACAACACGGTAGATGTAACGAAGACACAAGCAATAAATACGAGATAGAACACCCAACCAATGCTTGCGAAGGCTCTGGGTACCGGAGCTGTGTAAGGACAGTTCAAATAAAGTAGGTGAAGAAGGCAATAGTAGGACCTTTGGCTCTGATCGTGGATGGAAAGACGTCTGAGCACCACTAACCATCCCCGTCAACGGAAGCATTCCTTTCAATGAAAGAAACCAACTTCCCACGAACTGCGTGGCATCGAGAAAGAGGCCCAGTCCAAGACCAAACATTGATGAAGAAGAATATTGTTACAGAATTGCCGGCCTTATTGGGGGTGCCGGCGTACTTCGAACTCTGCAGAGCGCTAGCAAGGAGGCATAATCCAGGCCCCACGTTGGCCGATGACTGTTCTTTGCCGACTGATTAGCCTGCTATTGCGGGACGAGCTGGATTCAAAAGTCCAGGGATGCTGGACTTCGCCTTGAAAGTTTAGTATGCGACATATGTCAAAGATCACAAGGATATAAACAGACAGCAAATGTGGCCGGTATTTGAATAATCTACCACTCGTCGCGCCAAGTAGTACATGTCACACAAGCTCGGCCTCTAGAAATTTTTGCGCCTGACTAAAGTGTACGATGACTCGATAGAAGCAGAACTAGCTTATACTATCCATCCTGGCTCAATCCTTACAAATATGTGGACATAAATCGTTCAGTTATATTGTTTCAAGAAGTCCATTGCATCTGACATCTCTTGGTCAATGCGCCGAACATGCTCCTTGCTCCGGGGCTTTATAGCAATCTTGAAAGGCAACGGGGCTTGGAGAATGCCTGGGTTATATGCGTTAGGATCTAAAGGGCTCTTGATCCCAGTTTTGGAGTCCACATATTCCGAGAATTCAAAGGCCCAGAGCAATTTTGCAGCAATACGCCACATATTCCGCTCCGCAAGATGCATGCCTGGGCAAACACGCCGACCCGCACCATAATTGTAATGATGTAAAGACGAAGTTAGTGTACATATCGCCTTTCTAGGTAAAAAGTAGAAACTTATCTCGCTTCGCCCAATCAGGGCTTCCAGCATAATCACTCGCTAGTCTGTGATGATCAAGGTATCGGTCCGGATTAAAGTTTTCTGGATCAGGGTAGATATCTGCGGAATGATGGATTGCCCATGTGGGTAAAAAGACGGTTGTGTTCTTGGGGATAAAGAAACCTTCGTAGAAATTATCTGTAAACTTTTCAGCTCTGGGAACATTGTTTAGAGGATACTTCGTTGTTCACTGACCTTCTCGTGCTCGATGCGGCAGTGCAGTAACAGCCCTTTAGAGATACGATAGTCAGCTCATATCATCTTGAAGCACATTCAGAAGACTTACACTGGGCGCCACCTCATACCCTCCTTTATAATTGAATTAATGTACGGCAAGTTTTCAAAGTCAGACCATAGAGGAGCTCTTTGAGTGCCACAAACAGCGTCGATCTCGGCATGGGCCTTTTTCTGAACTTCCGGGTAGAGGCCAAAAGCGAGAATCAATGTGAGAAGCTGGGCTGCGGTTGTATCTGCACCTCCTTCCACCACCTCCCCCATTAAATTGTCAAACCCGTGCTTCGAGAACGGCATTCCTTTTTTATCATACTCATCGAGAAGATTGTCAATGATGCAATTTCGTCGTTCGCCTTTAGCACGTCTCTCGTCGATCCTACGGCGTGCCTCACCCCAAACACTGTCCATGACTGAGCCGGCATCAATCGCCCGACGTTTCCAGAATGCTAGAGAGGCTGGTGCCCATTGAAGAAACCTGAACTCGTCGACTGGTGGATTCGCTCCCGGCTCCATGGCCGCGGTCCACTGCTCAAATTTAGCGATTTGGGACATTCAGCCGAGAATCTCTGTTTACCTTGTCCATAACATCATAAACGCCCTGTAGGATTAATCTCAATATCTAAAGCCAAGCGTAGAACAAATTACCTACCTGAGCCCAGAAAGAGTCTGGAGTAGAGCCACGATAACCGTAAGTAATCGAGCTCGCTACAGACGCTGTGTAGCGTCTGATCTGGCGGTAGAAGTCCTCGGAATTCGTCAAGAGGTTGTTCATCAGAACTGTGGCTCTAAGGAGAATAGTTCTAGTTTGGGACTTATTTCCAGGTTGAATGAGTTCCTCACTCTGCTTCCTGAACCCGGAAATGTTTCTCATCGAGCGATTTCGGGGAAAAATTATGCGCAATGACTTTTCTTTTTTCTCTCCAAAGAGGGTCCATTTGAGAGATCGCCAGATGATCACCCTTTGTCAGCAAGTGCCCGACATAGGTCTCTGGGCGATCGGAGTATATTGCGCCCTTTTCGACCAGGAGTTTGTGAATGGCCTTTCGGTCGCATAGAACCACGATGTTGGATGGTCCAAGTTTGAGACTAAAGACAGGACCGTATTCTTTGGCCCATTCTCGAAATCTTAAGTGCGCAGGCTGGTCAACAACACTGGTTTATGCTTCAGGAGGGAAGATGCCATCACGTACTGTTTGTAGAGGCCGGTACGGGGGATTTGATGAGCGTTTCCGAGGACGGGGATGGTGGGTGGGCCTGGTGGCATGCGAGGATCACGTTTGCCGACCTGCAATACACGGTACACGAGAAAAGCAACAAAGGCGACCAATGCCCAGAGGTAGGGCTTCGACAAGATTGCTGTGCCGGCCATTGTGAGGTTCCCCAGGGGCTTTTCAGAATTGTGTTGAGCAAGAAAATCGTTCGTCAATAAGACAGAGGACGTCAATGGCGAATCTCTGGAAGTAATAATGAAGCTTGTGGGCTAACGTCTTCAAGATCTGGGGACAATAAGGGGGATATGTCGTGTGTCCTTGTTCCCCACTGCCGGCCGGGAAATTCGTGTAGGTCTTTCTCGGGCAGTTTTCTGGCGTCACAAAAATAGTTACCCCGGCAGGGGACCGGGCTGATTTTCGGTTCCATGGTGATGCCACCAGTCGTCTATCCGAATGCAGGTCAGTCAGCCAGTAGCAAGATATTCAAATCACTCTGTGTTGAGCATGAAAACATTGGCGGCAAACTTCGAATTGTCGAGACAATCGCGTGGAGTGATCATAAATCTTTTCCACGGGAACAAATTTAGAGGCTATACGCAAGGTCGGATATTACAGCGCCGGCCGCTCGTCGCCAAAAATATGCTTCAAGATCTACGGGATCAAGCGTTCGTGGCTTGCTGCAATTCTTCATGCCATCCCATCTACCTGCTCACCACTCCTGATGTCGACCTTAAAATGAGAACTTTGCTGTTGTTTAGAGTTTCGGTTGAGCCTAGCATCTCCAAGACAGCGACTTCCAGACTTCCAATGTCTGTGAGTGACAAGCAAGCACCTCGAGCATAGATAAGTTTCGCATTTGCTAGGCTCATTCCAGAGGCGGCGCCTGTAACGACAAAAACGTTGCCTGTAAAAAGTGCCATAGTCACTTTGGGAGTGAATCAGTTGGTCGCATTCTAGTTTTGGACGTGGCAGTTTATTCCAATTTCTCACATTTGCACCGCCGACTCAATTCTAGCGAAAAAGACTGTCACTTCGGTCTCTCACGGGCAGATCGCCTTCGGAAGATCTGATGCGAGTCTAACCGATCTGCCAGGTAGAACCCTTGGCCGACGCTATCGGTAGTCCGACACGTGAATGCTGCGATATGTCACGATAATTGATAAGAGGAGTTGAGAGATAGATAGTACGCGATATGCCAAAGCCTAAAGCTATGGTCATGGGACTACCTTCATCTCCTATTCAGCACGAATTTACTTTGATCGGGAGAACTGTGAATCAGTACCAAGAGAATGCATGGCCCTAAATGTTCAAAATCGTTTTGGAGGCTAGAACACGATTATATAGAAGAGGTTGAACGACTTGCATGAGGCTCTTTGAGGGGAGAGCCACTTTATATATAACTAAGCTATATGGCCGCATGCCGAAAGAGAGGTGCTGGGCAGCCCTAAAAGGGTGGCTAACTAGTACTCTTATATCTATACCCCAATACAGCGCGGGTAATGCGAACTAGGGCTTGGTGCCGAACATTTCGCTGCAAGTAGAGTTATATCAGCCACGCATAAAATAGTAGTATGGACATCAGACGGTGTCATGAATCTGAACTTAAGCAGAAGTATATAAATTTTGGTGTCATCGTATTCTTTCTGTCCACTGGGTGGCAATACATTTAAAAAGTAAGCTGGAGGATCCGGTTCATGGACTTTTCACTGTGCACTGTATCCTCCATCTACCTAAACTGAGGATCAGCATCGGCTCGAGGGCTCCTGAGTGTCAGACTTACCGACAGCACTGAGCCCGTGATATAGCTAGCCCTGTCACTTGCCAAATAGACCACGGCGTCAGCGATCTCTTCCGGGTTCGCCAATCGGCCCATTGGAGTCCTGTCAATTTGTGGACCGAGTAGTGTTCGTATCACGGGTGTGACCAATGGGGTATCGATAAAGCTGGAATATGGAAATTGGTCAGGAAGAACTCTCGCAAAGTGAGGCTTATATCACGGAGATATGGATTGCAACTTGCCCTGGACACACAGCATTGATTCGAATGCCTTTCGTTGCATAGTCGAGGGCATCAGTCCTCACCATACCAATGATACCTAATAAAGCACGATCAGCTGTTGCTGAACGGATCGCGTGCAGTGCGACCCAACAAAAGAACTAACCGTGCTTGGAGATGGTGTAGAGCCCATCAAGAGGTATGGCTCGGATGCCGAGAAGAGACGAGACGACCACGATAGAACCTCTGGCAGGTACTCTGCCTTTCCTGAAGATAAGTAAGCTTGGCGTTTGGACAATCCAAAAGCAGTGACTGCCCTGCGTGTAATGATCTTGCTTGATGATGAACAGGGGGCTGTGACTTACAGCGCCTCCAGGGGTTCTTGGTTCACCATTTGTTTCAGCGCTTCCCTTTCACAGAGCCACGTTCCCCTGAGATTGACTCTCTGGACCCTTTCAAAGTCCGCAATCGTTGTCTCGCCTGTTGGTAGGAAGGGAGCAGCAATTGCCGCATTGTTGATCGCGTAGTCGATCCTCCCAAACTTACTCACGGTCGACCCAAAAGCACGAATGACCTGCTCCTCATCGCCTATGTCGACCGATATCGGCAAAAATTCCACGTTTGGGACTTCAGATTTCAAGGCCTCAGCCGTTTCCGTCAATCCTTTATCTGAAAGATCCAAAGCAGCGATACGTCGCACACCATCGCGCGCAAATTGCAGAGTAATTGCCCGACCGAGAGCACCACCTGCTCCGGTGATAAGAGCAGCCCTTCCAATGGTTAGGCTACGAATGAATCAAGATCTCCAATATTCTGCTCACCCGCGTAGTCCGAGTCCTGCCATTATCGTTACTTGACTTGATTTGGTTATGCAGAGAGGGTGCGAAGAGAAGAGTTGTATGAAGCCTGCACGATTAGGGAAATGGTGGTCTAATGTTTTGCAAAAAAAGATAATGCGACCAACTATTCCGTTCTTTGGCTGTGCGGGACTTCTTCGTTCGGAACAATTTATCTTGTGAGCCAACTAACTTTCCACCATCTAAGTGCTCCACAAATGGAGTCATTACACGATGCACATCGTTGCTGCAGATATTGCAGGCGAGTCTTTATCAGGGCTCTACGCACAAGTAGACCTATTTATTTACCATGTAACTAAGTTATCCTACAATGTAGATTTTGTCGGGAATGCTGCCCACTACAACGGGATGCCAATTGTGAAGCCGCCGTCTACTGCCAGGTTCTGGCCGGTGATCCACTGCGCGTCATCGCTGCAAAAGAATACCACCGCTTTGGCAATGTCCGACGGCTCTCCCAGTCTCGGCCACGGTGTGCCCTTCTGCATCTCAGCGATGATAGCGGGGTTCTGAAAGTTGATACTGGCGGCACCACTCCTGACGACACCTGGACACACTCCATTGACGTTGATACAGTCCTTGGCGTGGTCTATTCCGACGTTCTGGACCAGCATTGCTACCGCTGCTTTACTCGCAGCATATGTCGCCTCCCGACGGATGGCCGTGATGCCGCCAGCAGCAGAGGAGATGTTGACGATCCGGCCTCTCGACCCGGAAACCTCGTCAATAGGCTGCTTGAGAAACTGCTTGATGGCGGCACGCATCGCGGTCGCCGTGCCTTTAGCATTGATGGCAAACATGGCGTCCCACTGCTCCTCGGTCTCTTCCACAAAATCCCGTAAGGGCATCCACAAGCCTGCGTTGTTGACGAGGATGTCAAGTTTGTTGAACATCTAGCATTGTTTGTTAATTTGACTGAAGCTGCGATCAAAAGTGCCACATCAGAGGGCTGACCATACCTTGACCGCAGCCTCGATGAGGGCCCCAATTTCTGCCACGATCAGTAGATCGCATATTTGAAAAACGGCTTTACCACCGTTGTTGTTAATGACCTCGTGCGTAGGAATGTGCTTGTCCTCTTCGAACCCATCCTGACGTGCTTCGGCAACACGATCTGAGCAGACCACGACTGCGCCTTCACGGGCAAGTGCCAGTGCAATTCCACGCCCTAGACCAGAGGACGAGCCGGTAACAATGGCGACCCGCTGGTGCAAGCGCCCACTGCCATCATTTTTGTAGACGGTAGCAGCACTCATATTTTTTGAAGTAGTTCTCACTTTTCACTTTTCACTTTTCACTTTCCACTTTCCACTTTGCTTTCTTAGATCCTTAACTCGAGGAGTTTCTGAAAAGTGGGTTAGACGATCGCTTCCAAAGTATTGGTGTTTAAGCAACAAAGATACACCGGCAACCGGCTTATAAAATGCAGGGATAATTCACCTAAGCGTGTGTGTGTCTCGAGGGAAATACCCCACGGTTGTCACCGGAGAACGACTAGGGGCTTCGCGACCCCGTAAAATTGTCCTATTGATCCACGCGACTATTCATATCTGCGAGCCAAGGGATGGGTTAGTGAGGTTTGGGAGAAAGTTCATAGTTGCGCAGGACATCTCTCGGATTGTTAATGCGTCCCGGTCCCTCACACTACAGCTTCATATATTGTAGTAATTGCAGCTAAAGGCGTCATCAAGGTTGGACAGAATGGCCATGTAGTCGTGGAGTCACGGTGCATCTTCCTGGTATGTAGTCTTATGATCGATACTACGGACTTGAAATACCAAACGTCGAAGCGCTTGACAATCTACTACCCAGTAATCGAAGTCAAGCCAATCCTGCATAACACGTCTACCACCTCTGCCGGTAGAGTTGCTTCCCCAGGTCATCACGATCCCCCATCGACTCACTCTCACCCTGGGAGAAGTGGACGCTGACCTTGTACCAGCCGTATCAACTCTAGTCAGTGCTTTTGACCTCAATGCAAATCCGGGTCATCGGTGGATGTGAACCAGTCACCTCATTGGGAGCCCTCAGAGCAACAGCTGGTGTTTGCCCATTGAAAGAGTCTCGGACGTGAACTTCTAAGCGTTATGACTTCATTCTTCAAAGGTCGCAACTGTCCCGGCCAGGGCTTGGTCAATGACCAACAATTCCTCGTAGGCACATCATCCAGAGTTTGAAGATGACGACGTATCTACAGTGGATGGACACCTTGGAAGATTATTCACCGTGAGTTTGTGGTGGCTACTAAGGACTCATATTGTCAGACTTCGACCGACTGCAGACTGTGAGAGAGAACGGAAGAGGACGCGAGGTACGATGATGGATCAGGTCGATCGATGGAGAGAGATCGATTTAAGCCATAAACCCAGTCTTTCTGTGAGGGGTTCCCTGACCAACCATAATTCGACCGATTATCTCTCCACAACTCTAAGCGGGCGAATTTCGACTCTCAGTCGGGCATACTGGGGCTGGCCAGGAACCGTACGTCAACTTGAAGCCGTACCGAGCACAGTTTTGCCTACGAGGTACCAGCACTAACAAACGCTTGGGTCACGATCATTTCTGCGGATGGTGACAATCGCTCGCAACTGGATGTCCGAACGGTGCAGCAAACGGACATGCCGATCGTGGGGAAGATGACTACTTTCCAGCCAGGGGCTTCACTAAAAGTGATTATGAACGATAAATGTTACAAGTTCGATTGGGCAAAAGTCCCCCATCTACAACGGGTAGTGCTCTCCCGCCGCTCAACCTGACCCACAACAGCCACAGCTGCCACAAGTACAACAAGCCACAGCACTTGTCTGGGCCGCGAGGCTACGAAATTACAGCCTTGCAGAGGTTGCTCGGCATGGCCGGATAGACGATCTGTACATTATGCATCACAACCAAGTGTACGATGTCACTTTGTTCATCCAAGAACATCCGTAAGACTTCTCTTGGGTTCAGACCTTAAGCTGTCACTGGGAAAGCATACATGACCAAGATGGACGTGGACAGCACTGTAACTGTCCGCAAAATGATCCAAAAGTCACTAATTCTGCCTTGGGCGCTCTTGTTCAGGGAGCCTATAGTCCTGCTTCTAACGGTAGGTTCTTCCTTCGGATCGGTAAGCTCATTTTGCAGACCTCTAAAGTAGATATACACATCCGTTGCCTACGGGAGCTTGTACGTCTGCTTCGCTTCATACCCGATTCTGTTCCAACAAGGTCACAGCTGGAACGCAGAGTTTGCTGACGTGGCATTCCTTAGACTGCTGGTCGGTATGTTTATTGGCGTCATGATCATCATCTTTGACAACAGGCGCTATTCTCGTATTCATAAAGAGACTGGAGGCTTTTCACCGCCAGAGACGCTCAGCTCCCGACAGCCATATCTGGGGAAATTGTCGGAGTTATTGGTCTTGCATGGTTCGCCGCCATCACGACCCCACTATACACTGCATCGTTCCTATACTTGGCAGGGAGTTGCCTCCGGAATAGGTTTTCTGCTCATCGTCATGTCTTGTGTGAATTATGTGTTAGTATTCGGAAGTCTCAACGATAGAAGACAATCTCCGATCACTAACGACTAACGATGGCTTACAATCGACTCATACGTAATGTACGCTGCCTCTGTCATGGCAGCGAACACGATCACGATGATGCGGTCTACCTTCGGTATCGTCGTCCCACTCTTCCCAATCCAAATGTGTGGTAAGCTTGGAACTCGGTGGACTTCGTCGCTGCCTTGTTTCATCGCTTTAGCATGCGTCCCTTTTCCCATCTTTTCCTACAAATATGGACCGATGATCAGACGAAAGTATAGATACTCGGCCCAGGCTGCGAGGTACTTGGACAGCCTGAAGAGCGATTTGGAAAGGTAGAGATCCGGAGCTGAAGGCAATGAACGAGAGGCATTGAGGACCGCAGAGACTGTGAATTCTGCCTAGTGGTATTAGACGATTCATTTGAGGTAACACGGGGCGGGACGTAGAATGCAGCTTTAGGAATGGTAGATAGACAATAGCAGCGCGATATAGATTCATAGACCAAATCTAATAATCGTAAAGGAATACGCGTTTTGAAAGTACTTTCGCAATCAACACGAAGCATTGATAGTATGAAGATTAAACTAGGAGTGCTGGGCTCGGTCTTCAGTGATGCCCTTTTCTCACCCAAGGAATATGCTCTACGTATATACTGGATCAATTCATTGCCCTAAGCTCACATCAATGCCGCCCGACCTAGGCCACCATTCATAGGGCCTGGTTTCCCGTACAGTGCTTGTGTATGGCGGTGATATATCCTGCACGTGATCTTTAATGCAGCAGCGTGATTTCGTTATGCAAAGCAGCGCGGTTAGCAGTCTCAATCAGGTTTTGAGTTTCAATGTGATGCCAAGATGGATGAGCTTCATCATGTTCTTGAGCCATGTCCGCCACTCTGTCACTCCATGAGTACTAATTCATTCGTTGATCTCCTCTAACCAGGAAGTTTGTGCATTAATCTAGGAAGTGAATGTGATCCATGAAACTACAACCGGCGATAATCAGAGCAGGCTCTTTCTCCATCGGCCACGACTAAGAACAAATTGTACCACGAAATGGCCATGCTAGTTTGGCGGCTGTATTCTTAGAGATTGGGCATTGACTTGCGACTTAATTTCAGGATCATGGTTTTCAGCGATACGGATCGTATCACATGTTGTCCATCTCTTTCATTTGAGTTCTTGTTTCTCACGTGATCAAATCATGGCAAATGGACCATCCGAAGTCAAGAAGACGAAGAAGAGTGCGTTCTCGTGCGAGGCCTGCAGGAGACGCAAGGTGAAATGCGCGGGGGAGAAGCCAAAATGTGGTCGGTGTATTGCTCGCAATGAACCTTGCATATATCATTTGCCACCTACCATATCTTATACCCAAAAACTAGAAGCACGCATTCAGGAGCTCGAAAAGGCGTTGGCAGGATCACAGTCAACTCAATCTCCGTCGACGTTGTCCAGATCGGAAACTTCACCCTGGGTTCCATCACTGGATGGGGCCAGGCCAACTTCGAGGGACACTATTGCATATCAAAGTTCGACGAGTTTCTTTGAGCTCGTTACTGGCCATGATTCGGCTGCATTCCCAAAATCGCAAGCCTCAACTCAGGTTGACAGTCGTAGAGAACGACTGGTTGAAAATGCAGAAAAGCAAAGGTCAATGGAATTACTTGCTGCAACACCTGAACCTTTCAAATCCCTACTCGACAACCATTGGTGTTGGATACAGCCACTATTCAATTTCATTTACCGTCCGGCTTTCACTCGAGACATGCAGGTCTTGGGTCCATATTATTCACACACTTTGTTGAATGCAATACTTGCACACTCCACACGTTGGTGTCAACGAGATCCTGCCATCGCCCCCCTTCTCGAGCCTTATGATCAAGGTCGATTATTCTCCAGGCATGCACGAACTCTTTTGTTTGAGGAGTTAAAAGCAGGAAAAGGTACTGTTCCACTCGTCCAAACTCTGCTCGTTCTGAGCGCCCAAGAATGTGGTGCTGGGAACGCTACTCAGGCATGGCTGTATAGTGGAATGGCTTTTAGATATATTCAGGATATGGGGTAAGACTGACCTTTGTACACAATCCACACCACCTTCCACTATTTATCCTCAGTCATACGAGATATCATCTCCGTCACTCAAGTCATTCAAGTTTGGCCGGTAAGCTAACTCTTTCAGTATATGCGTTGACAACGAGATCTACACTACCCAAACTCATTTGACAGAAGAAGATTTGGAAATCAGGAATCGACTCTTTTGGAGTTGTTACTTTTGGGACAAAATGTAGGTCGTTTCTAAAGATGATGACTGACTCAAATATGGTCCCGTTTTCCGTCCACCAACTAACCAACCGCCTCAGTATAAGCCTCTACCTAGGCCGGTCACCCTCCTTACGACACACCAAAATCTCACCACCGCAAAAACTCCTCGACGACTCGTCGGAAGACGAAATTTGGATTCCCCATGGATTGTCCTACCCCGCTGGACAAGGCTATCCGCCCACGAAATCACATGCGACATCATGTTTCACGCAGATGTGCAGATTATCCGTCATTTTTCACCAAATCCTCCTACACATGTATGATCGCGAACAAGACCATATCGACACCGAGCGACAACAATGCGTTGAGGATCAAGGACATGCACTCAGTGTCTGGTGGCAGGATCTACCCGAACATCTGAGGATCGATCCTGTTTCCCTACCGCCCTTTGCTCCTCCAAGTCACATCAATACCATGAATTGCCTCTTCCACACTTTCTCGATTCTGCTTTATCGTCCTATGGTCTTTGGCTCCACTTCGGTCCAAGTAGGTTACGGGTTGGAGGCGGACTATCTGAGAAAATGCATTGCATCAGCGAATGCTATTGTATTTATTGTAAGTCGTTCGTGATCTAGTGAGTGTTGCTATGGATTAACAAGTTAACCACGGACTGGAACAGTACGACTTGTTCTGCCGCACATTCGGCGAAAGCCGAGTCATCCTGTCTCTCTTGTACAGCGTGTATACGGCAGCCTCAATTTTCCTCCTGCAGATTCAAGCCTCTGGCGAATCCAACGCACAAGTCTCAAAGAGACTGCACTACTGCGTTGGCGCGCTGGAACGAGCCAAAGAACAGGCTCCGGTCCTCCAACAAGCGCTTGCACTTCTCAAGAAGGAATTGTCGAAATTAGAGCTCAAGGCCCACCCCGCTGGGCCGAAATACCCTAACCATGAAATCCAGGGGACGAGTGTCCCGGCCGATTATGTCCAAGATCAAAGCGCATTTCTCGCTGGCCCTGCCTTTCAAACGAGTCCGTCCGCGGCGTCGTACGGACTGCCAGAGTTTGACTTCTCGGATGTTCAGGTCGATCCAAGCATTTTTGAAGCATTTTCGACGTTGGAGCCGATCAGCGTTCAAGTTGGCGCGTTGGAGGAAAACTGGTGATCTGAAGAAGGGGCATGCAACTGGTCCGTCCTTATAGTTGTGACATATGCTCCGATGGGGTATTGTCTTTTCGTCCTAACATTCTCTACCGCATTTCTGTTGCGCATGTCATTTGAATGATGGAGGAGCTTTGTTGGCAATCGATTCTTCTCACATTGTCGATGCTCCAGAGAAGAACTGTCGGCGGAAAAATCCTGAATGTTTTGTTGAACGATGTCTTTTTTTTGATATTTGGGTAGCTCAGGGCCCTTTAGGCGGCAACCGATTTGACTCTTTCTGCATTACCGGAACATTCGAATGAAGGGGCTTCAGGTTGCAAAACTATGACTCACTAGCTAGGAGTGTCAATCCCTAGATGTATGTCAACATCCAGGCAGGCATTGTTTCACGCTTGACCGCCCTACATGATTGTGTGGACATGAGACCTGGTGATGTACGGGAAGATTTGTATATATCACGCCTGTTCCAGCAGAACGATGATTAAGAAGTATTGTATTTGATCAACTCGGGGTGGTATAGTAATTCGAATGGCGACAAGTAACATTCAGCTTCCTTTTCGACTTACTATCTACGCCTTCTCAACTTGACGGACATCAACACCCTCAACCTTGGCCATGACCTCCACGTCATGCGCACCATGAGGATATTTTCGATCCAAGCGCTCCCTTGCCCGCCAGCCCATGAACCACCTCCCGGAGAACAACTCCTCCATCATCTCCATCGGAATACCTTTTGTCTCGGGCGCCCACAATCCCAAGATCACAAAGCCGACGGCACACACCATGGCCCAGAATATATAAGCGCCGTAGATATCCAGACTGACGAACATGTTTGGTGTGACGCGCACGACGGCGAATTGGAAGAACCAGTGCAGCGACATGTTGGTTGCGTAGCAGACACTCCTGATCCGCGTTGGGTAGATCTCCGTGCTGTACAGGTACTGCACGGTGCACAGGCCGATGGACCAGCCGACGGCGTAGATGAAGACCGAGGCGATGGCCGCGTCTGAGGCGGATTTGTTGTCGCTGCCTTTCCACAGTGCCATGTAGATCGACATGTAGATGTGTGTGATGCATTGGAGGAACAGGCCGGTCAGCATACACCGCCGTCGCCCGATTTTATCGACTAGGCCCCACGTGAATACCATAGTGAAGACGAGCTTGACAATACCGTAGGCGCCGGAGGTGATCAGACTCGTGTTAGAGCCTTTGACACCCGCGTATTCGAAGATCTGGGGTTTAGACATCAGTTATGAATTTTTGGCCATCCCTGTGGGATTAAAGTGTGTATGATTTCGAGTCTGATGAAAGAACAGAAGAGGACAGTGACAACACATGGGAACAGATCAGTGACATACCTGCGGGATGTAGTAGGTGATTCCATTCCCACCAGACCACTGGGCGATGGTCTGCATGATAGCGCCAAGGAAGAAACGCTCACGATAGGAAGGATTTCGTGCGATATCCTTTACGATGGTCCAGAAGGAAGAGCCCTTGAGCTGCTGCTCCTTGGCTTGACACTGGTTTAAGATCTCGGCGTACTCGAGGCGGATCTCTCGGGTCTTTTCGTTGTCGTCTTTAGCCGGATCGGCCTCGTGACTGCGACCACGGAGCTTGGTCAGGGCTTGCATGGCTTCTTCGGCACGGTCCTCAGATGCAAGCCACCGTGGAGTGTCGACGAGGAAGAAGGATCCGATAAATGCGAGGCCGCATGGGATTAGTGGGATCGCTTGCACGAGGCGGTATTGCATTCGGGTTGGAGCCATATGAAGGTTGGCGGCGTAGTTTATGAAGAAGCCTGGATGACATGTTAGTCGTTGCTTGCTAGATTTAATAGCCAAGAAATGGTTCCAACAAGTATGACACGTACCGAGAGTCAATATCGAAAGTAAGATGACCATGTAAATACTGACGACCATTCCACGACTCTTAGCCGGGGCGATCTCTGAGAGGTAAAGCGGAGCGACGACGGTTAAGCCGCCAGCACCAAAACCACTAAAGAGTCTCGCGAAGAGGATGAATCCGTAGATTCCAGTAGAGAAGACCTGCATCAACAAGCCACAAGCCCAGATTGAGATGAACATCTGCCAGCATCGCAATCGGCCAAGTCTATCGGTCAGAACATTGCAGAACATTGCTCCGAAAGCTGCGCCTAGGACGCCAAATGACGAGATATTGGCCTTTCGGTTTGCCAGACCTTGAGGGTCATTCTTCCATTTGGCTGGATTTATATTGTAGTCGTTCTGGAAAGACTTCAGTCCTACGGATGCGCTGAAGCCGCCTTCGTCATAGCCTAAAATGATTAAAAGACACGAGTTAGACTGTAGTGGTATCAATAAGACAGCGGAATAGAAGGAAGAGGGGATCATGGCGATCTTGGGAAATCAAATGGAATGGGTTATCATCGTTGTTCAAGATGTACGAACCTTTTGGGATACTACCGCACGCAATGACAATGATGGCGAAAATGTAGTAGGCGTTGAAGCGAGACATTATGAAGAGCCACAGGCTTCAAGGGTAAGGATTTGATGGTGTCGAATTGGTCCTGGCGATCAACCGCTCCAGGAGGATTCATGTCCCAATATATATTTCCCCATAATACACGGAGCAAAGTAGGTAGGAAAATGCAGAGAAATCATCACTCCATGTGGGGAGCGTACTGGGGAATGATTTTCTCGTGACGAGGGTAAACTCAAAACCGAGAAAAGCGTTGGACATAGGAGATCAGATCAGTTGAATCCTACCCTGCTTGCTACGGCCACAGGAAAGAGATTCCTCACGGAAGTTGACCGAGCTGAGCAAACATCGGCATCTGAATGCCGACCGGGACTGAACCTTGTCTGCACTTCCACACGTGAGAAAACAACAGACTTGCGTTTTCTCTTCAGCATATCTAGCAACACCTGGAAACATACAGCCTTGCGAGATATTCCTCGCGACTCCATCGCTTTTCGGAGCGATGCGCTATTGATGGCCAAGACGGCGGATTGGCTGGACATTTCGGCCAACTTCCGTGAGCCAGATGGGTTTGATGGCCAAAGTGGTAGTAAATGGCAGTCTCGGTAAACTTCCGAGGGGGAGATTCTCCATGGCTAAAGAGGTGGATAAGTATTTACCGACCAAGAGGAAAACTCCCGCATATGATCTCTCCCCCACACAGCAATTCTGGAGCTCTTGCCGTGGGGATAAGACAGCTTGAGTGTCCACTCAATGGTCTCTCTGATGGGGCGAATTCTGCAGCCGGAAAGGTACTTAGGTACGAGGTTGTCGATAGGAATACTGCCTACTTAGAGAGGATATATATGGACTTCGGCCCGAGTCCGCTGGATCTCTCAAGATACAAATGCCCATGAAGACCAAGATTGCCTGACAGATCGACCCAAGACATTGGTGACGAGGCTTCATTGGATTCGGACTTCACCTAGCATCAGTATTTCACGCCGGCGCGAAGAACATCGATATCACTCAATATCCTCTTGCATCCTCCAAAGATACGTTTCAACATGGATGTTGAAAGGGGTAGTATAACAGAGACACCAACATGGAGCAAGAGCAAGACATGCACATTCCCCCAAATACCCAAAGGGTCATGGGACAGCCATATGCACATCATCGACGCAGAGCGATATCCTTTTGTGGCAGACGCCCGATATATACCACCGTCGCATCTCCTCCCGCAAGCCTTGGAGCGTGAAGCAGAGCTAGGAATCGACAAAATCGTCCTTGTTCAACCGTCAGTCTATGGAAACGACAACTCGTGTCTGCTCGACGCACTACGTGCACGCGGACCAGACAATGCACGGGGGGTCGTGGCCTTTGATCCGCTGACGACAAACCTCTCGACGCTGCGGAAATGGCATCATCTTGGTGTGCGGGGTGTGCGTGTGAATTTCCAATCGGTGGAGAAGAAGATCAACAGCGAACGAGAGCTGGAACTGTTGCTGAGACGATACGCGCATCTCATCCGGCCGCTGGATTGGGTCTTACAACTGTACATCTCCCTTTCGTGTGTGGGTATGCTGGAGAGGATTCTACCACCGCTGCGGATCAAGGTCTGCTTAGACCATTTCGGCTGCCCTTCGCTCCCACCGACTCTATACGCAAACGAAGAGGATGAACAAGAACGGTATGCTCGCATACTCGCCGACATATCCTCATTGGCACGGCTGCTTGAATATAGCAGGACATACGTCAAGATATCAGCTCACTACCGACTCTGCGAGGATGTCTCGCAGTTAGAGCCCATCGCGAGAATGCTGCTCACGGTTGCAAACGGCGAGAAAGTCGTCTTTGGGACTGACTGGCCGCATACACGATACTCAGGCGTCAACATTGAACCATTTGTACAAGTCGTCTTGGACTGGTGCAATGCCGACCAAGGATTGATCAACAGAGTCTTTCGCGACAATGCTGCCACACTTTGGGATGCCCGCACTTCTGATTGTCAAGGTCGGTTATAGGAGCCTCGGTATGACAAATAGCCATAAGCGGAAATTGCCATGCAGACCAGCATAGTAAGTAAGGGCATTTGTTTAACCTTGATGCCATCGGCGGTGGTGGTTTCATGGAATATGGTCTGTCACGAACATTTCGTTTCAACATGTATATACTTTATGAATGATTAAAGATACCCGCCTCCAACATAGACATACTCGCTTTTCTTCAGCTGCTCACCTTCGGCTAAACGACGATGGAAACCCCATGATATTCGCCTCGTAGAGCACTCCCGTCCTTCCTTGTGAGTAGTTAGCCCTCCGTGTATATTTTGACGTCATCGAAGATCAGCCCTATCGAATACTTCGCTACAGAATGAACAAAGAAACCGTGGACGCCAAATAAATTTTAGACGAATTACTGAACCAACATGGCTTCGACAGAGGAGGACGTCGCCTCACGCCTCGACGCCGAGCTCTCGCTCCTCGACGCCATGTACCCATCCAGCGTGACCTGGATGTGCCAGAGCCGCGAAGTACGCTTCAAAACCTCAACCTCAGCCTCGTCGGGAGAACTACAACTCCGGCTCCCGGACACGTATCCCGGCAGCGGGCTTCCAAGCGTAATCTCCGCGTGTGATGGCACGAGGAACGATGTGCGCGAACGGATGAGGTGTGCGATGCGTGAGTTGGGGCTGGTGGAGGGCGAGGAATGTCTCGATCGGGTTGTTGGTGCGTTTGAGGGCGTCGTTCGTGTTCGTGTGCCCCTGATCCGCTGGTCGTTTCTTTACTTCTACGTGATGCTTGCGAAGTTACAATGAGTCTAATGCTGAGATCTACGGTGGGCAGGAGCATGGATTGAGGACTCCTACTGGATCCGAGACCGGGATTGACAGCACCACCTCTGGGACAAACATGCAACTCGAAACCCAAGATCCACCATCATCATCGAAAACAGTAATCATCTGGCTGCACCATCTTCTCGCGACGTCGAAGCGGAAACTCGCCATCAACCCAACGCTGCACGGATCTGCCAACCCATCACTATCACTATCAACATCAACACCCAACACGCACCAATCGATCTCCGGCATCACGAAACCGGGGTATCCGGGCATCCTGATCTTCAGCGGTGCGTCGCGCCTGGTCGACGCGCACGTGCGCGAGCTGAAGGACTTGAACTGGCAGGCCTTTCAGGTGAGATATGATTCGACTGATGACGGAGCAGACCGTCGGTGCAGATGGGGGTTCGTGCATGAGGAGTCGGAGAACGGAAGGGGTAGGATCGTCGAGGTCGAGACCATGGCGGAGGTTGTCAAGGGGATTGTTGGGGAGAGGGAACGGGGTGTTTTCTTGAGGTGTGTGGGTGTTAAGTAGGTAGGTTCTGCAGGAGGACCATCTAGGTGTCTCTAATATCGTGGGTGGTCATTCATGTATCTATCTAAATCTCTAGATGTATTTCATCTCCATGTTCCCGCAAGCGCGGGACATACTTCTTTCTGGCACTTCAAACTATACGCTTAGATCCGTAGGCTGATCGCGAAAGTATTGACAGTCATTGTTTCCCTCTCCTATCTGATAATCATCAGACATCTCACAAACTATCCTCTCTCCAGCGGCTCCTGACGCGCTGCCAAGAATCCCGCTCCCCGAGCCCGCCCTTCTTCTCCAACCCCAGCCCTCTCTCCACCCACTCTTGACTCCCCATCTCCGTAAGGCGGGACAAGGCTCGTGCAAAGGCAAAGCGCTCCTCATCGCCGGAGAACAAACTACTCTGCTTGAGCATACTCATGCTCATACCCAGGTCGTCCATGAGATTCCGCATGACATCGTCGACATCATGGCCCTCACCCTCCTGGGTATCGCTCTCACTCTGCTTCGATTCGGCGGCGACTTTCTTCTCATCGGAGCTTGCAGACTCTGGATTCGTTTTGACTTTTCGATTTACGCTCTCAAGGCTTTCGTCAAGCTCGGTGCGCGAAAGGAAGAGTTGCGACAGTGGGACCGCCGTCGTCAGTACAAGTTTCGCCTGTGATTCATAAACCGCGTCGATGAAGGTTATGAAGCGCCGAGCCCAGTCGCGCTCGCGGTGTGTCATGCCAGGGACGTCCGTGACGATGAAGGCGTCGAAACTCCGCATCATCTCGATGTAGTCGGCGGCTCCTGTGGCTCGTCCGATGAGTTCGTTGAAGGTGAATCGTGCAGCACGCCCGGAAACCAGTGGGATGGAGACGTCGCGGCCCCATACCGTGATAGTTGTGGGGTGCGGCGGATCCTTTTCGGGGTCGCCAAGGAAGGAGAACCATTTGTTGGCGTGGGAGACAGCGGCGCGGTCGAGAGGGTGGTGGTATACGCCTGACGGAGGGCGGGGCAATTTTCTATAATCGGTGGAGGAGTCGAGGTTTATAACACGTAATTGTTTCTTGAGGAGGTTGATGCAGGGAATGAAGGATTGGCGTTGGATGCCGTTCTTGTAAAGGTCATCCGGGTGTCGGTTGGAGGTGGTGACCAGGACGACGCCGTGGGACATGAGGGATTCGAGGAGGCGGCGTAGAATCATGGCGTCCGCGACGTCTGTACATTGAAATTCGTCGAAGCACAGGATCTGGGAAGTTTCGGCAATGTCGGCTGCGACAAAGGGGACGGCATCGAACTCGCTGCCGTGTTGCATGCGAATCTTATGAAGTCGTTTGTGGACATCTTGCATGAAGTTGTGGAAGTGAATGCGGGTTTTGGAGGTCTGGTTTGGAGGGAGGGTGTCGTAGAATAAATCCATCAACATGGTCTTGCCGGATCCCACATCTCCATACATGTAGAGACCTTTGGGTAGTTCAGCCGGGATCTCATTGATGACCTTCTTTTTCTTGTTGGCACTGAACAGAGAGCCAAAGAGGGATTTCTTTTGGGGCTGGAGGTCGTCGATGCTAGGATGGACGACTTTGGGGGGTTGGTAGTCTATTAAGCTGTCGTGGAGATCTTGAAGGTGTTCGACCAGAGCTGCAGAAGGATTAGCTGGGGACGAGCGACCGAGGCAACCGACTCACTTCTCTGATGCTCATCGTCGCGCAGTTTCCTCGAATGGACGCGGTCGTCGTATTCTTCCAAAGGGCCGTGTTTGGCCAAGTTGGCGACGGCAGCAAGCTGTCTCTTCTGGTGTTGGTGTTGCAGTCGGTGACCCCGCGCGGGCAGCTGCAAGCTGGGGGCGCGGGACACATTAGTGCTGTAGGAGCGATGTAGCAGTTTCCGACGAGAAGAATTGAGATTGTGAGAGAATCTTCGTTGCCTCGTCAAGCAATTGGAACAGATTGAACGGCCTAGTGGTCGCACCGTAGCGTGGTCGAAAACGAAGGTTCTCAGGTAGGTTTGGAAAGCGTTCGGAATTGGGCCTACCGAGGCCTTCATTTTGGCAAGTTCCAGAGGGGAGAAAAGGAGGGAGGAGGAAGTCAGGAAGCCCAAGCTCTGTCACAGTGACTGCATGAGAACAACCGACGTGAAAAGAAATCAAAGAAATATGAAAATGTTAGCGACTAGGATAAACGATGAGCTACTATGGTGGTTCATCGAAAAAGCGTCGAAAGTCGTTGGAACTCGGAAGCGAGCGTATTTCTTACTTTGCTGGACGCGCCTTGCCGGATTTATTAAAATTACCGAGGTGGATTGAGAATCTAACTAGAATCCATGGCAAAATAATGCTGCTTTATGTTCAGTCCGGTTTAGGCCTAGTGCTGGCCTTGGCGAATGTCACAGACTCGAAGCCCCGGGGGTGTTTTGTCGTTGCAAGGCTTCTGGACCGCGAACATTAGGCCATATAAGCTCGTAACTTGTAGCTTGAGTCCATCAGGGTAGTTCCAGCGTACACCCCGTCATGTGCTCGATATCCTGGATGATAACCTCAACGTCCTCCATGACACCGCTCCCGGACGGGAGCACAGCAAACAACATTCCGACGTCCACTTGGGTGATATACAATACAAGGTTTCGCAGTCGACATAGCTAACAGTATCCTTGGACAACTGTCCGCCTTCCCTGCCTTGATCCACTTTTCCACTTTTCCAGATGCCATCTATCTTTCCTGGTCTGTCCGCTGTAGCCTGCGCAGGTCAGTTTATCAACAGAATGACCTGCCATAGAAATTTTATGGAGTGGCTCTAATGCTTCTAGACACTCACAACGACGCATTTGACTGGAATGCAGGTATATAGAGATTGCCTTTTCCGGGGTATTCACTTCACCTGTTGAGATTGAATCTGGATTTGAATTTGAATTTGGATTTGGATTTCCGAAGTTGAACCTGAATGTGTGAATCGGGAGCCCAAAGGCAGTAGGCCGAATCTGAAGGTCACTTGAGCCCTGTATGATGACTCCGGGACCATAGTATGATATAGCAAAGTATACCCACAAGCCCACGAGCTGAGTACCTGCCGTGCCGTGCCGTGCCCTGCCTTTCCGTGTCTCATCTCCCCGTCATATCCTACGTACGCCAAACGTGAACACATGAATAAAAACATGGCCTCATCCTATACGCGATCACATACGATTTCGCATAGCCGTTCCCATCAGGTCGCCCTGCTTGGTATCTTCCCCTTTCCCGGTTTGTATAAAGAGACTTTTTGCTTCGCTTGGTCGAATAACACCTGACTGCACCTGCGCCACTAGTAGTATCGAGTTAACGTATGCCCAGGTCTTCCCCCTTTTCCCTGTACCGTCTCCGAACCGCCGTTCACCCTGTGTTGAAAGCCACATACAGCGTCAGCTTTGGATTCCGCTGCAGCGCCACGTCCAGATTGTCGTCGTTTTCAAGGTCGATATAGCTATTTGTCGACTCATCTTTATACTGTACCAGGATATTCTCATTGACCTTGAGCCGTTCCATTAGTCTCTCCTTCAGCGCGCCAAAGGAGATCTCTGTTGGGACGCGGATCGCGATGATATCATCTTGAAAGAAAACCTTGACTTTCATTCCGCCACTGCCGGCGTTATTAGCCTTCATGCTTGATGACGTCGAGGCCTGGGTTAGGTTGCTTGCTTGTGAGTGGAGGAAGGGAGGTCGATCCATGCCCATTCCTGCTGACATGGGCATTTGTCGTTGTTGCTGAGACATGCGTCCCGACGGTGGTGGCATTCCACCATAGGCACTTCCTGGTATTTGATTGGACGTGACTCGAGAGACGGGTTGCATGGACTGTGATTGTTGTGATCCGCCCGATAATCGGTAGTCCTCTCCCAACGCGCTGGGGTCTATTTCAAAGTCCTGACCAGGTTTGGGTTTGAAGAGATTTCTTACCAACATACTCTTGGAGATGTGTGGTGGCATCCCTACAATATTCTTCATATACTCATCCAGATTCTGGCGTCGCCCATTCGAGATAGCATCCGTGACGTGGGCTACAGGACCTGGCATGAACGGTAGAGTTCGAGGTTTTCCCTTGACATTGCCAGCTTCCTCGGGGAATTGTTCGAGCAGGGCAATCTGAAAGTCATAAAAGTCGGCATAATATCGTGATAATTCCCACCATCGCCCATCCTCCATCTGACACTCGATGATATACCAATACATATCGTTGTCAAAGCAATATCGAGGAACATGCGCACTGATCGGTGCCAAGGGCATGCCTGATTGTTGCTGAGACTGTCGCATTGATTGGGACTGTTCCTGTCCAGCGAGTTAGTCTTGATTTCTGCAGAGGGAGAGGGAGATCCAAAGTTCAAGAACTTCGGATTCACTTACATAATTGTTACTCGCCAGAGACGCTTCCGATCCACCATTCTGTAAACTCATCCGCGCCATCTCCAAGGTCATCTGATTCGCTGGTTGTCCATTATCAAATTTGCCCAAGCTGATACTGCTGTTTTTATATTCGGCCGCGAACTTCTTCCACTCCTCCACTCGGGGCACGCCAGCCTTGCGCACCGCTTCCAATGGATCTGGGACTGATTGCATTGTAGCCGTATCCTTAATATCGACAAAAGACACCGGGATCAATCCAGGTCCTCCTAACCGTCCAATCGGTTTGGCCACAAACCATTCCGGGTTGGACTGCGCGACCACGATAATTGCCTCTCCAGCCTTTGCCTCTAGTTCGTCCGCTCTCTCCGCGTTGAAATCATATTGTACAACGCCGTAAACCATGGCGCCAGTGGTTCTTCCCGCCATGCTCTGGCCTCGGGTATGTGTTGGTGGTCGGGTGGTAGCTGTGGACTCGGATCTGGTATGTGTGGAATTACTCGAGCCTTTTTCCGAAAAGCCGGAATCATGACCGTCGGGTTTCTCTCCCGGAGACGATAAGGAATTCCCACTTTGTCTTTGTTGTTTGCCGACAGTTTCGAAAAAAGCGACGGGTACAAGACCTCGGGCAGTTGGAATCAAGGGGTTGCACGCTTCGTACCATTCGGTATCGTCCTCGCGACTTAAGACGTGGAAGAAATCACCCTTAAGAAAAGCCAGCTCTTGTCCATTTTTGTTCTGTGGCTCGTAGTCGTAAAGGGCCTTGATGACTTTCTTGGGTGGTAAGGCTTGAATGGTTTTAGGAGCGATGGAGAGAGTTGAGGGTTTGGCTGCCGCGGCTGCTTCCTTTTGTTTCTCGCCCCCCCTTATAGAGGTACGAAAGTTCTGTGTTAAAGAACACGAAAGATGTCAGTAAACTTTTCAGAGGATGCTGCGCGCGTGATGACCACTTGGAAAGACAATGTAGGTGTGTTGGAGTGCGGACGAACCCTCATAGTCGCATGAACGACGTGGCGACCGTCTGAAGCCCCGCAGTTGGCGTCGGTGTTGGCGCTGGTAGACGTGTGGCCTGAGACTTGAACGGCGACGGCGGCGACGGGGTGTATGAAAAGAGGGTTTTGGATGTTCTAGATCAAGGCTATCCTCCCCATATGGGCGTCTGCAGGAACGGTGGATTTCCAAATGCGATGAAACTTGAAGGAAAAGGTGTTTCAGGTGAACTTGGGTGGGATGGGATGTGGATGTGGATGTGATTGTGGACATGGGGGGTTTGCGACGTTGGTGGATGGATGGATGGTGTGTGTGTACAGTCCGTGCAGCTGGTCAGTGCGCGTGAACTTGATCAGCAAAGGCCGGGGAAGTGTTGTAGGCATAGGGTACCGAAGATTTAGTGGCCAAGTGCCCCGAGGGAGTTACTCCTTAGGCAGCTGCCCGGGGGCTTCCGGCATCGATGTGTCTCTGGACCAAAACCCGAGGGCTCCGTACCCTTGGTACTTTAGGTACCTGCCTAGGGAAGTACCTACTTTGTATAAACAAGGGCAAGTTTTTTCACGGGCCTACGACGCTATCTTAACGGCTGAGGCCCTACCCGAAATTGACGTTGACAGGGTTCACCATTGTTGATTCAACACGAATTGATCGCGAACCACGCACGAGATTAAGATTAAATCATCACATCGTCCTTGCTTTGTTTCATTCATCATTGACACTGACTGTCTACTCCGTAAGTAGTGACGACGACTATTCTGATGCATGAGGGTTTTGGCGTTGTCTATGCTTTCAGATGTGCTGTAGGAGTAGTTTTTGTGCTATCAACTTTCAGGTGTCCCCATCACCTAGCCGACCTGCAGTAGAAAATCTTTCATCACCAAACAAATGTACCTGTTAGCCACTAGGTGAGCCTAGAGAGACCCCTAGCCTAGCCTACCATGCACCTAGACACGTGGAAAACTCTGCCTGTCTTTGGAACGGACTTCGAAACCTTGTTTTTCCACCGTCGGCTGCCGAGAATAGGAAGAGTCAAGTCGGAATGCCTCCTTGCACAGACTCTTACCGAGGATTCGTACATTGACATCCCCTCCCTAGTGCACAGCCAAAGCACCTCATCACTGGACGGAAGATACAATGAGACTGATTTACATTGTGCTACAGGCATCTGTCTACAGTGATTCATAGAACAGGAACCACGTGTGAAATGACCTCTTGCGTTCTTTGTACACACCTGACCAATGCTGCAATGACAACCCTCTTCTCGGACTATTGGGGCAGTGAGTCAGGTGTCAACAGGAAGACGTTGGACGATTCATCGCAATCACAATTGATGACCTCTTCGTTCCCACACTGCTTTTGCTGGTAGAACGCCAACGCCGGGTATCTGGGAAATGGCAAACATCGCCTGCTGAGGAAGAAAACCCATTTCCTTGAAACATGCAACAAAGTAAATATGAGGACATTTCATATTTGTCCCTTGATGTCGATCTGTCCAAACGCTTGGGTCTTTGCATTTTGAAAGATGGACCCCACCTTGCCAGTCAGAAAACGCACATCACCATCGCGTTCTTCCAACAAGCTAGGTGATTCATCGGGGACGTGCTCTAAAATGAATTGGCACGCTTCTTCATCCGAATCAAATCCAAGCTCTTCAGTTACCAAGCGTAGGCGCACGTCTGGTTTATACCTTTTCCAATGTTAGTCGTTGACTCTCAATGCCTCAAGAGGGGAGAACTCACGATTTGCACATGCAAGCAAGTGCCGCAATACGTTCCCGTGCTACGAACATGTCCATCAAGTAACCCCCCATATCGGGAACACTATGGTACAGTTTGAATAACTTGTGGTAGTTGCCCAATGCCAGAGCCGATCGCACTTCGAGTGCATGCTTGATTGATGGTTCCGTTTTGTCTGCTTCGGTTAGATCGGAAAGTACATCATTCATGTCAGTCCGGTTGCACGTATGGATAAAGTAGAGAATACGATATGCTGTGAATTCCACAGGGTGACCGCCAAGATTCTGTTTGTACAGACCTTTCAGTTGCGTTTGACACTGGTTATACTCACCCAGGTCACCCTTCTCCAGCGCAATTCGGGCGTGATACTCGTACACGTTCGTCGTAAAATCATTCTTGATGTGTTGCACGGTCAGATCTTGTCGGAGGGATTTGAACTGGTCGCAGATATAAACATAGTTGGGAGCAAGACGCCATTTTTGCTTGAGAAGTTCGAGTGTCTTCCTTAACACCTCCAGTGGTCGGACATCGTCAGGATTGGGGGCTGATGTTAGCCGGAAATAATTCTTTTCCAACTTCTGGGATCGCCCGATAATGGGTCCAATGGGTTCCGGCGAAGCACCTCGTGATGACTCTTGGGTGCGTGGAGAATTCGATCCTCCCAAGGAGTCTTCAAATCTTTTCTTCCGGGACTCTAGATTCGCATTCGATTTACTTACGGATTTGCTCATATCAAGCTTTGGCCGTTTCTCATTGGGGGCAAAAGAGATTCGATCTGCCAGTGATCCAACGGGTTGGGTATTTGCCCTCCAAGGAGGAATCGCAGTCACTTCGTCCATTTCGGTCGACTTCCGTTTACGAGGTCCGTCAGTGCGAGATTGTTGGTAATAAGACATGACCGCACCGTCCATGTTTGCTGGTGGGGGAACGTAAGATGGGGACATGGGGGCAAGCAGGGCACGTGTTCGCTCCTCCTGAAGCATCTGTTGTGGTAGGGGTAATTCTACCCAATTGGTAGTCTCGAGTTTCCCATGCTGGGTTGCCTCGGTTATTACTTCTTTCAATCTCGATTCAATTTGCTCCTTGGTAATACCGACAATGGAGTTTTCTTGAGCAAACGAGCGATTGACATAATCACGGACTGCTGGGGACCAAGTTATTTTCTTCTTTGGTGGCGCTGAAGGAGTTGTGGACGTGGTGGACAGACTAGCCGCCGGTGGTGGAAGGTATTGATGGGAATTCGAATTCAAAGGAGGTGGAACATAGAATGGTGGAGGAGGAAGATTAGATTGATGACCAAAAGTCTGCCGAGCAGGAACTGGGATGTAAGCATTTTGGCTGTTCATCGTCGCGTAAGAATTTGAAGACTGCCAGGGCGCGTGTCCTGACGCAGAAGAGTACATGACTGGAATTTTGAGAAAGCAAAAGAGGAAGAAAGAGAAAGGGTCGAAGCGCGCGCAGATGAGCTGAGGGTGAGGGTAGCAGTGAAAGAGTACAGAGATTCTTTCACCGAACGCCGTGCCAATGACTATGATCGAGATGAGAACAACGGCACGTCTACGCTCGTATGTGACTGAGTATGAAGCAGAAGAGAGTCGGTGTCAAATGGTAGTGGCAGGAGTTTGAGGTGAAGTTGACGTCCAAGAAAACGAGTCCTAGAGAATCTTGGCACTGTAACCAAAATAGGGATAGTTTACTCTTTGGTATCACGTGGCTGGAAATATCGTGATGCCTTCGATGAGGATCGGATTGCGACTGGTTCCAACTTCGGCTATCGACCTCGTGAGGATTCCTCTTCATAAACGATCATGGCCATTCTTCGTAAATGATGGAAATGGTTGACAGCTAAACGAATATGGCTAAAGATGAAATCAATAAATCATAACCATAAGCCGGATGTTCCTCAAAAAGCCAGAGCTCACAGCTGGCTCTCGACCAACCCTATTTCAAGATGAGGCACTGCTCTCTGTTCAAGATGGGGTTGGACTTTACGAAGGGTATGTTTATTTCTCGAATGCACCCAAGTAGGCGCATTGTTGATACAGGGATAGAAAATATAAAATAGACACTTGCCAGAAAGGCCATG
Source organism: Exophiala bonariae (assembly GCF_035927105.1). NCBI lineage: Eukaryota > Fungi > Ascomycota > Eurotiomycetes > Chaetothyriales > Herpotrichiellaceae > Exophiala > Exophiala bonariae. Next base: position 298,701 of record NW_027042501.1, read on the forward strand.
CCTATCTCACATCACATCGATTGTGTTATGTCGATGATGCCGATCCAAGAGCAAATTCATGGGCGGTAGATTTAAAGGACGTTGAAAGGCATGAATTTCAGGTACGTTCCATCATGTTCCACATTGGCAGCCTTATCAAATGAGAAAACCTTGCAGGCTAGCTTTCTTAAGTCTTCTGCAAAAATTACTCTTCACCCTAAACCGCTGAAACGTGGTTTTGGGAGTGGTTTGAAAGGTGTCGGTGCACAATCTCCAGCCTTCCAAAGAGTCGCATCCGCATCTTCACCAAACTCAAGGTCTCCTAGTCCTTTCCGTCCAACAGCATCCTTGCCGGTGGTTGTGGGTACTTGGGTCTGTCCAATATGTTCATTCTCGAATCCAGTTCCATCCAATCTTGATCCGACTATTGCCACAGAATCATTTCCACTACCGCCATGTCTTGCTTGTGGAATCAAGCCACCATTTCCACTTGTTTTGAAGGCGGCGATTGCGGCCAATGCAAATCGTGTTCCCGATACAAGCCAACAATTTGATCTACCCAATACGGTAGGTTCCAGGCAATCATATCACGAGGAGATCAGTTCGTCGGGAGAGAATACGTGTCCTCGTTGTACCTTCCATAACGCTCCTGGGATGAGCATATGTGAACTGTGTTCTGCACCTCTACCAAGCACGAGTTCAATGCATAAGCTTCCATTTCAAAATCCCAATGCACGGTCTGGTTCCCCAGGTCCGGAAATCTCAGGTCTCTCTTTGGAGGAAGAGCATGAACCACAAATGGTCAAGTTTTCGTTTCGATCTGGGGGCGATCGTGTCTTCTATGACAGGCTGAAGAATGCAATGATTCAGCGGAAATGGTTATTACAACAAGCTCCACCAATTCCACAAGCAGATGAAACCCGTTCTTCCACTCCTTCAAGCACGACGGAAGCCATGGGTATATCGGGAACTCGGGTCGCTGCTGCCGGAATTGCAGGGCTCGAACAGCGAGGATTACGAACTCGTAAGAACAACGAGGCAGTCCTCGGTAGTGCTTTTGAAGACCTTGAGGCACTGATGGCCTCCGCAAAAGACATAGTGGCACTGGCTGAACGCTTTGCAGTGGAATCGGGATCTAACAAAGACTTACTCAGCCAATCCTCTGATCCAGTACTATCACAATCAGCGGTGGCATTGGGAATGATTACTACAAAGGATGTTCTTGGTGACAGTTCGAACACGCTCTATATCAATGAGCTTGCCCGTAACTTGGCAGAATATGCAACGGACGACAGAAGGGGAGTTCTTCGACATCAAGGAGGCACCATGAGCCTGGTTGATCTGTGGGCCGTTTTCAACAAAAGTCAAAATGGTGTCGAACTTGTCAGTCCAGCAGATTTTCACAAGGCTGCTGAAGCCTGGGAGAGACTGGGCCTCCCAATCAAATTACGGCGATATCGAAGTGGGTTACTTGTTGTCCAACGTCGGGATGCCAGTGATGAGAAGACAATTAAACAACTACAGGATTGGTTGAATTCGATGAAGACAACACAATCTGAGCAGAACGTGTTGTGGGATCAGGAGAGCTTTGGCTTTGGAGTCACTGCGCAGCAAGCAGCTGCGAAGTTTGGCTGGAGTTTGGGGGTTGCCAGTGAGGAGTTGGAAATGGCGGAAGAAACTGGCGCCCTCTGTCGAGAAGAGGGTGTGGAAGGACTTAAGTTCTGGCTCAATATTTTGAGAGAAGATGATTAACGAAAGTACAGGATGGATCATTGGTATAGACTATAAGACTGAGCTGTTGATTTAGAACAACCATCAGACATCAACCCATTGGGCATTGAGATAGGCATCTGAAAGCAGGCTCAATTTACCCCTGACACGTGATCCAGCGAATTCCAATGTGGCATTAGTGCTCACTAGATCGGATTGGTCCTAGTTCTTCTCTAAGGTCCTCTCGGATCCGGAACACTTTCCTCTCTGGTAAATTTTGGGTTCCAGGGACATTGAACCTCCACCTCCTCATAGACTGCGCTCAATCAATGTGGAAGCCTAAGGGGATTCATGGTAAGTTGTAAATTACCAATGAACCATGATCTCTTCTCACTCTAGTCATTCCTTCCGTCGTTAAACCCTTTGGCCTCAAGAATGGCACGACTTGGCCGTGCGGGCTTCCTTGCCCTGGCGGTCGTCTTTCATCTCATCTACATCTTGTCCATCTTCGATATCTACTTTGTCAGTCCCATTGTCCATGGTATGAGGGCATATGCGCCTGCACGAGATCATCCTCCTGCCAAAAGACTTGTCTTATTTGTTGGTGATGGACTACGAGCAGACAAAGCCTTCCAATCTTTCCCAGATCCTTCACCTTCTGACCCCGCCAATGTCGACCTGACCCCTCGACCACTCGCACCGTTCCTTCGTTCCCGCGTTCTCGAACATGGTACTTTTGGTGTATCTCACACACGAGTTCCCACAGAATCAAGGCCTGGACATGTTGCCCTCATCGCAGGACTCTATGAAGATGTCTCGGCAGTTACTACTGGTTGGAAACTCAATCCGGTGGACTTTGACAGTGTCTTCAACCGGAGTCGGCATACTTGGAGTTGGGGAAGTCCCGATATTCTTGCCATGTTCAAGGAAGGCTCAGTCCCAGGTCGAGTAGACGCGGATCAATATGGTGAAGAGTTTGAAGATTTCACTTCGGACTCGACCATGTTGGATATCTGGGTGTTTGACAAGGTCAAGGAGCTATTCAAATCGGCAAGCACAAATTCTACTCTGAATAGTGCTTTAAGGCAAGATAAACTGGTGTTCTTCTTGCATTTATTGGGCTTGGATACTGCTGGTCATGGATACCGTCCTTATTCCAAAGAATATCTCCACAACATCAAGATCGTGGATCAAGGAGTCGAGGAAATCACAAATTTGATCAATGATTTTTACGATGATGGCGAGACTGCTTACATCTTTACCGCCGATCATGGCATGAGTGATTGGGGTAGCCATGGAGATGGGCATCCAGATAACACAAGGACACCCCTAATTGCATGGGGTGCAGGTGTTGCCAAACCTCAACTACATCCTAATGGTGTCGCCCCAGGCCATGAAGATGGCTTCTCCTCTGACTGGGGGTTGGAACATGTCCACAGACACGACGTCGGTCAAGCTGATGTCGCTCCTTTAATGGCATACCTGGCTGGGTTGGAATATCCTGTCAACTCGGTCGGAGAGTTACCATTGTCTTACCTCTCAGCCACTCCTAAGGAAAAGGCCAACGCTGCTCTCACCAATTCAAAGCAGGTTCTGGAAATCTATAGAGTCAAGGAGCAACAGAAGAAGGCCACCGCGTTGAAATTTCAGTCTTATCCACCCTTCTCAAGGGCAAATTCCTCCATCACAGACCGAGTATCGGCCATTGAGTCTGCCATATCTAGGGAGCACTATGATATAGCTATTGAGATTTCAGCCGACCTTTTACATCATGCCATCCAAGGATTGCGTTATTTGCAAACTTATGACTGGCTTTTCCTGCGAGCCTTGATCACTTTGGGCTATTTCGGCTGGATCACCTACGCTATCACGACCGTTATCGATTTACATGTTCTCCATGGCGCAGTATCGGAGGAGCGAACTCTTGCTTCGACAATCACGTTCTCATCCATCCTTGTTCTCCTGTATTCATCTTTTGTTATTGATCGATCACCAATCACATACTACGCATATGCCATATTCCCAGTCTTCTTCTGGGAAGAAATATTTGCCAGGAGAAAGGCATTGGTTTCGGGCTTCAAGATTCTCTTTGGCCATGTTGAAGGAATTTCTGGCCATTCGGCTCTTGCCTTCCAAGTTGTGCTCTACATTGTCGCACTAGAAGCATTCGTAAGTTTCTTGACTTCCAACATACGATTCATTGCTCTAACGCGAAACAGGTACAATCATATTTCCACCGTGCAATTTTGACTGTCTGTTATATTATTGGCGCTGTCTATCCCATTGCCTATGGAAAGAATTTTGTGCGGAAGAACTTTGTTCTTGTACTTGCATGGGCAGCTGGCTGCTCAATTCTAAGCACATTCACATTGTTACCGGCCAACAAAACTGAAAATTCGAACACCATCACTGCCGGAGGGCTTCTCATGGTTGGAGCTGGTCTTTTTTATCTCATCTTCGAGCATCAAATCACTACCCGATCCAAATCCTACCAGGAAACGATATCTCAACCTAACCATGTTTCAAGGCTTCTCATGGGACTTCAGATTGGAGTCCTTGTATTAACAATAATCGTCACGCGTTCAAGCGCTGCATCACTCCAAGCGAGGAAAGGCCTGCCATTTGGAAATCAGGTCGTTGGATGGTTGGTGTTGGTTTTGTCGTTGATCCTACCATTTGTACACCGAATATCCCCTAACAAGCATTACCTCCATCGACTCGTCATCATCTTTCTCTCATTCTCACCAACTTTCGTCCTACTAACAATCTCATATGAAGGACTATTCTTCTTCACATTTTGTTCTACCTTACTGACATGGGTACGACTCGAGCATGTCATTCAATTGCACGACACGGAAACGACTGCATCTCCAGCAACTCCGCCATCTGATAAGGCGTCAAATGGTGTTACAATCACCTCCGTGTCCAAACAGCCGGCGAATCTCAAATCAGACACGACTTTCCGCACCTTGGCCCTTGCAGATCTCCGTCGAGCTCTATTCTTCCTCTTCTTTCTACAATCTGGGTTCTTCTCGACTGGAAACATCGCATCAGTCTCCAGCTTCAGTCTCGAAGCAGTCTATCGCCTGATTCCAATCTTTGATCCCTTCTCACAAGCTGCTCTACTTCTTTTCAAGATTATGGTTCCGTTCGCAATAATCTCCGCAGCATTAGGCATCCTGAACCGTCGCCTGGGTCTACAATCATCAGCGTTGTTCATGGTCGTCATGGCAGTGAGCGATGTCATGACATTGAATTTTTTCTGGATGGTCAAGGACGAAGGTAGCTGGTTGGATATTGGAACCACTATCAGCCACTTTGTCATTGGAAGTGGTTTGGCCATTTTCGTCGCTGGGCTGGAAGGCCTCAGTGAAGTCCTCATTAGTGGTGTCGAGGTCGAATCGTATGAAGACAAGGCCAACGCTGCGGGTATGGATACTATCAATGGGGGAAAGAGTTTAAGCGACCACACACATGCTAACGGAAAGGCAAATGGTGCTGCTGTTAATGAGCGACCTGTGATTGAGTGATTAGGTGATAGCTCGAGTCCGACCAAAGTACAGAGAACAGCCAGCACCCCATATCGCATGAGCTTGCGCCAATGGTCAAAGCTTTTCCATGAATACATATCCTATACCCCGGGTTGTACTGTTCTGTTCCTCCACGTCCTGGCAGCCTATGATCCACAGCATCGTGATACTGTGCTTCCGCAAGCGTCTGCCTCGCACCACCCAGGAAATTCTTCGCACTATTTCTTGACTGATTCGTCTTCTGCGGATCTACCTTCTGGCTCTTGCTTCTCACTCGCCTCTTGTCTTCCATGACTCCTGTTAGAGGGTTCTACATCCGACTGGAGCAACTGGACGCTTACGGTCGGCTCGCAGGAGCTGACAGATTGACCGACACCTCTGGCTAACACGGATGGCTAGGTTCGTGTCGGGCGGTTTTCTGATATTGGATTCATTGAAAGCCAGTGTGGTATATCGGGCCAGTATGCTATTGGTTCTGGCCACAGCTGCGGATCTGTTGCTGATTCTCGGAGGACCAAAACCGGCGGGCATATGTCAAATTTCGGTGGTGGGAAGTTGGAGTAACCGAAGCCGATCTTCGATTTGGTGACACAATTTCGAGGAAGGCCCCTGGACAGCTGCGAATCCATTCAATGCTTGAGTATACATCTTCTTCGCCAGATCCTTACGATCTGTTTGCGCGTAGACATCACCGAAGCCGATCATCGTTTCCAACGCTGGCAGGTATGACAGCGTAGCTTCGGCACCAAGTGCCTTCTCGAAGCCTCGCAGTGCCCGGACATACAACTCCTCTGCCTCCGCCAGTTTACCTTGGTCACTATAGAGAAAACCTAGGTTATTGACAGTCTGGAGTGTCGAGATGTTGTCGGGTCCTAGTATCTTTTCCTCGTGCTTTATCACTCGGGTATACATTGCCTCCGCCTCGATTACCCTGTCTTGATCAGCGTAGAGGCAAGCAAGGTTGTTAACCATCCCAAGCGTCGAGCTGTGGTTGGGCCCGACTGTCTTCTCCAGATCTTGCAGCGCTTGTACGTACATATTTTCCGCCTTGGCCAGCTTGCCTTGGTCCACATAGGTGGCACATAGCCTGTTGATCGTCTCAATTGTTGATAGGTGCTCCGATCCCAGTTTTTTCTCCTTGCCTTCTAGTGCTCGAATAAAATGCGATTCTGCCTCCTCCAGCTTGCCTTGCCGAAAGTAGAGCCATCCTAAACTATGAAGAGTATTGAATACTGACTCAGAATCCAATTTCGCCTCAAAGCCTTGTAGCACTCGAAAATACATCTTCTCCGCAGAGACTAACTTACTCCCACCTTGGCCAGTATATAGATTAGCTAGTGATCTAACCACGAGGAGTGTGGACGAGTGGTCCGGGCCGACTACATCCTCGTAGCATTCTAGGGCCCGAAGGTACATCTGCTCTGCACTGTCATACAGTACTTGGTCCCTAAGAAGCTCTGCCAGTGCCATTACTGACGACAACCTGATGGTTACGGATTCGGTTTGATTTGCTACTGCCTGGAAGCGATCGTGCAACAGTCGCACAGCATGGCCAGTGTAGCGCCGATAACGTAACTCGGAAAATTGATTCCAATCCGCTTCAACCACGTTACTAGCGATGCAGTCAAACGCGAGCCAGTATTGTCTCTTGTCGATCTGTTCATTCAATCCGTCGAGCGTCCAGTCGTGCACACATGTATGGAGGCTGTATGAGCCGGTTTGATGATGCGCTTCAACGAGACAGTATCGTGTGAGTACGCGCATCGTGTCCTCGAAAGTAAACTCGTCACGGGTAAATTCTGTGAACCACGATGGAGGGTCTACCTGCCCTTTACTGAAGAGATGGAACCAGATTTCCCGGTAATCCAGATATGCCAGAAATCGGAGAACATGTGCCGCGCGCAGACTTTGTTGCTTGATTCGGGTGAATGATATATTCCATGTCGTATAAAGCGTACGTGTAGCGTAATCAGTTAACCCCCCCATTGAGGCAATCACTTTCCATCGCCCATTGTATAGTTGAAGATAGTGGCCAAAACTGAGTGTAGACTGACTCAGAAAAGCTCCTGCCGTGGCAAGAGCTAAGGGATACCCGTCTAGTCGCAGGGCTAGACGTAGAGCACCCGGGTCTATGAACATTTAGATATAAAGGCCTCGTAGGGGCTGAACCTGCCATACCTGTTTCTACATTCTCGCGTCCTGACCGGGTGGCAAGGATGCGAAGGCCGTCCCCCTCCTCACGCATCGATAGCACGCGCAACCTCTCTCCGTTGACAGCGTCGGGCTGTCGCGTGGTGATAATAACTGAGCCATGTGCGACAAATGGGAGATAATTCATCAGTGAGTACTCATCCGGATTATCGTAATTGTCGAATATAACCAACCATTGAGCGTTGTCGTGTTCCGACAGCCAATTCGAGACGCGGATATAAATCTGCTCATCGTCTAGCTTTCTAGCTACTTCTGGTGGTAACAGTCGATAGGCCACCTTCCGCATACTCATCTTGAGGCTGACCTCAGATGTAGCATTCAGCCAGAAGACAGACGAATATTCGGTTCGATGTTGTTTGGCAAAGAAAATTGCTAGCTGCGTCTTCCCAATGCCGCCCATGCCGCCGAGAACAAGTACCTTTCTACTAGATCCAACCTTGTCAGACTGAGGCTGCAAGATTGATTCCATCCGTCGGATTTCGGGCTGTCTTCCAACGAAGAGATTGTCGACCAACTCAGGGGCATCAAAGAGATTTAGACCAAGCTTATATTTTGCTGATCTGTCTAGAGACGATTAGAGTCAACATAAATTGTTTAGACAGGATCTCTCTAATGCCGAACAATTGAACAGCTCGACTTAGCTCAAGAATAGTTGATGGACTCACTCAGCACCTCGGTGGCATGCTTAGCAGAATGCACTTCGGCCGGCTTGACGATTGATAACAACTCCTTTGCAAAGGCAGCAGCAGTGATTGCCGCATATTCTTGCCAAACATCATTCTTGTGAGAATCAGCATAATCACAGATTCCCCGTATCACGATACAAGGGAATTCATTCATCAATCCTGCAGCTTCCATTTCCACACATTTAGCCCCATACTCCCGGCCCAGCTGATCGCGAGCACTAGCATTCTTGATCAACTGATTTCCAGAGGCAATGACCCCGTAGTGGACCTCGGGATCCTGCTCTTCGCGCGGTTGTCGATAGATGACCCCGTCCTGACATTGAGGATAGTGGTTACAGTCTTGTTCGCCCTGAATATTACCACAGAATAATATATCTTTCTCGAGACCGGGGTGTACAAATCCTCTCTTAAATAGTCGTGGATACTGTACGGCTACTGTTGAAAGAGTCTTCATAATCTGATTGCCACGCAATCCGTGGCGGGCTTCGAGCATAGCTAGCGCAATCAACAGCAGAGTCGGAGGTGGCTGCAAAATGCCCCTCTGTGTGAATAGTCCGTTTCCCAGGTTGTTTCGCAGGTCATATTGCACCACGCCCCCGTTCGTCCCTTCAGGCCGACTGACGACCACATCGCCCAGGCGGATATCTACGCCATCTTGAAGACGGGGTATTCCCCCTCCAATTCCCACTAAAAGAGCGATGCGAATACCAGGGAAGGTTCTCAACATGTTGTTGCCCACGGTTGCCGCTGACACGTTGCCGATTACTCCCGATGGGAGGCACGCCATCACCACGTTATGGCCATGGATGCAACCCAATACATAACTGTTGTTATCGTTCGGCAGTGCACTCTCGAATGGTTCATGTTCTTCATCCAGCATCGCCTGCGCGGCCATCAACTCTTTAGGGAGAGCACACACCCAGCCCACCTGGTATTCTTCGATCAGTCGGCTAGGCATCGTTGAAAGGGCTCGTTGTATATGAGCGTGACGGCGCTGTGAAAGAGATCAGTGAAGGCAGGAGGGGTATAATCTCCCGCCGGAAAGGTGAGGACTGCGAGGATCTCAGGCTCTCGAGGGCCTGGTGTCATAGGAAGAGCTCGACATGACTGAGAGCGCAACGTAGCTTGGAAGACGCAGTCAGGCTGAATATTGAATTGAGCTGGCACGCAGCCGGGTCCACAGATGGCCAAAACATGCATCGTTTGGACACTGCCCGCACATGACGACGATGTACGAGGCTGTACAGCGCTTGAAGCTCAAAGCGACACAAGACCTGGATCTGCCTGCCGATTTTAGCGGTGGTTGTTTCAGAATCCCTGCTGGCGGCTGCCTACTCAAGCGCCGACCAACACATCGACCACCTATGCCTTTTCTTGCCTACGTGTGAAGTAGCAAGATATAACTCAACCATTTCGTGTGTTCAATACGAAATAGAGTATGTTGAAGCCATAATTCAAGATGCTTGGAAGCCGAAGTTCAAAAGAAGTTGAAGGAACAGCACATCCGATCCCGGTCTTCATTGGCCAGGAGAAGACTACCGCCCCTTAGACATGATATCAGCTTCGGGACAAAACCACCGGCTCACCAAGCATTTCTTTTCCTCCTACGACTTGGTGCCTGTCGATCGATTGCTCATTCTTCCCCGTAATATAATGGAACCGTCTTCCCATCAAGGGAAATCAAATGCCAGAAGATGAGATCACTGTTTCTCCAGCATGACGTCAAACGCCGCCAGTGGACGACAGATGATGAACACATATGTAGAGATTTTAATATAGGTGGAAATAAATATCTGAAATACATCTCTTCTATGAGCGAAGCACAAATCATTTCATACCGGTGTCCAGAACAACTGTCCCAGAACATACGATTTTAGCGACACAAAAAGCTCGAGACACAGCATCATACTACCTCAGCCTGACTGATTTGATAGCCTACCAGACTCCAAATAACCATTCCAAGATGGCCGCCAGAAACGCCGACTCCATGACTAACGCCCAAGGCGAATTCCACCCTCGGAAGCCTAGAGACGAGCCTATGCAGACTTCTGGTGTAAGTACACGCATGCTTTCTCCTGTTGTCTTTAGCCCCAAAGCAGCCGCCATCCCTACACTTGAAGATGGACGGGTAGCTGACGCAGAAAACAGCATCAAATCGGCCAAAAAGTAAGCGAAGCCGATCACGCGCCCGAGTTTTCCGCGCAGACGCTCCCACCCGGCACGGCGCCCAAAGACTCAACGTTCACACCGAATCCGGTGAACGAAACCCCAGGGCAGGCGAACAACCCGGATGTGCAGCGCAGCCACGGAAAGGAAGGCGTCGCCACCGACGCACTCTCGACGCTGCCGGGCGCGACGTCCAAGGACGTCCATACCGGTCTCGGACATCCGGGGCAGGGCCAGACGTCGCGAGAGGTGCGCCAGGCCACTAAGGCGACTGGCGCTGGGGGTACCGGGTTGAATGAAGGCGGGTCTGGCGCCGGTAAAGACGGCTTGAACCCCGAGTTCAGGAATCTGCAGCGTGAGGACCAGGATGGTGACACGAGCGGAAATCCAGATGGTCCGAAGTCGGCTCAGGTGCATAATGTTAGTCTTGATGGGGCGGAGAGTAAAGTGCCTGTTGGCGCGGAGGAGGTCGCGAGCGAGGGTTCGAGGGTCAAGGCGTTGAACGAAACGAATCGCTCCAAGGACGCTACCGGTGTCCCTGATAGAGGGGCTGCGAACCCGAGGTCCTAGTTGATGGACCTATCGGCCCTGAGCAGGGTGACAATTGAGGAAATTGTAAATAGCTGCAATGAGCACGACAACATCTTATATCAGCTCTTCCGCAATAACGGATTTATCCACAGTCCAGGCAAGACTTGAATATCCTTAGATAGTAGGTCTCATTCGCTGTGACAGAATTTCTGATCAGATTTCTAGACCCAGGCCTTCCGATCGAGGATGCGCATGGATCACTCTAGGCCTGAGACTCGCGCCTCGGCAAGCGCCTTTCTGGCGCGTAATTTGGCCATAATATCATCGTGGAGAGGGGTCGCAATAACAGTCGCAACAGTATAATCGCCATCGTGACTGATACTCAACTGGGCGACCTGCTCCGTGACTTTGTCGCTGATAACGGACGAGGACTCGATCGAGTCATGGCCACCAACATCACAGACCATTAGCACGGCACCGCCGCTCTCAGGCTCGACCTTGAGCTCTTTGAAGCTCAAGAGCGTCGCGCCCCAAGCCTTCTTGGCGGCTTCTTTGGCGGCCCAACGACCTGCTAGCCAGCCGGATAACTGGCGGATCTGGAGTCCAGTCAGTGAGGCTGAAGATGCCCAGGACGGGAATCTTTGGTTCAGGATATGAATTTCACTTGGATGGAGATAGCGTTTTGTTAGTTGGAGAAGTCGCTTTTGGTCGGGCTTGATCGGGCACAAGATGCGGTTGGTGGCGATGATATCTGTGCCGACGCGCAGATTGAGAGGGAATGGTAGGCGCATCAAATTGAGCCCTCGATGTTATGATTACGAGGAGATGATTGAATGCGAGGGAAGGATTTGAATTAGAAACACGTCTGTTAAAGCTGTTGAAACACGAAGCGGAGAAAATTATATTCGAAAGTTGGAGAATCATTCGCCTCGGCCTCAATGAACACTTCAGCAACCACTAAGAGCCACCCAGGAGTCTTGTGTAATGAGTGCGCTCAAGTCCGTGAGAATGACTATCGTTCACTCATCCTACTTCGTGAAGAGTGAAGGATGCTTTCCCATGTATTCATCTTATCAAAAAGAGCGAACATTGTAAACTATACCATTAAATTGATTTGAGGCAAAATATTCAAGATGAAGCACATTCGCTGTTCCGGGACACCATATGAGGTTAACATCTCCCTCCGTCAATTCACTTCTAAAACATACTAATATCATAGCAGATTGGTCAGCAACATGGTCGCGAGGCCAAGGACGAAATCAGCGGCAGTATCGCCTTCTACTCGGCATTTTTCAAGTCACGAACAAAGCTGTCATGGCCGGAAGTGCGTGATGTAGGACGAGGCTTTCTGCCGTTCCTGGAATCGTCCTATCCCGAATATGTCGAGGAGATGCAAGGAGTGGCCGATGGGTCTGGAAAGGATCTCGAGTCCATCATCGCCTTGAACGTTCGCACGGAGATCGCTTATGGGATGCTGAGTGATGGATGTACAGCCTTGTCCTGGAAGACTTCTGACTCGAGTTTCCTGGCACAGAATTGGGACTGGAATTTCGAGCAGACTCCTAATATCATCAGTTTGCATATTGACCAGGGAGGATCCAAGCCGACCATTCACATGATGACAGAGGCAGGTCTGATCGGGAAAATTGGATTGAATTCGGCTGGAGTGGGTGTTACTCTCAATGCGATTCAAGCACCGGGAGTATCATACAGCAAGATCCCATGTCATCTTGCACTCCGCACAGTGTTGAACAGTTCTTCCAGAGCAGAGGCTGAAAACGCTTTGCGAAAGTTTGGGGTGGCATCAGCTTGTCATATCACTATTGCAGATGGCACCACTGGGGCCAATGGTTTTGAATGCACGGCTTTCGATATCGTGGAGATGCCACAGAACTCAGATGGAATTTGCACACACACGAATCATTTGGTGGAATCACATAAAGTGGAAGGTACCCTGTTCTTGAACGACTCGCCGGTCCGACTGGATCGAATCCGAGAATTGATCAAACGCATGGACAAGCCGACAGCTCAAAACATCGGGGAAGCTTTGAAGGACGAGCAGAATTTCCCAGTGGCAATCAATCGAGCGGTAGGAGAGAAGAGTACCAGCCAGACATTGTTTTCTATCGTTATGGATCTTCAAGCAGGCTCCGCGAAAGTCAAGATGGGTCGACCCACGGAGGCCGGAGAAGTCTTTGAATTGAAGCCATGAGGACAATCGTCCCGTCGAGGCTCTCGGAACACAGTGCAATGGTCTCTTTATCAGAGGAGATTTCCAGGGCAAACTCGATTGGCATTTTCCATCCATCTAACTTATATACAATGCATTCGTAGTTTTTGATTTCTTGAGGACGGCCGATTGGAGGAAGTGAATCTGTTCCATCACGTCTAGCGCGCCAGACTCAGTCGAAGAGAATTATTTGGCCTTTTCTCCCTTTTCGAATTCCTGTAAAAATTCTCTATAATCATGAGGTTAGGAAGCTGATGCTGGTAATGATCCGTTGAACCTGGGAAAATTGCTCACTCGATAAATTTGGCTTCGTCCTTGCTTCCAGCATTGATGGGAGGTGCTGCCTGGGGCGTGGGTTTGCCACCACGTGTCATGAGGTAAGGGACAGCGAAAGTCGTGCCTAGAGTGGCCATGGCCAGCTGGAAAATGTTAGATGTGAGGTTCTGGATGTGTTTGTATATTTTCGTCCAAGGGGTGCCGATCTCGTTGTCGGGGTACGTACCCAGTGGGAGCCAATCTGGCGGCCGAAGACATTATACATAACAACCATCTTGACGGAGAAAGGGGGGTATTCGAGGTAGAGACGTGTGGTTTGAGGATGGAGTGGTGGTTGAATCAATACAAGATCAAACTGCGGCCATCCAGACCCTATGAATGCGGATAGCTTCAAAGCTCAGTTGCACATGTACGGGACACCATAAGGACCGCCAGACGCGGCGGATACGGAGCAACATATCACCGACGAAGCGTTGTGCGCCACAACCGTAGCCACATATCTACAGCCACAATCTTGGGCCCCAAATTAACTCCCGAGCTGTTCGTCATTGCCTGCAACTTGCCCGTTGCTCCCCGGGATTGATCCCCAGTTCCTCTTGCAGAGCACATGCACACCTCAAATAAATCGCCACAACCTTGAATACAAATGTGAGCAGGCTACCTTTTTATTTCCCGCAGCCAGCTGAGACCTGAGCTTCTCCCACCTCGACATCAGTGTCTCTCCCCTAAAGTTCAACAATGGCAGGCGGAAAAGATGGAAGCTCGCATACCGGAACCCCGGGCAATTCTGCCTTCCCACGAGAGAATTTGAATAAAGACTTGCAAAAGCTGGTCGACCGTGAAGATGACTGGATGGATAATCTCTATGAGGGACTGGGACCCGACACAACTGAGACAACCGCTCGATATGCAGCATATGCGAACCGATTACGGACTATTATGCTGAGCGCACATCGCTATGTTGCCTATACATCCGATATTGGTGAATCATTTCGACCTGTGGCACATCCGTGGCTAGTTAGAGGCGCATACGGCGTGTCCTGGGCATACATCCTTGGCGATGTCAGTCACGAAGGATGGAAAGCATATAAGCGAAACCAGAGACTACTATATCCTTACGGTGACGAGCACAAAGATGCTTCGGCGGCAACAGCACCCATGCCAGCTACGAAAGCGGAGCCACAACCCGTTCCTGTGCATATACCTGCAATTGAGGACTACCGGAGCGTCATGGCACAGAGAGCAGTGTTTCAGAGTGTTGCCTCAATGGGTTTACCGGCCTTCACGATCCATAGTATTGTCAAATACTCTGGCAAAGCGTTGAAGAATTCCGCCAACACGACAATCAGGACATGGGGCCCCATAGGAGTAAGTCATTCGTGCTTGGGCGGATGATGACCCGATATACTAATACATGCACAGCTCGGTCTCGCCGCAGTTCCCGCTTTACCATACATGTTCGATGAACCGGTAGAAGAGATCGTTGAATGGACATTCTACCAGGCATTCCGAGCTATTGGTGGTGAGAAGGCAGTTGGAGAGAGACATGCGACTGGTAGGAAACATGATCTGCAAGAAGAGGTGAAGATTGCGAGAGCAAAGAAAGACCTGTGAATGAGTATATGTGGAGTGGAAAGGGAAAGGGAAATAAAACTCGCAGCTTCTTCGTTGGGATGTATCTCATGCTGGAGAAATCCTTGTAAATATATCTAAGTCGACAAGACGGCTACATCTATAGACGTGTATCCCTATCACACGTTGGACGACTCAATCTACATCAATACAATTATCACCCATATGGAGAGCATCGGGATTGACCTCGAAAACACGAAAACTACATGGCTGACGAGTGTATTCATCGGACGCTCCTTCCGAGAAGTATACTCGTACATATATGTGTTTTCGGCTATGGCCATGCCAGTGGCTCCTTCCTCCGGCTATCACCGGTTCGGCGACTGATGCCCCGAACTTTAATTAATCGTAATCTTCCGTTTCCGCGACTCCAATTATTTTTCAAAGGGCGTGCCTTCCCCAGATCGCCGTCTCTCGACTCCAGAACATCTCTCCTGGTCGATTAGAATGGGACTGAGGGAGATATCGTTGCCGTTAGGATTTTTTATGAAACCCTGGACTCATTGAAAACGCACTCTTCTACTCTCAAACACCAGCCCTCCAACACGAGATTCAGATCTCTTATCTCCAATGCACTGCTCTTCTGAGCCAGTCCTCCGCCATCATGCCCTCCTTGACAATGACTCAAGATAACAATACCTCTCAACAAGTCTCTGCAAGTCCAGTCACTGGTACATCCGCCAGTCCATCCTCTGGCCCTCAGATACCTGTACCATCAGTCAAGAATGGTCGCATTGAAACAGGAAAAGTGCTCCAATGGAATACGTCCAACCTTGGCCTCAGGTTCGCTGCCGATCTCACTTCTGCCGCGACTGCTTCAGCCTTGATAGCCCCTATCATCTCAGTAATCGATCGGTTTGTCTCATACCACTTCCACAGTGACCTCTGTAACTGACACCCTTGAGATCTATCGTTGAGAAGGCCGCAACCGGCTCCCCCTTTTCATCATGCCTACGTCGAGCATTATACCCTGCTCTCACGCGACCACATGCATACCTCGTTTCCAAGCCATTCCTCCTTATATTTGCCCTCTATTTCTCCACATATGCCACTGCAAATACCGTCGACACGATATCGTCCACAGTCTCGTCTAAGAATGCATCGGCTGTCACTTCTGGAAGCACAAAATTCATCGCAACATCTTCGGTCAACATGAGTATCTGCGTGTACAAGGACTCACAATTTGCAAAGATGTTCGGTGCTCCTTCTTCATCTCCAGCCGCCACAATTCCGAGGCTGTCGTACGCTTTGTTCGCCATTCGAGATTCTTTGACCATCTTTGCATCTTTCAATCTACCACCCTTGATTGCGCCACAACTTGTTAATCTTCCGCCGAGTGTCAAGTCAAAGTTTTCCAAAATTCTAAGTACCGAGTCAGGCCGGGCAAACACTGCTCAATTTCTCGCTCCAGCGGCCATTCAATTAATTTCCACACCAATTCACCTTCACGGTTTAGATCTGTACAATAGACAGGGGCGTTTGGGCTTCAATGAGCGATTTTCGAGAATTCTGAGAGATTGGGGCGTTAGTGCTTTTGCTAGAATGGGAAGAATAATAGTAAGTTTTGATCGAATGGCGCAGCTCCAGGATGAACATTGCTAACTTGCTTTTCAGCCTGCTTTCGGAGTTGGCGGCGTGGTGAATGCTAACATGAGGAAGAATTTCATGAATAAAATAGAGGCTCAATGATTCTTCTGTTCGAATTGATTATAGATTCTGGTTGTTCGAGCGAGTGAGCGTGCTGATACATAGATAGACAGCGAGGTTGCTTTCAAGCCCTACGACAAATACTTCTGGAGTATGAGAGGAAGATCTTGATGGGCTGGAGCTGAGATCTAATGAGGAGCGATTGGTAGACAATTGATCGCTACGTCGACCCTGTTGCGATACGCTTCCCATTCTTGGCTCTCCTGTTGAGCCATCTTCAAAATGGACCGTGATTTTTTTCCTTCATTACGGCGGGGATTTTGCTTTCCCATCCCAGGAATGGGGATGGGCACCCCGGGGATCCTCAATGCAATGAACACCCATAGAAAGAATAGTGCTATCATGAGCAGAAAGGTACCGACAATCGAAACCACAACTACTCCCCCAATCGCGCCATTGCTCATTGATGAATTGTTGCTTGAGTCAGTACTTGTACCACCTGCGGCGCTTGTACTGCCTCCACTTGTACCAACAAACACAACGAGAACAGCCGTGTATGCTGCGGTGGCTGCAACGACATCTTTTGGATCTGCGTCTGTCATCAAGGTCGAAAGGATGACACCAACCACCAGAACAAAGACGGAAGTTGTGACTAAGGCGGTGATGATCCCCGGATGCAACACCATGATCAACGTCGGTATCAACAGCGTGAGGCCACTGAATGATGCCAAACTCATCTTCCAAACAAGCAATTTCCGTTCTTCCCTAATCTTATCACGTGTCTGTTCATGTCTCTTGTCAATTTTCATCGAAGCTATCCTAGATACCGATTCAGACATAGTCTTCTTAACCATCGTGGCCAAATCTTTGTTCGTCTCCTTCAGGAATTCTACAAATTCGATCGCCTCAGCGTCGCGATCTTCGCGATGGATCTCTTGTCCGGCTTCGAGTCGCTTGATCATTTCCGCCAGCGGGCTGTTTGCAATTTCCTTTCGGTACTGCTCGATTGAGAACTTCCGAAGAGCAATATCACGGAAATTCGACGAAAAAGATCCTTCTAACGCCTTCATGCGCGAAGGGAAGTCAATATCCAAAAACTCTGTGATGGCTTTGTAATTCGCCAAGGCATTTGCTTTCGGGAAAAGAACATCAGCATGCGCCTCGAACCAAGACGAATAATTGGATGCCAATAACTTACAGTATTTCGCGAGATCATTCTCAGCTTCTCGAAAATCCACGTCGATTCCAACAAGTCCTGCACCACCCCGATTCTCGTTGTATTCGGCCTGGATGTCGTGACCAATCAATGCTAGCCTTGCGAGAATGAGGGCTGTACAATATACAGGCTCTATGGCATGGTGTGGAATCGTCCAGGTTCCCGCCGCTGGCTTGATCTCATCATAGAGCTTACGATAAGTTGGGTTCGGCCGTTCCTGTTCTGCCACGATAGGTCCCATAAGTGTTTCAAGCCGGTAGAAACGGACAGAGAGAGAATTGTGACGGGGCTGCGGTTATGCCTTTGGTCCAACAAGGTGTTTGCGGTCTTCAAGATAGCATCCTGCCACAAATTCGAAGCTGAAATGCCGTCGGCAAATTGCCACATGGTTAGTGAGTGGTTGGGATAAGAGGCGCCCAACCAGAGATCGCCTTCTGCAAGCCACAAAAGGGGCCTATCTGTACCGCAGCGGTCGAATGACATAACAGTGTTGAGGAGCAACAATCCTCAATTGCGTAACACACAGACGATGAATCCTGAAAATAAAGGTCCTCGTACTCCATAGCGACGACGACGACGTTCAGATGAAAGTAACAGCAACTCTCAGAGCCGCTCTGAGCCGCTAACAGTCAAGCATGAAGATGGCTTGGCAAGCATAGAGCCGCTCTCTCGCCCCCATCTCCACTCCTGAGCCTTCCCGATCTCTACTCGTTTACTATGTCGGACTTTATGTCGTCCATTCCAGTGCGCGATAGCTATTCAATGCTACCCTACGGTCATAATATCTCAGCTCTACGAGGCATTTAATCTCGGGATTCGGAATTTTGTGCTAGCTTATGACGAAAGGCACGGGTCGACGGCTGCCGCGCACAGCGTTGTCGGTGCTAAGCTCTCAGGCACCACAGTCTAAAGCTTAGAGCCGCAATGCCCACTATCCAAGGAAGCCTGATGTGTCCTAGTGACGCGGTTTGCATGCAGAAGTCTCCACGAACTGGCTTGTGTTTTACTGGACAAACTATTTTAAACGTATGCCTTGCCTAGTTGAAGGTACGTAGGGACAAGCATACCTGATGAAATATGAAGGCGGGCATGCATTGACTCTCCACGGGAGGCAATCGGAGCGTGGATGTATATAAAGAATGGCCGATCGCATGTTACGATTGAGAACGACATTATCCAATCATCCAGCAAGGACCTCTACCCAAAGTCTTACTAGAGAAACCATCTATCTCTAGTCGTCTAGCAACTAACTAGCAACTAAATCAACGACCAGAACAAACCAGTTCTCATTTACTCCCACGGCCAACAACATGGTCGCCATCACCTCCATCGCCAGTTACTGCAGCGTCGTTGCCCTGCTGATCATACAAGGGACGCAAGGCTGCATCATCCACGCACGACAAGACTCCAGCTCGGGCAACGGCACTGCGCTCCCACCCGCCGACTTCATGACCATTGGGACCGACGGGCTCGCCCCGCCAGAAACCCTCGGTTACGCCATCAACCACTTTTCGCTGATCGTGTCCAACCTGACCGCCAGCAAAGAGTTCTACGGCAACGTGCTGGGTATGCGCCATATGTTCACGGCGCAGCTGTCGCCGCACTACAGCGTGACATACATGGGCCACGCGCACGGCGGACGCAACGGGACGGGCTATCAGACAGGGGCGGAACTCCTGCGCGAGAAGAACAACGCCAACGGGATGATCGAGTTCCAGTATTTCGCGGGCTCGGCGGACGTCAACATCACGGCGACCACCAGACGCCCCAACACATTCAGTCACATCGGGTTGATCGTCCCGAGTCTGGCAGACGCGGAGAAACGCATGCTGCAGTATGGGGTCACGATCTCGAAGAGAATCGGGCTTGGTGCGCAGGGCATTGAGAGCGTGGAGAATGCTTTTGGATTCGGGCCGTATGTCACGACCAACGAGACGGAGAGGGAGTTGTTGATTCAGGGCCAGGAGTGGGTCGGGTTTTCCCAGCTGTTGGGCATCGAGGATCCAGATGGGAATTTCATCGAGGTCCAGCAGTTGGTCCCACCCCCTGGTGTCGCGTAGGGAGGCTCATGGGGCTCTAGATGTGGATCATGCTGATCCATGGAATATATGTGCTAGATGGACGTCACGTGTAGGCATAGAGGCATGGCGATACAGAATTCGGGTTGCGTGAGATTGTGTTACGTCAGCGACGAGGTTATGACTCTGCTTAAGAGTAACGTGTCTAGGTGCTCCTGCGCGTATAATGCCAGGGCGTGCACCTCGGTGCCATTATAGCCATTTAGACCTGGCGCTGAGGGATCTTTGACTGGAGAGTAATGGCCTTGTAGGTAAGGAGGGCGGCGCCCGAGGGCTTTAATAGCCACTCTCTGGTTGCGCGTCAGGCGTTTGGTGCCCTAATACTAATAGCCACTCCTCTTAAGCTTCAGGAGATACTGTAAGAAAATTGTCACGCCAATGAACCCCCCAGTTAACGGGCACTGGAAAAATTTATCCAGAATTCTGAATGGATGGAAACGTTAATGAAGACTTAGGCACCGGACTCATATGATTTTCGTACACATTGCAGCATTATACTCAGCCTCGTCACCTCTCTGAGAACTTAATTGAAATTGGCCCATGGCTGATAGTCTGGGCTAGCTAGGAGTCTCTGGAACTGGCGTCGCCTAATACCAATGTTGCCTCCGTCGAACAACGAAAAGACGGCCGCATCGTTCAACAGTCGGGGAAAGATAGAGCCATTGCCGTATGAGCTCCTGTTTTCAAAATTAGTGGAGGAAACTAGCCCGAACTTGCCAACGTGCCCGAATCAGGTAGAATTAAGGGAGAGGCCAAGAGACTCACATTCCAACGGCTTGCATGCATTCCCACACGCAG
Source organism: Exophiala bonariae (assembly GCF_035927105.1). Lineage (NCBI taxonomy): Eukaryota > Fungi > Ascomycota > Eurotiomycetes > Chaetothyriales > Herpotrichiellaceae > Exophiala > Exophiala bonariae. The sequence continues at coordinate 319,391 of NW_027042501.1, forward strand.
GCAACTGAGGCATCACTGGGATATATTTTCGCCTCGAGACAGGTTTCGAAGCGTTCCTGGGCGTTGCCGGGTCCATTCTCCAGGGCGTCCACGGCTTTCCAGACGATCATACGGGAGGTATCAATCTTGATCTTGGCATTGATCAGTAAATCTGCGGGACTTTGTCTCTGGATGATCGGCACCGATCCGCCACGATTGTCCCGCCTGGCAAAGTCCAAGGCAGTTTCGAAAGCAACGCGCATAGTCCCAAGAGCCATAGCGCCGACCAATGCAGCAGTGACGCCAAAGGATTGTTCGATGACAGCCGTGGCTTTGCCCGGTGGAAACAGACACGCGTCGACGGGTACCCTGAAGTTGGTGTACCTCGTATGCGGACCGCTCGCACCTGTGTGGCCCATCAAGTTTGGCTCGGAAAGGACTTTAAATGCTTCCGGATCATTTTGCGCCACGACGTCTCGAGTAATGGCGACAATCATGACATTGTCTGCTGGGTCATTTTCAGGCTTCTCTGGACCAGTGTCCTCAGCGTAACGGACACAGAGATTGGTCAAATCGGCCCCTTTCTCGTCCCAGCCTGCGATGTTGGTTGTCCATAACTATTTCATAGTATTAGCATATAGAAATCTCGCGCAAAGCCACTCGGATACCACACCTTTTCGCCATTGATGATATAAAAGTCGCCGTCCTTTTGAGCTGTGACGCCAAACCCCTTCCCACCCTTTTCCAAAAAGTTTGCCGTCCCCTGGGGCTCTGAATGAGCAAGGCTGGCAAGGGGAGTACCTTCGCCACTGATGAATGGCTGGAAATACTTTTTCTGTTGCTCGGGAGTTCCGGCTATGACCAGTGGCAGTAGGCCAAGGGCAGTGCCGACGGCATGCACCACGATACTGGAATCGACACCATGCAGCTCCTCCAAGATTATCGCAGTGTCCAGGAATGACTCCGACCTACCCCCAACTGCTTTGGGGATGAGTAACTGCAGCAGACCAGCCTTGATCGCCTTCTCGTAAAATGGACGTGTGGCTTTGAATCGGTCGGCTTGATCAAGGTGCCTTGAGTAGACAGCATGCGCACCGCTGAGAGCATCCTTGGCTATTCCGCGAACCTCAGCCACGAGGGCCTTTTGCCTGTCGTCCAGCGTGAAGGAAACCATAGTCAATTGTCGAAAAGCCGTTCTTTCTTCCTAGATGAGTTCGATAGCTTGTTACGGCGTGAGTCGGTTTGCTGGTTGGAAAATAAATTGAAAGCTCAATCAACGTCCAAAGTTCGCGGACATACATATGTTGTATCGTTTCAATGTCTCATTGCAGGGGCTGCTCAACCCGCTAATCCATACCCCTCCGTGTAACTAGTCTTATCTCGTCCAATATAAGGATTGGAAAGCAGACCAGCCCGCACGTCGAGAGCAGTGGAGAAATCCCGGATACTTGATATCCGCAGTGACATCCCGAACTTCTGGCTAGATACTAAGTAGGGACTATCCCGTCCGACCGTGTCAAGATTGTCGTGTATCTCGTAATTCCAAAAGCATAAATTGTGGCGCTCCAACGGGCGTCGATGATTTCGAGTCAGCTACAAAGTATTCAAAGCTTATCAAGGGTAGAATTACTCGGTTACAAGAGTTTCGTTGCTCCAAACGAGGTCGACCAAATCGTGTCTCGCGTCTCGTGTCTCGTGTGTCGTCTACCGTTCTCCGCGGTCAATCTGTGGAGCCTACCTCTTGTCAGGTCGTCAATAGTAGTGAAAGTTAATTCATTTTCCGAACCACTTCGTAATTCAAATTCAACTGGTTGGCGGACCCCCAGATTTGAGCTTTCGAGTGTCCAACTTCGCCCCTAACGTCTAAACACCATTAGTCCATGACTACGAACAACGATCGCTTAGCTCTGAAGGGGGGGCATCCAAAGGAGGAGTACTTTTCACGTATTGACATGTCGAACGGTCTCATGATCATGTTGAAGACCTGTCACTTGGCAACGATTGCGCTCCGAACCGAATTCTGGGGGTTCATGCGGACTAAACCGTCCGTGAAGAACAGTCGTCCATAGCACTATTACACGATGTGATACCCAGAGCGGAAATTCACGCGATCATCAGGAGATGCAATACTAAGTAGTCTTCGTCGACGCTTGAGCGGCCTGTCAGGAAGGCTGGTAAGTGATCCAGCTTGCAGGCTCACCAAGATAAGAAATATGGACCAGGTCGACGTGACGTCCATTGAGCCAACTGGGATCATACTGGCAGGGTGCATTGATTGGGCGGGAAACCCCTGACACCTATACGCCGCACACTCTACATTGCGAGGAAGTGAAGTGTGTGTATGATTTATAGTCAAGGTATTAATCTTGCCCTGTATATGTACCGTACTATGTATTTGTACTGCGGAACAGCCTGTGAAAGCCGCCCCAGTCAAAGACAGATCAAAGCACAAGACTCAGGCACCACCAATAACTTCCAATTGCAGATCAAATGGCTCGAAGCCTATATGTGCGAATAAACGAGCTATCTCACGAAACTACCGGGCGGTGACAGTAGATCTTCTGTCATATCAGAAGGACTAAATCCCCCAGGTAATACAACCCGCCTTTAGAAGTAAACTAGATCCTACATTATCCCATTTTGGATTAGATACTAGTGATCTGTGGATTTCGCAAGTGAGCTCACGGTCGTAAGCCGCTCTTTAGGGTACTCTGCTGTTGTTTTCTCCAGGCCGGAAGTCGACTGCTCCATAGCAATGCCTTCTTCTACCACGGAGTCGCCAAAGAGAGCCTGAACATCCTCTAGAGATAGCATGCGTGTCTTTGAGCGTATTAGTAATTCTTGTCAAACGCAGTAGCCGTGGAGTCAAACATACCTCTGGAAACCAGAAATACACGACGGCGATCGTGATGGTTGTTAAGATGACAAAGACAAGGTAGTACTTCCAGCCAATCTTTGCAAAAGCGGTTGGGGCTGCGGTCGTGAAGATGATGGTGGCGAAGAATAGTCCAGAGCATGAGATGGCCAGACCTTTGGCTCGGAGTGGAGTTGGAAAGATTTCCGCCGCGTAGATGTAGGTAGTGGCATCGACACAAAGCACAAACACGACGATGTGGGCGAATAAGAAAAACACTGCCCCTGAAGCGGCACCACGACTGCCAGTGTTCTGGAAGATCGAAACCGTAATACATTCACCGACCAATGCCAGCATACAACCAGTGAAGCCAATTACTGACACGCATCAGTATATCGTTGCTCATTTGCATGCAGACAAGGGAAAGGATGACTTACATAGTAGTCTAACACGACCAACTCGGTCCACGATCATGGCATTGATGAGATTGCCAAAAGGCGCAGTGGAGACCCAGCCAGCTTGAATGCCGAGCTGTGCAACGGTGCCGAAGCCTAGGCTGCCGTACAGCATAGGACCGAAGTCTATGGGGTGTGTTAGAAGAAAACTCCTCCTTTATCTGGGGTAAGGTGCTGGTTACGTACTGTTGATAACGATGGTTGCCGTACATTGTGCACCAAACATGGTGAGGAAACCGATGATACATCTCTTCCTCAGACTTTTCTGGACAAGGAACCGTTTGAAGGGAACCACATGTTGAAGTTCGTGCATGGTCTGTCGGTGGAGATGCTCAAAGTCTTGTCGGAGACCTTCCTCGTCACTGAGCAGCACGTCCGAGGTTTCCGCGCGCGTGGCCTTGAAAGCCTCGAGTGCCTCGTCCACACGGTTTCTCATGATGACTGGTAATGGAAATTGTCAATGATCAGGACTATCACACAGTGTTTGGAACATCACTCACGCCATCTGGGCGTCTCCGGGAGCATCATAATGCCACAAGCGAGGAGTACCGGTGGCACACACTGAATGGCCAAAGGAATACGCCATTGCGCACCAGAAGCATTGACAAAATAAAATCCTAGGCCGACATAGCAAGCGACAGCATAGCCAGTCCCAATCATCGTCCCGTGCATACCGACCAGAAGGCCACGGATTTTTGGTGGAGAGATTTCGCTCTGGTACAGAGGAACCAACGTCACCAAGGCCCCTGTTCGCAAAATTGTTTAGTTAGGTGCTACGACACGGAAAATTCAATGGAGTAACCATACCGATCCCCATGCCGGTAATGGCTCGCATGGCAATATACATGCCGATGTTGACACTTCCTGCCTGGAGGGCACCTCCAAGGATTGTGCAGATAGCCGCTGCAAGCAGGGCCTTGCGGCGACCAAGCCAGTCGGCAGTGCCCAGGCAACTCAGGGTTCCGATGAAGCCACCGGCCTGGAAGACGCCATTGATGGTCCCAAGCAAATCACTTGCATTGGCTCGTTTGTCCAATTCAAAGTACGTGATGAAGGATGGCTGGCCGAGTGTGACCGAAATAATACTCGAGCAGTACCCGTAGGTCAAACTACCCAGTGCCACAAAGAGCACGATCTGCTCGAGCTGTTAGGAGGGCAGCTTGCGTTGGAGTAATGCAGGGTTCTTACCAGCAATCGTGTTACTGAAGGTGAGAAAGCCATGGACACGCAATGATGTGACAATGAGACTGTCTTGACCAAATAATGATTTCGAAGTTGATATCCACTGACCGCGTTCCAAGTACCTCTGGCAGGTTTGGGTCCATTTATGGAATCATATCTATGTTTGAGGCCTCTTTCGAATCATCTACTGCAAGTGCTCGAGGCCCTGATGTGGACCCACTCTTATCTTTCCCCAAATGAACCACATCGTGTTCCATCACACAACAATAGACGAAAGCCGACAGACGACCCATGATAGACGATAGACGACAATCAACCCACAACAAACAACAGCAACAACCGGTGATGGACCAAAGACAAACGTTGTCTGCCATCGGTCACACAGCTGATGATTTTTGAAGCTGCGTAGAATCTTTCGTAAATGATGGAGGATCGTCACTCTGATTACACGATGGTAAATATCTCGTGACCACTTGTCGTTGGGCAGCCGAGGCTAGTGGATTTTGACGCGCCTGGGGGTCTCCTGCTTTCTGTGATGTAAACTCTCTGTGATGGCGCATCAAACATTGAGAGTCGAGATTCGAGATTCAAGACTCGATCCTACGAACACAGACTCGTCGTCATCATCATGGGCCACGATAATCTTCCAATCTACCCAGACCTTTGTGGCAAGGTTGCTCTGATCACGGGCATCGGACAAGTCGGGCCTATCGAAACGTCAGATCTCTGGGGCAACGGGGCCGCGATAGCCCTCATTCTGGCAAGAAACGGCGTCAAGATATTCGGCTGTGACATCAATATCAAAGCGGGCATTCAGACCAAGTCTCGCATTCAGTCCGAGTTGTCTGATGCTGTTGTCGACGTGGTGGCGACCGATGTCACGTCGTCCTCTGCCGTCGAAAGCCTCGTGCAAGCATGTCTACAACTACACGGCCGTATTGACATCTTGATCAACAACGTCGGTCGCAATGAACCTGGGGGACCCGCTGAAATGTCGGAAGAAACTTGGGATGATCAAATTGATGTGAATTTGAAAAGTGTATACCTCACATGCCATTTTGTCCTGCCCATCATGGAAGCTCAAGGGACGGGATCAGTGGTCAATCTTAGCAGCATTGCCGCCGAAAGGTATCTGGGGAAAGCGGAGGTAGCATACTCAGCGGCAAAGGCTGCCGTCACACAGTTCACCAATCATACTGCTTTGCTGTATGCGAAGAAGGGTATTCGATTGAACACGGTCCTACCAGGGCTGATGTTTACGCCGCTCGTTTATGCGATCGCGCACAAGTTCAGCAATGGTGATGCTCAAAGCTTCGTGGATACAAGAAACGGCCAAGTGCCTACGGGGAAAATGGGAAGTTCTTTGGATGTGGCAAATGCAGTGGCGTTTCTCTCTAGCACTGCTGCCGCCGGTTTTATCACCGGCCAACAGCTTGTTGTTGACGGTGGAATGATCTCTAGTACAGGCAGGGCGTGATGTGATGTGGTAGCCAGGACAATATGAATCAACAAGCATGACAACATTCATATGTTCTCCAGCAGCGAAATTGAAATGGTGGTGCGAGACTTTGATGCTGAGCTCTTGCTGGTGGCCCGAATAGCAGGGGTGGATACAATTCTTATCTAGCCTTTTTGATATAGCAATGTAACTCAGCCCATCAATTTGATAGAAATGCAATCGTTCATATGAGGCGTGAGCAGTGCTTCTTGTAGGAGTTTGGTAAAGCGATGACTAGGATACTGGACGAGGTGGCTACCAGAAAAATAACCCGTATCTGCACAAACCTTTATCATCGAAGGTTTAGCGCTACACCTAGGAGTTGGTCGCTCCCCAGTTTCCATTGTCAACCCGTTTGACCCGCAACTGTGGGACTCGACTCGCGCCCACCTCAGCTGGTTATCACTTGGAATTGATACTTAATCTTGGTGACTAGCATGTCGCTCGTCGTTCTTATCACCCCGGCGTCCAGCAGGGTTCTAACAAAACGATCTGCGATGTCCCAATATCCTTTTGATTCCAGTCACAATGGCAGGCATTCAATCGCAGCCGATTGAGCAGGAAAGTCCCGCACTGTTGGGAGCTGGTCAACCTGGCAGGAGCGCGTTTGTGAAGGGGAACCACACAGTCAATAATGGTGGAACTCGGTTTGTAGGATTCAGGCGATCGGGACCACGATCCCGAGGTGGGTGTGTAACTTGCAAGCAACGTCGGGTTCGATGTGATGAGATTCACCCAATTTGTGGCCACTGTGTCCGCTTGCAACTCAACTGTCACTATCGACCTCAGGCAAAGAAATCGCTAGAATCAGGGTCGAGAGCAGGTTTGAGGAATGCCGATGCTCGGAATGACTCACTCTACCCTGTTGATGTGCAAGTGGTCCCAACCAGTCTGCAGAACACAACAAGTAGCACATTAAGCCCGTTTCCGCACTCACATCCGGCAAACACTGGCGATGGAGCCGCGTTGGCGGACCTATCAAACCTGGAAATGTGGTCCTACGAAAGAAATTTTGACTATATCGACCTGGCAGAGGACTTATCCACCTCGTGGGCTGGCGAGTTTTCTTGTCTCTTTCCTGACGGCTCTAGTATGGCAGGCTCCACGTTAGCTGTGGAGAGACATGAGAGTGCTCGCCTGGCTGCCTTGGACGAACCCATCAGTGTGGTTCCTGATGAAGGGAACCACAAGGCTCCAAAAACACGAAAGGTTACTCCCAGTGTGGATATCGTTATGCCGAGTATATCTGGTCTGTCGGCACCTCTACCCCAAGAAGGACAGCCCGCGGGACTCGGTGCCTCGCCTCAGGGATATCATCCAGCTATGGTCCGCGAGGATAGTCCGTCTGAACGAAGTCACCACTATGAGCAGCTCATCAGGCGCTTCTTAAGGATTGCACAACCTCCCGCAGCTATTCTGATTGGCGGGTCCAAGCGTTGGCGGTGTCTGCAAGAATATTTATGTAAGACTAGCCAACAAAGTCGTCCGGTGGAAAGCGCCTTGCTGTGTATAGTTGGACTACTGACGATCGACGAAACATGTAAGGAGCTGGCAATTGAGCGTGAGCAATGCATGATCCAGATTCATGCGCATCATACACGGGCTTGCGAGGACATCAGAACCAAATTGGCAAGAAATCTGGAAAGGGGGTCCAAATGGACTGAGCAACTGCTGGCCGCGATCTTCTTACTCGCGTGGTTTGAAGTGATTCATGATCAGGATGCCAGACAGAGCCAGTTTCCACGCGAGCTTGCCGATTCCATCATCTTGAGCAAGTCGACCTGGAGCAGGAGCTCACAAGAACTTCTCTCGTGGATGAACACCTTGGACAGTAAAGCGACACACCTTGGAGGCGAACACTTGCTCTCTGAACAGACTGTCGAAGCCATCAGCCGTTACCAGACGGAGATCACATCGACCAGCAGGCTGGAAGGTGAGGCTAGCAGGAGTGGAATCCTCTCGGATGGCTCCGATGGAACACCCACCAACTCAACACCTGGGAGTGCTGGGTCATTAAACTTGGCACCGACGCGGCTGCAGGCAATGGGTAGTCTGATAACGCAGCGAGGACAAGTCAAACAGGCGGTACTCAATGCCGTCATTCAACCAGCATTGCAATGGTATTTGACGTCGCAGTCTTACTGTCGGCGCATCAGCGCGCACGACAAATACCACCGGCGTCGGGTGACCTCGGACGACGAGTATGAAGTCATCACAGCATGCAAGCAACTGGAATCGGAGTTGTCAGAACTTTGGAATTTCCGGCCCACGGTGATGTCCTTGACCGCTGAGCAGTTGAGAGAAGTGGTGTCGACGGATCTCGCGACGCGACTCGAGGAGGTTTTTAGTGTCTACCTGGCCAGCTTTTGGATTTTGTTCGTTTACCTACATCGGGTGAGCTGGTGGCATCTGCCACATTCGGAGCTCGTGGAGCGGGCGCTTTCGGAGGTGTGGCGGAACATGCAACGAGCGTACGGAGAGGTGATCGACGGGACCAGCAAGAGGGTGGTACACCCTTCTTTGCTCTGGCCACTCTTCCTGTTTGGGTCGGAATGCATAGACCGCCGGCAAAGAGAATGGGCGATCCAACAGCTTGAGGATCTTGGAGCGGTCAAACCTGTGCTCGAGGACGAAGAGGTGGATAGCGAAATGCTTCCCCCGTTTCGACTGAGTTCTGGTGCGACCAGAAATGCCAAGAGGGCAGCGGTTTTACTCACCAGGCTGACAGAGGAACAAGATAAAAAGAAGCGCCGAGTGGATGATCGAGAGCTTTCGATGAAACTGTTCGGGTGCCACTTTTCTATAGTATAGTCCCGAGAGGACTGTAGAATCATATACCGATATCTGTGGGTCAGAGGATGATCTGCTGTACTACTCAGATTTAGCTCTGAGGCTGAAGCCAGAGCTGAAAGATCCAAGAAAGTGAAACTAAGCCTGATGTGATGATGATTACTCCGTACCGAGATTGAAATACCGGGACCAGCTATGCAATTTGGGGTGGAAAGGCTGAAACCCGGAAGCAGGGATTGGATGATATTGGATTGGGCACATGTGCAAGAAGCTGACTGCACAAGTGTTCAAAGGTGAGACGAATTGCCTCGTACGAGAGGATCAGATATGATTGTACGGAGCCTGTAGCTGAATGGATGGGCATGAACAAAGTCTTGGAAAGAGGGGCGGGAAAGTCTTGCGGGTTAAAATGACAGACCGCTGGAAGATAGAGGGAAGAGGTTACTGGTGAAAGAGGGGCATGGGACGCCTATACGATACATACCTAGGTCGCCCGGAGAAAGAAATCGTCCCAAAATGGGGGTGACGTTGCGGGTAGTGGGGAGCCTGTCAGCCCTATGAAACGATAAGATTGGATGAGGGGCGGAAGTGGTTGAGAGTCTGGTCAGTCTTGAGGAAGAGCAGAACTGATGGAGAGTCAGAGTATCAGGAATGGAATTATCAAGAATAAAAGACTTCTATCTAATAGTGGCTGCCCAGGTGATTCCGCCCCCAAGGTTCCAGGTTGTTAGCAGTGAGACAAGACCTGACGGATGATTATTACACCAGATCCGTATCGGCATCGGTCTGGCACAGAGGAAAGCACGCGTCGACGACGAGGGTGCCCAGCCCAGGTCGCTCCTTCCCACATAACCTGATCGCGTAACCGTACTCGGTACAGGAACTGTAATTGCACTTCCACTCAGCCATTACACGATCGTGCAATTATTACAATGATTAAAAACTACTGCTCCCTCCACCAATTCATTCAGCCTTCCAAGGTCATCAAAGAACTCTAGCCTGGTATGCTGGTACGTGCTCTAACTCTGACTCTGCCCCTCACCGTCTTGACTTTCACTAATTCTTAGCAATGGCAGCCTTAGCCCTGACTCTGGGCATTCCTGGTAATCACACCAGTTCTCCTCTCCCTACCAAGTCTTCATCATCTCCATTCTTGTGCTTTTCAATCTGATTCTGGGGGCTATTTTCAGACTCGGGATTGCAGTAGTTCAAGACTACCATCCCACTAGTCTCCCCTACCACTTGCAAATCTCAGCCCTTCCATCTCTCTCCTCAGGTCCCTCCCGACTGCGTACTCTCAGCCACAATCTCGACTTCTTTAATTCTTTCGAGTACCTCGTACACCTACACCCGCGCCCAATCCCTCCACCGGCCACATCCACCTACCTCCTCGTAACCTCCCCATTCGTACACGAGACGGACACACTTGCACACTCCAACGCACACACAACCAAACAACCACCTTCCCTCTTTGCTCTCCCACCTCCCACCTCCCGCCCTCAGGCTCACTCACGCTCGAAACCCTCTTTGCATTTCTGACACTCTTCCTCCCTCGTAACTTAGCTGCGCTCTCCCCCTTCCACTCTTCTCCCCCCCACCAGGCCTCTGATTCCGACTCAGCTTGCCGATGTCATGAGCTCTCGCTTCAAGAGTCTAGGCTTTGGTTCCAAACGAAAGAGTAGCGCCAACATCCAGAATAACTCCGCCGCCTCTCCCAACGGTTCCACTTCCACCGCTGGCACTCCCCCTCCTCCAAACTCTTCTCAGACCAGCTTGCAACAGCCTCCCATGAACCAGCCTGGTGCTCCTGGTCGTCCTCCAAGCTACTCGTACAATAACGTCGCTGGCCGCCCTCAAAGTCCTATGCCCCCGCCTGGCCAAAATCAAATGGCTCATCATCCTCCCCCCATCGATACCTCTCGAGGTTATGGTGCACCCGCCCAGCAGCTTGGTCCTCCTCAACCTCCTGGTTACGGCGGTGCTTATGGTCAACAGCCCATGGCGCCCCAGCCAGGTATGCAGCACATGGCAAACCAGTATGGTCCTGCCCGCCCTGCTGAAGTCGAAGGAGGTGGTCGCAGCAAGGCTCAGCTGATCGTCGGTATTGATTTTGTAAGCATCCATGGTCCAATCCACACCCAAACATCTCACTAACTCCCTCCAGGGCACCACCTTTTCTGGCGTCGCCTTTGCCTTTGCGACAAACACCGAAGCAAAAGAGGACATCATTACAGAATGGCCCGGTGCAGGAAATCAAACAAAACAAAAGGTATCATGGCCACCAACGCCGATCTCCATCCGCTCATAACTAACAACTCGTTCGCTCGCAGATTCCCACCGTCCTCTACTATGATCAATACCAGAAAGTCGTCGGCTGGGGCCCGGACATTGCTGATGCTCTCGCCCCCACTGGCTACCCGAAGCCAGGTGTTCAGAAGGTTGAATGGTTCAAGCTCCAGCTCATGCTTTCCGGGAACACTTATATAGACCCCATCAATTTGCCCCCGCTTCCCCCTGGAAAGTCCGAGATCGATGTTGCGGCAGATTATCTCTTCAAGCTGAGACAGGCCATGAGGGTTCAGTTACAAAAGACTCTGGGTGAAGTGTTCAATCGAGAAGAACGAAATATTCGATACTTCTTGACCGTCCCTGCCATCTGGAATGATGCTGGAAAGGCGGCTACAAGAGCTGCCGCAATTCAAGCTGGCTTCATCCGAGACGAAAATGACAACCGATTGACTCTCATCACCGAACCCGAAGCCGCTGCCATGTTTTGCTCAAAGACCGGCCTCCTCAACCTCAAAATCCACGATGCCGTACTTATTGTCGATTGTGGTGGTGGTACTGTCGATTTGATCGCATATGAAGTCGAAGAAGAAACTCCATTTACTGTGGCCGAATGCACTGCAGGTAGTGGTGATTCTTGTGGTTCGACTGCTCTGAACCGAAACTTCTCAAACATCCTTCGAGCAAAGATCAGAAAGATGAAGCTCCCTGATGGCTCCAAGACCGCCGGCAGAGTGTACGCCAAATGTATCATGGATTTCGAGAACAGGATAAAGGCCGATTTCCGCAACAACGGTCAGAAATGGGCTGTCGATGTTGGTATCGAAGCTGAATTCCCCGAAGCCGGTATTGAAGAAGGTTATATGACGTTCACCAACGAAGAAATCCTGCAATGTTTCGAACCTGTCGTCAATCGGATTCTGGAACTGGTGCGAAATCAAATCATCGCCATCCAAGCCCAGAACAGAGCGTTGCAGAACGTCTTGGTTGTGGGTGGTTTTGGTGCTTCCGAGTATCTCTTCCAACAAATCAAGCTGCACGTCCCCCCTCAATTCCAATCCAAGGTGGTCCGACCTATGGATTCCGTCGCTGCAATCGTGAAAGGCGCCGTGACCGCCGGTATCACCGAAAAAGTCATCACTTCTCGTGTCGCACGCAGACACTACCTCATGGCAACCTTACAACCATTCAAGGAGGGTCATCATCCAGAACAATATCGTGTACCCAGTTTGGATGGAAAAGACAGATGCAAGTACACTCGACAAATTTTCGTCCAAAAAGGTGAACGAGTCAAGATTGGCGAACCCGTCAAGGTTTCCTTCTTCAGACAGGTTGCTCCTGGTGCTACGCTCATGTATGAGGATATTTTATACGCCTGTGACGAAGACGTCTGGTAAGTCGAAAGATCAATTCCTTGTTCTATGAATATCTACTAACCACATTTGTCAGCCCTGAATATACGAAAGATCCTCGGATCAAGGAGGTCGTTACCCTAACCTCAGATCTGTCAAGAAAAAATCTGGAAAAAGACTTCGAGCGCATGGATACACCGCAGGGAACCTTCTATCGTGTCTACTTCGACATCTATCTGACACTTGATGGATCTGAATTCAACGCTGAACTGGTCTGTCAAGGCGAAGTCATGGGCAGATGTAGTGCCAGGTTCAGATAGTCGCCCCGTGTTCGTTGTTCGAGCCTACTGTGTCAGTTGAAGATGGATTAAACAACCAGCCTGTACGCACCAGGGGAATCGACCCATCCCGAGGCCAGCAGCACAGCCTATATTACAGGACTGTTTGGATTACCTTACTGTCAAAGCAGCAAACGTGCCAATTTTTGTTTGTTTAAAAGGCGATCCAGCACCACTTGAAGTTGCGCGTGGAGCAACAAGGAGCACTTTTGATGGAGAGCCCGGACGAATATGGAGAAGAACTTGCGTTGCGTTGCTTGAGCTTCAATCGGGGTCATGATAATTGGAAGACAGAAAAATAGCGCATTAATGCAGCAACGAGGGACTGAAAGGTGGATACGTGGTTTAGAAGGACGAATCAATCATGAGACATGATGGCAGTTATATCCCCTCGCGACAGAAGAATCCCCGGTAGTCGAGTCAGGTCGACCCTTCCCTTGCACACAGCTAAACGCCTGGCGAGCAGGATCTACCTTTGAGAGATTAAGAACAGGAATGAAATGGCATGGTGATTGATTACCCAACTAGAGATATCTACGTACTCGTCGGGCCAGGCGAATCGGCCAACTTTAACCCCAAAAAAGAATTCTGATACCAATACCCTTGTTCCACCCTTTCGATTTCGAAGTGACGTGTATACAATGTGCTGGGAAACACAGCGAGAGCGTGAGCGAGAGCGAGAATGAGAATGAGAATCAGCAAGCCAGCAAAGCAAGCCAAGACTAATTGTCTGAATAATGCTTGCCTGGATCGATTGTTGTAGCCCTTCCATTGCAACAATCTGGCTGACGGAGTTTCAAGCGCGGAACGTACGGTGTGGTGTGTATTTTATCTAGGTGAATTTTTTACACGATAGAAAAAAAAGAAGATGATCCATTTGAACTCCGTGCAAGTGAGCTAAGTGCTTCTTCTTCGACTTTAATGAAGCATGTAGTTGCCCTACCGGAAGCATCCCTCCCTCCCTCCCTTGCTACATAGACATTGTTTCTGTGTCATACATAGGACACGATCGGCGTGCTCCTGCCACGTCTCATTTTCAGTCACATCGGCTGAACAGCGGAACTTTTGACGAGGCACCCATACTCGTACTCGTCCTTTTCTCCCTAACTACTACCATCACTCTCCATCTTCGTCGTCGTCCTCCTCATCATCATCCTCATCCATGCCCTCCGCGACATCCACAGCGAACGCCATGCTCTGGTCGACGCCCACATACGAGTCGGCCATGAGGAACAGCGTGAGGTCTTTCTTGCCGGGCGTGGGCACGACGTATTCGAGCTTGACGTCGAGTTTCTTGACGATGGTGACGCGTTTGATCGCCAGGAGCGATTTGGTCTTCTCCTCGGCCACCACCAGCCACCAGTTCTGGATCTTCTTGCCGGGGTAGAAGGGCGCGTGAACCGACAGGTCGACCTCGGTGTCTGCGTCCTCGTCTTCTTCGTCGTCGTCATCTAGAACCCGCGATACCCGCACCTGCAGGTAGCTGGGCTGGCCGGCGGTGATGTCTTCTTTGTCGAGGGCCTCGAATTCGAGCTCGAGATTGGGATATTTCGTGTTGGTGAAGTTGGCCGCTTCGACTAGTTGGCGGTTGCTCAGGCCCATTGCCGCGACGAGTTTGGCTTGGTTCGGGTTTTCACTTGGGTCCATGGCCGTCATGAAGTCATCGATGTCCTTGACGTCTTGCTTGGCGAGGATGTCGACGATTTTGCTGTCAAAGTGTGGGATCTGCAGGAGTGGGCTGTCACGATCCCACATGGCTTGAACTGTCATTTGAGAAAGTTCCATTGCGTTCATGGCGTTGAGATGTCCTTCGGAGGAGAGGACGTCCACGCACGCAGAGAGGAGGCTGAGGACTTTTGAGACGATGACTTCTTGATCTTTGGACAGGTCAATGGGAAGTTGCATGCGCGAGAAATGTGCCTGGAGGAGAACTAGTGCTTTGAAGTGAGGAGAGTCGAATGCTGGTTCCGACATCTTCACGGGCACGCGATCGTAGATGCGCTGAAGAATATGAGCCTCGTTTCGGCGTATTTGCACCGATTCGAACTCTGTAGCAGAAGTGACAATTTCCAAAATACCCTTCAGCTTCGTGCGGCCAGTTAGGGACAAGAGGAAGGTCTGCATGGTAATGAAGGAGATGTTATAGTAGGCTGCGATCATTGCTGGGTTCAGTGGAGTGACTGAATCATCCTCCTCATCAAGATCAATAATCTTAGCTTCGGAGAGCTCCTTCAAGGTGTTCTCAACAAGTTCGGAAAGATGTGTGCTCAAGCCATCATGTGATGTGTCGTTCAATCCATAGAAACTTGGGTTTGCCAGGAGACGGCGATAGAAATAAGAGTAAGTCGTCCAATCCACGGCATCTTGAGTAGAGGTGATTGTCTTGGTGCTGATCTCGGTGACGAACGCGTCGTGGAGAGACAAGGGAAGATGGCTCTCAATGGGCAAGGCTTCGTTCAGGAATTTCTTATAGTATTCTCTTCTGACTGCAGGTACCATCAAGACGCCTTTTCCAATCTTGTCTTCGCCAGGTCTACAAGCACGGCCAAACATTTGGAGAATTTCGCTGATTTGATAATCAACGTACCGATGTTCGCGTCCTTGGAAATACTGCGTGCCCATGATGACCACGAGGTGAGCAGTACATGGTAGTTCCCAGCACACATCGCGAGAGGCTAGCATTACTTGGATGGCACCGATTTTGAAGAGATGTGACACAATACGCTTGTCACTGGTTGAGAGAGCCTCATGGTAATATCCGATACCATGTGTCAATGATTCCGCGAGTGCCTTCTCATTGATTCTCTCCAGGAATGGTTGCAACTCCTCGACATTGGTATGAAGAAATCTCTCATCATCGTCATCCATAATGCATGCTGAGAGAATATCGAGCGCGGTGGTTCGAACTTGCTTCCGTCCGGGTACAAACACGATTGCTGGCTTATCAGGAGACAGCTGAAGGATTGATTGATATGTTGGTCGAGCCATCGCCATCATCAATGATGGGAAATGTGGTATCGTGAACGATTGAATGTGTAACTCCAATCCAACAGGACGCACCATGGGGCTGAAATTGAAGATCGTATGCTTACTCGCTCCGATCCACTCTCCCACATCTCTTGCATTCGAAAGTGGTACACTCAAACCGATGATTCGTAGATTATTCTCGAGCTGAATGTGGATGTACTGCATTCTAGAAACGACAACTTCATATACCGAACCATTTTCGCCTCCGAGCATATGAAGCTCATCCGCAATAAAGAGTTCGACGCTCTGCACATTCTTTCGACGTTGCCATTGGCGGGATAACACATCCCATTGACTTGGAGTAGCAAGCACTAGATCTGACCGGTCTAATATCCGCAAGTCTGCTGTGATCTCGCCCGTCAAGGTTGAGATTGTCTTACCCAGGTGCTGACCCAGACGTTCCTGCCAATCACCAAGACGTTGCTCGACTAGTTCAGCGAAAGGCGCAATATAGACTGCTTTACTGGCCTCGGGGTTCTTCCAGTGGCGGAGAAGGGCAAACTCTGCACAGACAGTTTTTCCACTGCCAGTGGGGGCTCCGACAAAGACATTGTCATCACTGTCATACATCGACTTGAACACTTGGGTTTGAATCTTGTTGAAGCGGTCCCAATTGGGATACAGAGACACGAATTCCTTGACTTTGAGTGCTTGGACTGGAACAGGCTGCAGGTCAAGCAATTGAGTATGAGGTGGGAACCGCTCTGGCAGAATCAATTTCTGGAAAGAGACCGGAACCTTTGTCTCCGCGTGCATCCAACGATCCGACAAAAGGGTTATGAAGTAGTTTGGCGGCATTGGCTCGGTAATCGCAACTGTGAAGTCAACAAGATGCTCGGTCAATTCACCAGTAGCAAATTCTCGACGAAGGATGAATTGATCATGAAACAAGATCTCTTCTCCATCGCAATCTTCAACTAGAATCCAGAATGTCTCTGCTGTTCCATGAATTGCGTCGTCCCATACAAAGTTTGGAGTTATGCTTAACTCCACATGCAGCATGGATCTCGTGATGGGCTGAACCTGTGCTTGAACTTCCAAACGAGGAAATTTCGAAACAAGATCACACACATTGCGACCAGCCTTCGGAAGTCCGAGTAGTTCTCCCATTCTCGGTGGATCCAAGTCAAAATATGCAGACCAGGGAACTTCCATTCTTTCGGCTTTCTGTACATACTCTCTCGGACACATGGGAAATTGTCTGAGAGGAGACATCGTGGGCCACATTCGCTTCTCGGCCATCTTGCAAAGATCAAGAGCAATCTTGGCGACAGAGGCCCACCCCTTCTTGAGACAAATCTCGAATAGGGCTCTCAAGATGCGTCCAGCTGACTGTGTGACGTACACCAGATCGGCCATCAGCGCAAGGCCTTCGAGTTTTAAACGAGAAATGAATGCCTGAAGCAGAACATTGATCTTGGCCTGGGGTTCCTCCATGCCCTCTTTGACTGGAATCGGTACTCTGCCCAGGAGTTTCGCTAGTTCCAACTTCTCGTCTTGTCTCACTGGGATATACTTGAATTCATCGCTGAGAGCAAAGAGTCGGAAGAGCTCGATGGTGGTTATCGATGGTTGTAAATTCGTATTATAAGTGAGCATAGAATTGTGCGTGATGTAGTAATGTGAGGAGATGCGGCCAAGATCTGTAGCTTGTAGCTTGCCGGATTTCTTTTCATACTTCACTAGACCGGCTCTCTCAAGAACAATAGCTGCCGAGTGGATCAAGTCAACGCGCTTTTGTTCGAGGGTCTCGTCGTCACCGTAGTCTGCACCAACGCTGTACAGACCAGGAGACCGGATCATGCGGACAAAAAGGTAAGTATATCCAAGCCATTCCACACCATCGTCTCTAGTACGAATGTTGCCAAGTACAATTTCAGCGTTGAGATTATCCGCAAGTTTGCCCATCAATTGACTTTCAATCGGAAGTTGCTGATTCATGAGTGACAGATAGTACTGAACCTCAGATTGTGATGTAATGATAATCCCTTCTCCATAAGAATCAAATTGCGGTCGACCAGCTCGGCCCAGCATTTGTAAGACATCTTGAGGACTTAACTCAACCCAGCTTCCTTTCTCTGGAGAATATACTTGAGTGCCCTTGATGATGACAGTATGGGCTGGTAGATTCACACCCCAGGCCAAGGTCGCTGTGCACACTAGAACTCGTAGATAGCCATCTGCGAATAGGTCTTGGACCGAGGTACGATCGGCAACACCCATACCTGCATGATGTATACCAAATCCGTAGGGTAACAAGTCTTTCAGATTGGCATCGTTCACTGCTTCAGCTTCTTCTTGCAAAACAGATCTACTTGCCGCATCACTCCGCATAATTTGACCGATGGTCTCCAGTTCGACAGCTTTGTCACGAATGTATTTCGCAGTCTTTGCAGTTTCTTTTCGAGAGTGGACGAAAATAAGCATTTGCTGTTGATTTGTACCAACGTGTTCAATGACTTTGGCATAACAGACATCGTTCATGGTTTTGAGCATCTTGATAGCTTTCTTGTCCGTCACACCAATGAACTCTTGTCGAAGAGGGCAAGGCCTGAAGGAGCCATCAAAATGGAAGAGTCCCTTTGCAGGATCAACACGCAAAAATGTTGCTACATCACGATAGTTCGGTAGGGTGGCACTTAAACCGACTATTCGGACGGGATCACCTGTCTGCTCGATCTTGCGAATAGTTCGGCTGACAATGCTTTCCAAAACTGGACCACGGTCATCATGAAGCAGGTGAATCTCGTCAATGATGATCAGTCGAACCAGTCGCGTATAACTCATGTCAGTCGCTTTTCGGGTGATAACATCCCACTTCTCTGGAGTCGTGACAATGACTTGTGTGTCTGCGATTTGTTGTTTCGTTAACTGCCGATCACCTGTAAGTTCGGAAACTCGGATGCCATAAACTTCGAGACGCTTTCCAAAATTTCCAACCTGCTCCTGAACAAGAGCTTTCAAGGGGGCAATGTAAACAATCTTAAAATCATCGAGCATGATTTCTCCTGTCTCCGGATTACGGTGTTTGCCGATCTCTCTCAAGATGGTAAGCATGGCAACGTTGGTCTTGCCTGAGCCGGTTGGGGCACAGATCAACATGTTACCATCATCCTGAAAAGCCGATGGATAACATTTGGATTGGATGCGGTTGAGTTCCTTTGCATTTCCAAACCCTTGTCGTGCCCAATCGGGTAGATCACTCGTCGGAATGTTCTTCTCTCCAGGGTCTCGTTTAGGCTTGGGCGCAGGGACATGAATTTCCTCATAGCCCTTGAAAGTTCTCTTTGTGGATCCTTGTGGAAGGACGACTTTCGGATTGGTCATGAGATGGTTACCCTGTTCAAAAACAAGATTGTCCAGGTTGATCAGCCGCTGTGGTTGCAATCCACCTGCAAGGACGCCTTCTTTCTTCTCAACCTGTCCTTGGTCGGCTTCACCTTTTGGAATATCCAGGTCCATCAGGTCCAGCTTCATCTTCTTTGCGGGTCGTTGACCTTCTGTAGTCTGATCTGATTTTCCAAGTAGCTCGTCAAGGATACTTCTGTGACCCGCTTCGACCATCTCGCTCTCCACAAGATTACGAGCGTCATCATCTTCTGCAGCCCTCCGCCATCTGGTGGCCCAGACAATTCTCTCACGATTTGAGACGAACTTGCTGACGATTGTTGGTTGTTCATAGTCAAACAAATCCATCAGGTCGTTTTCGATATCTCGAAGAGAAATATCTTCGCCCTCCAGCGACTTCCCTGAGAGAATCTGAAGAGCATCTTTCGTTTTCTGTTGTTGCAAATGGGCATCGGAATAGAGAGCACCGATCTGTCTCTGCAACCAGTAGGCATCAATCTCATGAATGGGAACGACATCGACATCATTTCTCTTTCTTCGACTGGAGTCCTCAATACCACCATCGAGAACCATACCACTCTCCTCTGTCTCTTCTGTTTCTGGGAGCCCAGCGCCCCCAGCAGCGGCAGCTTCTTCAAGGCTGGGATCATCTTGTACGTCGTCCTCTTCATCTGAAGAGCCTTCGCCTTCATCTCGAACTTCATAAGTGCGTTGGACACCGTCCTCATCAGCATCTTCGTCAGATTCGTCGAAGACAACTGCAACACCCTGTCTGTCGTCGAGCTCGGCTTCGTCTGCACCGTCGCCATCGGCCATCTCTTCATCACCATCTTGATTGCCATAATCTGTTATTTTCTTGCCGAGGTTGACCAGTTCATTGAATTCCTTTGGTGTCATGGTGATTCCAACAAGATCGTCGATCTCTTTTTTCTTATCCAGATCCTTCATGTTCTCATCTTTCAGATACTCAAGGACAGCATCGGCAGCACTTCGCACCGTCTCTTGGGAAACATCTCCCAAAGCATTTGAAGTGACATGGAGTAGTAGATCATATGTAGCACGAGTAGCAGGAGTCCTGGGTCGATACTTTAGTCCTTCTATCAGCGCATCACCCGCAGACAGAATACCAGCTCCTCGAGTTTGTGCAGGCTCGCCCCTCTTTCTCTTCTTGCGCTCTCTCTCGAGTACGTCTTCGCCTTCTCGTATTGAGGTTCGTTCCACGCCTTTTAAGCCCGAAGCTAACTTTTTCTGTTTTGGTGCTTCAGGTCGACCAACTCGCGATCCCATATCTCGAATGTTTAGTCTCCCAGCTAAAGACTCTGGGTCGCCGGTATTCTCGTCCGTTCTCCGAGAGACAAATCGACGGTCGGCCTGGAGGACCAGGTTCGACATGGCCGAGTACTTGTACTGGGCGACATTGTTTGGGTCGGCCATGTTTGCATTTATTTGACGAGATATAGGCGATGAAGAGTGGAAGGCCTTCGACAATGGGTGTTTCAAGGACAGAAAGGGAATGTCGAATGACTTCACCACTCGCTCTCCCAGAGAGACGACTGCAGGCAGAGCAGGGAATGGTGCCAATACCCGTCAGTATTTCTACATGGACCGAGTGATTGAAAAGGAAATGCGGCGGTTGGAGCCTGACGGCGAAATATCTGAAAGATTTGGCATCTCGTGCCTGTTCTCGTCGCCGCAATCCCAAAAATTGAAGATTCTCCAATTTTCTTGGCAAAGTAGCCCAGCTCCCCTCGTCTTACGATAAAGGAATCAATCCCTGCCGCTTTAGATACTATACCGTGCTAACCGAGATTGAAGGTATCTTGCGCCGCTATTAATCTCCGCATCTTCCTTCCACTTTACGCGTTTCCACTGTAGGCGCGTTGCTCCTAGATCTGAGATATTAGGAATGCCCATTTGCTCTCACACTTGGACCAGAGGAGCTCCTCATGCTTTCCATAGCCAGAGTACTGCGGAAGAGCAACCTCTGGCTTTGCGAAAAGAGACCTGGTCAACTTGCATGCTACCTCTCCGTCATCACACCAGTACAAACATTAAGACCAAAATCTCCAAAATGTCAGCCTTTCTATCGTCAGCAGAGGGGTGCAAAGACCGTTTCCAAGAGAAAGGTCAAAGATTTACATCAAGGGGCAATTGTTGCCGATCCCCTGCCTGATCTACCCGCTGATGATGAGCCTCAATATCCCACTCTTCTCCAGGAGGTGAGGAACAACATGGCAAAGTTTGACAACTGTGTGCTACTCACAAAAGTTGGCAACTTTTATGAGCTTTACTTTGAGCAAGCTGAGCAGTATGGTCCGCTGATGAACCTCAAGGTGTCTTCGCGGAAGACCAAGCTCGGACCCGTCTCCATGGCCGGATTCCCAATCTTTCAGCTAGATCGCTTTCTCAAGATCTTGGTGCAAGATCTCAACAAGTACGTGGCAATCTGCGAAGAGTTTCTGATTCCCGTCTCGAGCAAGGTCAAGTCTGGTGGCTTACTATATGATCGGCATGTTACAAGGGTTGTAACACCCGGAACCCTGATTGACGAGAAATTCCTTGATCCATATGAGTATAACTTTCTACTCTCCGTGCATCCAGAAACTCCAACACGACAAGATGAAGATGGAATAGAAAAGAGCAACGTTCAGGGCTCAGCTGAACAAAGACTTGGTCTTGCGTGGTTGGACCTTTCAACCGGTGACTTTTTTACTCAATCTACAGACCGCAGTTCATTGTCATCCGCAATCACACGAATTTCCCCCCGAGAAATCATCCTACCCAGTTCTGTAGCAGACGAGATTGAGTCAGAAGTCAAGCAAGTAGTGGGTCACGACCATCGATTGCTCACGTATCACGATTCGCGATTCGAATTTTCTTCTATGTCGGAGTGGACTTCTATGCTGGAAACTCCCATGGCCGCAAGAGCCGAGGAGAACTTCAGTCATGGCGAAAAGCTTGCTGGACATCGCTTACTTGACTATGTAAAACATCGTCTTCAAGGCTTACAGCTTCGACTACAGCCACCACGTCAGAGAGAACTACGTGAGATTTTGGGTATCGATCGAAACAGCTTGAGAGGTTTAGAACTCTTGGAAACTTCAAGGGATGGACTCGGCAAGGGTAGCCTGTTCAATGCGGTCAGGAAGACTGTAACGAAGAGCGGATCACGACTTCTTCGTGATCGACTCACATCGCCATCCGCTTCATTAACGGAGATCAATGGCCGACTTGACCTGGTATCAATATTTATGCAATCCGAAGAATTGACCGATGCTTTAGTCTTTCGACTGGGTCGAACGTACGATGTTCAGCGTTTGGTGCAAAAGTTTGCATTGAACAAAGGAGACGCTGATGATATGTTGTCATTGGGACGAGCCATCGCTGAAACAGCAGCTGCTCATGATATCCTGAGATCAGCTATCAAGCCTCAGATCGACATCAATACAAGCGAGCTGGCTTCAACTGCTGAGGGGTCTCATCCTCTCATAATTCTTCTTAGTCGCTTCAATCTTGAAGGACCAGCAAGACTTGAGGAGCGGATTTCTCATTCGATCGATGAAGAAGGACTCCAAAGACAGCATCGGCTTGAAGAGGAAGAAGCAGCCACTGTAGCAGCTCTCGCTCAAGAAGTGGTAATGACAACTGCCCCTGAAGAACTCGGATCACTACCTAAAGCTATTCGCTCACGTAATAAACCTAGTGAGGAGATAGACGGCGAAACCAAACTGGAAGAACCTTGGATGATGCGTCGAGATGCGACAGAGACTCTGTTACGCCTACACGAAACACTGAAAAGCCTGGAATCCAATAAGGTGGAGCTTACTCAGAAGCTTAGGGAGGAGCTCAGTGCCCCGACTTTGCAGCTGAAGTCTACTCCTGGTATGGGTCACATATGCCATGTTCGTAGTGCGGCAGGCTTTGATCAGGCCAAGTTCGACTCGTTGCATGCAAAGATGGTTTCATCCACCAAGACCACTCGATCCTTCTACGTGACACATTGGACAAAACTGGGGCGCAATATCGATCAGGCAGTTCTCCACATTCGAAGTGAAGAAAAGAGGATTTTTGCAGAACTACGAGAACTTGTGATCAAAAATTTGATAACTCTTCGACGGAACGCCGCCGTGATGGACGAGCTTGATGTATCGACATCTTTCGCAACATTGGCCAAGGAACAATCTTGGACACGACCGATTCTGAACCTTGGGACGGAACACAAAATTTTGGGAGGTCGCCATCCTACAGTGAAGCTTGGGTTGGAGGAACAGGGTCGATCATTTGTGAGTAATGATCTTGTACTCAACCATAAAGAACGTATTTGGCTGGTGACGGGTCCAAACATGGGAGGCAAGAGCACCTTTCTGCGACAGAATGCTTTACTCACCATTCTGGCACAATCAGGGTCATATGTACCCGCCACACATGCTGCGATCGGCATCGTGGATCAAGTATTCAGCCGAATTGGAGCGGCAGATGATTTGTTTCGAGACCAGTCCACCTTTATGGTTGAGATGCTAGAAACGGCGGCGATTCTCAGGCACGCAACACCCCGATCATTTGTAATCATGGACGAAGTGGGCCGAGGGACCACACCTGAAGATGGCACTGCAGTGGGTTATGCAAGCCTTCATCACCTGTACAACGTCAATAAATGTCGAACACTGTTTGCCACTCACTTCCATGCATTGGCGGACATGACTAGCGATTGGGCTAAGCTAGGACGCTACTGTACAGACGTGCTTGAGGACACCAATGGATCCTTCACTTTCGTCCACCGGTTGAAGAAAGGAGTCAATCGACATTCCCATGCATTGAAAGTGGCCAAGCTCGCCGGTTTACCTCCAGCAGCATTACAGGTCGCAGAAAGTGTTCTGCACCAACTCCTCGAAGAGAAGCATGCTGTACAGGCGGGAATATGTCCAAGTGGAGAACCGGCCGAAGCACTTTCAATCAGTGCCGCTGCTGCAGCAGGATGAAAGAGATCAATTGGGACATTCAATCAGTCCTCTGGAAACCTCGGAGGCTGTTGAATCTCACCAGGACCTGGCTTAGAGGTCGCTACAGTCCCGCAATTCTTACACGTCCTGGCCTCTATGTTGTTCTCAAAGGCAAGGACACCCTCCTTTATTTGAGTTCCCAAGTCCGTCAAGTGGAAACTTGCCTCGTGAACTATCTGCTGGCAGCTCTTGCAGTACCACCTCATGATATCCACGGAGTCTTTAGGACGCGGCTGTTCAAGTACGATCCCGACGGTATCTGCGAAGCGCACCGGATTATGTGGTGTATTTGCAGGGAGCAAAAACAGTGAGTTTTCGTGAATGGGAACGTCGACCGGAGTGTGCGGCTCCGTGGTTGTGTCCATGGTCTTTAGCAGCATCGAGCCTTTGTGCTGATAGAAGAATTCTGGGGTGGTGTTGATGTGGTAGTCGGTTCGAGCGTTGGGACCACCGACCACCATGACCGTCAGGCCACTCGTGGAGGGGGAAGACGGGTGATAGACGCAATAATTGTTCACTGGAGGTTGGAGGAGGTGCGCGTTGTCCTTGAGCCTGTACAATAGTGTATTAGTGATACCACTTTGCTATAAAGAGTCGAAATATGGGAATAGAATGAAATACCATTTGGGCAGATTTAGAGCCATGCTTGCGGTGGGTTCTTCACAAGCTTGCAGGGTTGGTTGCTTGCTTTCTGAGTCAAAGGGAGATGGTTCTATGGTGACGATGGAGAGAAAGTCAGGAAGGGGGAATATGTAATCACACCGATCGATACTCCAGCACTGCTGGCGGCGGCTATGTCCCAGTATTATACCTCTGATACCTCGAGGTATTGCAGAACTGACAAATCCAATTCTCCAGACCAGAATGTTTGTGCCTCAGCCGATGACGGTACGAGCAGGCAAAAAAGTCGGGTGCGGGCAACTTGAGGTGGGGTGTCATGTTAGCGCGTCCCCACGCGTAAAGTGCCCGGAAGACAGGTCTGGGATGATGTCCACTTACCAGAGCTCTTCAAAGTACGGAGCCTTTCTGCATCATGTTGACGGCGATATCGCGGCTGTTATTTACTTGACCATAAGAGATACGAAGATAGACAACCTGGTTGCCGTCATTATGATTGGGAACCGGTTGGATGACAAGGCTGAGCACGTGGTATGTGCGCCTCGGCACTCAATACTTCACCGGCGAGGCTGCACTTCGACTGCGGGGAATCCAGGCCGCAGAAAATAAAAAAGAATTTCTCCAACGACCAGATTCGAGGCCCATGACAGTGATCTAAGGATCGAAACACCACCCATACGATGATCTTCATACGACCATGAAAGCACAGTAACGTCGTCCTTCAACATGTCGACCTCTCAGCCTCCCTTGCGCTTCCATTCCCACGAGTCCCTCACCTCCCGCCTTGTCCTCTCAACCCTCCTGGGCCGCGCCGTACGCATCGATCAAATCCGACCCAAATCCCCCATCAACCCCGGTCTCGCACCCCATGAGATCTCCTTCCTTCGCTTACTCGAGGCCGTCACCAATGGCTCGCACATCGAGATCTCCTATACCGGCACCGTGCTGCTCTACAAGCCGGGCCTAGTCACTGGCTCCGCCAGCGGCAGCGGTGCAACATCCGCAGGCGTGCTGCGACACGAGGTGCCTGCGAACAATACTAGGGGCTTGAGCTATTTCTTACTTCCGATATGTCTACTGGCTCCATTCAGTAAATCCAAATTCAATATTCTCTTTACAGGACCGGGCGTCATCACCAGCTCCACGGAGCGATGGGGTGACATGAGTGTTGACAACGTGCGCACTGCGATTCTGCCCCTGTATGCACGGTTCGGTATCGAGCGAGACATCGAGCTGCGGATCCTCAAGCGCTCAAACCCGGGGTCTCGCGGTGTCGGTGGTGCAGGCGAAGTTCAACTGACGTTTGGCCATCAAGTGCGCCTGCCCAAAACCCTGCATCAGTTGAATCCGGGGCGGGTCAAGAGCATTCGTGGCGTAGCCTACTCTACGGGCGTTTCCGGCAGCAACAATGCGCGGATGATCGAGGCTGCGAGAGGGTTGCTGAACCAGTTCGCCAGCGATATATATATCTTCTCGGATGTGGGCAGTGCCAGCCTGGTAGATGCCCATGAGAAGAACAATCCCAATGCGAAGAAGAAGGTTGGCCTGGGCTTCGGGCTGTCCCTGGTAGCGGAAAGCTCAAGTGGTGCCCTCTATTCTGCAGACTCGTCCAGTCCGCCTGAGGGTGGTCAAGCCGCAGAAGAGATTGGCAAAGCCTGTGCTCTACAGTTGTTGGAGAGTGTGCAGCGAGGTGGCTGCGTTAGTCTAGAGGCAGTCTCTACCGTCATTACACTTATGGCCATGGGATCGGAAGATGTGGGGCGCGTCCAACTTGGCCGAGATGTGTTGGCTCACGAGTCCACGGTGCAACTGGCCCGTGACCTGAATGCGTTTGGGTCCGCGGGCTGGGGTATCAGAGATTCCGACGGTGAGAAAGGGCAAGGCCAATTGATCGTCAGCGTTGTGGGGAGAGGAGTTGGTAACGTGGGTCGCAAAGTTGGCTGAGTGGCTACTCCATCAGCGAGACAACTCTCTACGATGGTTTTGATGAGAATTTCACTTGTTTTGGTGTCGTGGGCAAGGCTTTTGCTCAGGACCTTCAATCCTGGGCACAACACTACTCTCCAGCCAGGACTAGGAGACTCAAAAATTGACGTCACCACGCTCATTCGATCTCCGACAGAGCCTGGCCAGAGTACAGTCAAGACATCAATGTGACAAGCTGAATGGGGGTCGGGGTGATTTGTCGTCCACTTATGGTGAAGTGCCCTGGAATTTCTTCCTCCGCCGGCTTCCCGGAAACATAAAGTCCGAGGATGCAATGAGGAACGAACAACAATCAGTCATCAAAAGAGGCTTATGTGCATAACATCAAGAGCTGAACGGCCAATGGGCAGTTGACAAGGCTGCAAGCCACATTCAAGGCCGGAAGTCAGCGGAACTTATCAGAGTGACTACAGTGTGATCCCGGCCATTCGCTTGCTTGATCGGCAAATTTGGGCACGCGACCAGCACACACGATCGCTGGCGCAAATACCCATGCTTTGGTGTAAGAGTCGTCAGAAAAGTACTAGTGATCTTTCTTCGAAGTGAACCAGAAATTTATGACAGACAGTGATCTATCCATCAATGTTGAGAATAGTCAATAGAGTGGGCGGGAGTGTCGGAAGAAGTTGAATCATAGCGGCGGGAGGAGAGTGAGAGACCTCAGAGAGAGAGAGTTCCAGTGCCTACTCGTACTAGGTATATCTGAATCAAGCCTAGCATGAAATTAAACGATAAGCTAGCTCATTTCCAGGAACAGTTCGCCCGCCCAAGTTGAAGTTCTCTGTCTGACTTCATCCTCAAGCCGCGCTGGCTAATCGTTCCAGTGCCTCAACATCTACAAATGGCAAAGGTCGAGAAACTCCTCTATCCTGTGTAACGTGTTGTTGGCACTACATGCAGATGCAGAGCCCATATCAACCTCCAGCTGCTAACGAGCCCCACTGCTCCGATGGATGCGCGATTTGCCCGCCGCCTCATCCGATGCTATTCGCACAATGCCTGTCATCAATGGTGGTTCACCGACCTGCCACGGCTCTGCTAATCCAAAATTCATGTTTCCCGTACCAGCCTTTCGGGATCGCGACGGCCTTGTATTACTCATGCTGGTCCAAATCAGAAGCCGCTTCCCTAATGCCGGATAGTATGATCTGCTGGAAGGCTTGCAGCGGGGGAGCTACTTCCCTCCATCGACTGGTCAGGTAATGCAGTGATGCGCATCTCTCATAACTGGTCGATAGCCTCTGCTGTTGGTCTTCGTTCGAGATCTCTCCTCATCTGTACTATAACACTTGATACCGACGGTCCCAGCCAGAAACTGATTATTCTGATTTTTCTGCATACCTAGGTATAATAAGCGAGAACGACAAGGCTAAGAGGTGAACCATGGGCGTGGGCGGGTTTCTGGAGCCACTGGTCGTAATCGTCCTACTGTTTGGCGGTGCATGGATCAATCGTGCCACCGACTTCCCTTCCTCCTCTGCGGGATCGAGAGCCGGTAATCCGTTATTACCTGAGGCTCACGCGGTAGAGACTGGCGATGATCTGAATATCGCAGAAGCACAGCTCACACAATCTAAGAGATCTTTGTCACCCTCTTTACTACCTTCACAGGAGACACGATGGCGCCAACGTGAGGTACGGGTTATGGGATACAAGACAGTGGTCGAGACACCGAATACAGCAGTCTTCAGAAATCGCCTGCTGAGTCGTTTGCTGCATAAATTCCCTTTCCTTGTTGAAGCCTGGTACTGGGCATTGATATACTGGGTAAGTTTCAGATCAGAGAGGACCAACATCGAGTGACGAGAGCCTTCATCTAACAGATTTAGGTGTATCAACTCGGTCGCGCATTCACTGCTCTCACGCTTGTTGAGGGTACCGTCCACGTCGCTCGTCGACATGCCTTACAGGTGATCGAAATTGAAAAGAGACTGCATATTTTCTGGGAGTTGCCAATTCAAGAGTTCTTCATGAGCTTTCCTCGCCTGATGACCTATATCAATTGGCTGTATTCCTTCATTCACATACCCGGCACCATTGCATTCCTCGTTGGATTATACTACTATACTATCACGAGTAATCGTCCGCTTCTCAGACGACAAGCATCTGGGCAAATAAATCGATGTGGGGTTTCTGCAGCCGGACCTGCATTATACGAAGCCAGACGACGCACTATGGCGGTATGTAACCTGCTTGCATTTGTGGTCTTTACAGTCTGGCCCTGTATGCCACCTAGACTGTTGAGCGATCCCAAATACACCGGTCCTGGTGCCGAAGAAGCCAAGAGCTATGGTTTTGTGGATACCGTGCACGGAAAGGACGGTGCAAGCAGTGTTTGGACGCAGAATAAATTCTGCAATCAATATGGTAAGGATCCGTATGCCCCTGGCCCATGAAATAAGACTGACATATACTCAGCCGCAATGCCATCCCTCCACTTTGGCTACTCTCTTCTTGTCGGCTTAACAATCATGACAATTCCGCTAGCACCTGAACATCGTCGCAGCAGGTCCATACACCTGCCTTTATTCAACAATTCCCACCCGGAGCTTGCCCCTCGCATAAGATTACCTAGCACAAGACGGCTATTGTGTCTAGTCCTCGGCTTTTCTTATCCTTTTGCGATTCTGGTCGCGATCGTAAGCACGGCCAATCATTTCATCCTGGACGCCGTTGCAGGCGCTTTGATTTGCGCGATTGGATGGAAAGGCAATATGATACTCTTGAACCTATTGCCACTCGAAGACTGGTTCCTTTGGGCGGTCAGAATCCATAAACCTGTGCACGCGTCGATGGAGGAGAAAGGGTTTGGGAATCCATTTGGGTCGAGTTCTAAGGGAGGCTGGAGCCCGGCACACCCTACTGGTGCTTAATGAATGAGTATTGCCGTCATGTAATAACGACTCAACGGACGGTAGAGGAAATGTTGATTTTCAGGGTGAGGGTTAGGATTCCACGAAGATAATCATCCATTGCTCTTCGTGCTTACCATTTATGGTGAATGTTCAGTTGTGCGAGGTAATATTGTTCGTGAGCAGCTTTGGAGATAAGTCGGGCGTTCTAGTTGAGTTGTTCTATGCAGTCTTGGGTCCAATGTCGATATCGACCGCCATGTGCAAGGACCGATGTCGTTTGATGAATGTGGCTGTGTGGTGAGGCTCAATCCCAGAGATTTACGTGACATCACTCGAGGTTTCGAGACAGGATCCTTACCGGATACTTGCAGGGCCAAGGAGAATCGGCCCTCGAGCCACAATCTACCTCGTATCTTTGAGAATTCCACCATACTCATCTGCGATTCTTCTATCATGGGTCCGACGCAATGGCTAAGACGTTGAGTACCTGCACCGAGTACTGATATTTGAATTTTACACCTCCTGCAGACGACGCTGGGTACAAATTGATGCTCCGTATACTCTCGATCTATCCTGCTTAGGAAGTAAGATTAGGCGAACCTTCCAACCTCCACCAGAGATGATCGATTCGTCGCTGCCTGGAAATGATCCGCAAGTTTGAAACATCAGGGGTTTGACGGGTTGCTAGAGCTACCTACCGAGTACCTAGCTCCCTAGCCCGCACCTATAAGGTTGAAACTTGTGATTATCCTGCTGCTAATTACCTGCCTAGGTAGGTAACGGGCTAGATTTGTCCATCATTCCGGCGTGCGGATAGTCAGGACACTATCCATTAGTACGCATAGCAATCCGTGTACACTTTTCGTTCCAATTTATCTGGTGAAGATACACTCTCGATCTTGATATAAACCACTGTATCATCTTGGCGTACGGAAGTCGACCGCCGCTGAGGACGATGCAGTTCTGAACGCCTCGAAAGCGCAAAAGGCATATGACTTTCGAAACACGTTCCTCGACGCGCGTCACAAATAACTGGGTGAATCAACAGTCACAGCTCGAACGACCGTGGAAATCAACATGAAATGGTCTCATACAAACCACAAGTCAAGCAGTTCTTATCTTCAAGTCAATTCTGAGTCAGACTTACACCTTGGAGACGTCGTGGGAAAAGAAGCACTTTCTTCGACAGCTACCTTTGACTCTGTCGAATCTAAGGCCCCCCGTCAGTTATGTTCACCCAAAAGTCGCCGCACGACATTAGGTATTTACAAAGATAAATGGCGACTCGGCGCATCGGTGGCAGCTCTGGTAGCTATTTTGACGGCATTGATCAATCTCAGCGTTGGGGCATGGGCGACATCTCGCATGGGCGACGGCAATCCCATGTCGAAGGGTATCCTGGTGGAGATATTTCATGGCGACTGCAAAAAGGCATCAACGATGAACACCTGGGCACATCTAGCAATCAACGTTGTTAGCACATGTTTGTTGGCAGGCAGTAACTACTGTATGCAATGTCTGGTTGCTCCCACCAGAGTTGATATCGATCAAGCCCACCGAAAATTCAAGTGGCTTGATATCGGCCTCCCATCCATACGCAATCTCAGATATATCGAAGCTCGACGCAGGTGGCTTTGGATACTTCTGGCGGCATCCTCATTGCCATTGCATCTTCTGTAAGTCTGCTTGAGAAGCCCGTTGAGAGTATGCATAAACTGACCAGCATTTTACAGATTCAATTCGTCGTTCTTCTCATCCATCGCGTCTATGAATTACAGTTCAGTACTCGCAACGCCAGGCTTTCTACAAGGTGACCGCTTTGATTTGAATTCCACCAAATATGTTACTGGCTCCTATGGTTCATCTGCCTACACAGAGCAAGCCCTCACCCGACTCCAAGAGGAAGTCATGACGAATCGTACTCAATTCGAGCGGCTTGAAAACGCAGCATGTATCCTAGCGTACGCCAATGATCTGATCACCAATCGCAGATCAGTCATCATGGTGACCAGTGATGATTCCCCGCGTGCAAACGGCTCTGTTCTGTCATTCACGACCGGTGTTACTGCCATGCCTCAGTCCTATAGCTACGACTGGATTTGTCCACTACCACCTGCTCCTTATTACACTTGGCAGTCTCCATACTATAGCTGCCCCGAACAAATCACCAGAGGTCTAATCGATCCCGAACACTGGACTCCCTTCAACGTAACCGTGCAGTATTGCCTTAGCCAAAAAGTCGAGGAGCAATGTGGCTTTCACGCCAACATAGCTATCATTTGGACTGTTGTCATCTGCAATATCGTCAAGGTTTTGATTATGGTCTTCTTGGCCTACTCTCGTGGTCTTGAGACACCACTCTTGACGGTCGGAGATTCTGTGGCATCATTCATGACCAAACCTGATCCAACCACCGAAGATTCGGGACCGACAACCATTCGCGCAGTTAAAGCTCTGAAGACTAAAAAGGGATCTGATCCATCGAAGATTTGGAGCTCAGACAAACTTGCTGGTTGGCAGCCTTCGAATCGACTCAGATGGTTTCATGCCGTGTCGATTCCACGTTGGTGTTTTACCCTGACCTAGTAAGTCCGACTTGGTGGTAGAGCTAAACCTTACTGACATCTGAATAGTCTTACTGCTTGTCTCTGCACTGTTGGAGGCTTGCTTGGGCCTGCAGTGGCTCAAGTGGCTGAATCCACAGGTGATAAATCCCTTGGAGCTCTTTTCGCAACGGGTCTTGGTAAAGTTCGGCTTGAATCTACTCTCACAAGTTGGAACATAACCTACATGGGCGTGCAACAAGCTATCGTGTCCTCTGTATTGGTTGCGAACTCGCCCCAGTTGGCACTGTCAATCCTTTACTTTGCTATAAATACTGTTCTCACGTCAATGAGTTCGGCAAGCGAGTGGTCACACTTTTCCGTGCGATACGCCGAGAAGCACAAACCGAAACCCCTCAGAACATCCAATCCTGTTGGGAAACAGAGAGGAACCCATTTCCTACAATTGCCTTTCAAATTCGCCATCCCGTTAGGCATCGTGGCGACCCTCCTGCATTGGCTGATCTCACAATCGATCTTCCTGGTCGCCATTTCCGTATACAATCCCGACGGTACACTTGCCAACCCTTTCCAGTTGGCGACTTGTGGATTCAGCCCGATTGGCATGATTTTTGTCATTATCTGCGGTATTGTGATGTTGATCTGTCTACTTTGTATAGGCTTGATCAAGCTCGACGGCACCATGCCCATCGTCAGTAGTTGCTCTGCGGCTATTTCGGCGGCCTGCCATTTGAGATACCCTCCCGGAGGCGGCGCTCGGCAGACCTATCTTCTCGAGGCAAGGGAAGATGCGAGACTCCAACTGGCTCAGGAGCCTGTGGTCTGGGGCAAGTTGGTACAAGATGAGCAAACCTTCCAGTGGAGCAATGAGATATCCCTTGAAGAGCGGAAGCAGTACAGTTTTGTGAGTGGTCAGGGACTAGGGTGGCGGGAAAAAGTGACGACGCCCCTACCAGAGAACAAAAACTTGGATTTTTTATAGACTTTAGTTGTTAGATGTAACACGATCTCATGAGAGCAATCAACCCACAGCATCATCTTTTGACTCTAGTAGAGACAAGGCTGTATCCCACGTGATAAGGCTGTGGTCTCGAGACTATGCTTTGATTGGCCATTCTTTGCCAAGATCTGTCTCCACTTGCACCTTCCCGCAAATCCTGTAGTTTCTCCAAAAATTTTGTAGCCAACGGCGCAAACTGCGGTTTTTGCAGCTTCATCTTTTTGTGCATAGCCACAGCTATTCTGTGGTCAACCCATCTGATACCAATCCACAGTCGGACCCAACTAGTATCCCTCCTACTGTATCGCAGTACCTCCAGCGACGATGGCTGAAGCAAACTACCTCCTGCACGAGGGCCCGATGGGCTACTCAGTTTTCAAAGTCGTGCATCAAGCCGATACTGTTGCCAATCGACTGCGAGAAGTCCAAGAGAGCGTGCAGGACCTCAGCAAATTCGGAAAGATGGTCTCCCTCGTCAGTTTCCTGCCCTTCGAGAGCGGCAAGCAAGCTCTCGAGGAGCTCCACGACATCTCCGAGGGCATCGCTTCCGACTTTTTGAAATCCTTCCTCGAGCTGAACCTCCCCAAGTCCGGGAAGAAAAGTAAGGTCATCTTGGGTGTTTCCGACAAGATTCTTGCCGGCAGTATCAAGAGTGCGTTCCCTACAATTGAGTGTGAGACGGGAGATACAAGTGAGGTGGTGCAGGACATGCTTAGGGGCATCCGACTTCACAATGAGAAACTGCTTAAGCAGTTGCGCGGTGGTGACACCAATACTGCGCAACTCGGTTTGGGCCACGCCTACTCGAGAGCCAAGGTCAAGTTCTCCGTCCAGAAAAACGACAACCATATCATACAAGCTATCGCTATTCTTGACCAGCTGGACAAGGCAGTCAATACTTTCTCCATGCGTGTCCGCGAATGGTATTCATGGCATTTCCCCGAGCTCGTCAAGATTGTCTCGGAGAACCACAAATATGCCAAGGTTGCGTTGTTCGTAAAGGACAAGAAGACCCTTTCAGAGGACAGTTTGCATGATCTTGCTGCGGTGGTTGATGATGATGAAGATATTGCAAAGAGCATCATTGATGCGGCCAAGACGAGTATGGGTCAAGAAATTTCAAAGTCAGACATGGAGAATGTCACACTTTTCGCACAAAGAGTTGTCAGTCTTGCAAACTATCGAAAGACACTTCACACCTACCTTGTTTCTAAGATGGGCGTGGTAGCACCCAATCTAGCAGCTCTTATTGGGGAAATTGTTGGAGCCCGTCTCATCTCCCATGCCGGCAGCCTCACCAACTTGTCAAAATACCCTGCCTCGACTGTACAAATTCTCGGGGCAGAAAAGGCTTTGTTCAGAGCGTTGAAGACCAAAGGCAACACTCCCAAATATGGTCTGTTGTATCACTCATCCTTTATTGGACGTGCTGGTCAAAAGAACAAGGGAAGAATATCCAGATTCCTCGCCAACAAATGCTCTATCGCATCAAGAATCGACAATTTCTCCGAGAACCCATCAACAGTGTTCGGCTTGGCTTTGAAGAAGCAGGTTGAAGAACGATTGGATTTCTACGCCTCGGGAACACAGCCCACGAAGAACGAGGTTGCCATGGTATGTCCAAAATTCCCCCAAGTATTGTAAGCCCCAACTCTAACAAGGTGTGTAGAAAACCGCAATGGACAAAGTCCTCGAAGATTTGGACATTGACCAACCAGTCGACAAAGCAGCCGCCGATGAAGAAACGTTCGACGTCGAACCCACGGCCGTGCAAAAACAGGAGAAGCGAAAGAAGGACAAGTCTGAGAAGAAAGACAAGAAGCGAAAGTCGACTGGTGGTGACGAAGTTGCGGCAGACGAAGACGTGAAGGACAAGAAGAAAAAGCGGAAGTCTCTCGAGGGCGGTGAGGCTGAGGGCAAGAAAAAGAAGAAGGTCAAGGTTTGATCTCTCTTTCGCACTTCAGGGGCAGATGAAAAGGACTTTCATCTGTGATGTTTAAATTACGTGCATGGCGTTGGTTGGCGGTTCGCTGGGTGGTACGGTCACGTCAGGTTGCTGGTTGCTGGTTGCTGGTTTCCAATGAGAAAAGAAAATGATCGCTGTATTGTTGACAGATGTGTACTTGTGAGTTGTTCACCCTCAGCAGACCTGGCCAGGTACCTACCTAGTAGTAGGTGGCTTGGTCAGGATACTATAGCTTCACCTGAAACTCCAGGGCTATGTTCATACATACGAGTAGCTGGACAGCACGAATATCATTGTCACACATCCAATGTTTTGGCCGACACCAGGACCCGACGTTCTGCTCCCGTTCTACGCACGATCCGAATACGTTATCAGGCGGCAGTCAGCGTATTGTGTGTCCAGGATTGCATTAGCTACCTACTCGAAGACAAACACACCGATTATCTATTTTAGACTTTGATCGACGTTCTACTGAGTGTTTAAGTTGTAGGTATGACAACGCCGTAGCCGTGTGTACGAGTATATTTATTCTAGCTAGATCTAGTGTATGATATTAATGGAAAATCCACGCCTTTTCTTTCGCGTTTTATCCGGTCGAGCCGGTAGGCAGGTCGGGTCAGGTCCACTTGCTTGTGATCGCGCCGCCGAGGGAAGACTGGCACGTATGTAAGTAGAGAGCCATGCAAGGATTTCACGCCAATTGTGGTGGAAAACAACACCCATGTATTTCTGTGATTTATTTCTGCTGAACATTTAATGGTACCTGCCCGGGTCTTCAGGCATATATGTAACGATCATGAACGAGATGAAACCACGCGCACAATATCAGACGTTTTAACTAGAAACCGAAGTAATCAGATCCCTCGTTTTCCTTTTCCCCGAACCAGTTTCTCCTGGGGGGAAAAATAGACGAAAGATTCGCTCTCGCTCTCGCTCGCGCCATAGATGCATGGATACAATATATTTCATGCAAACAACCATTCCACGAATGTTTCCATCATTCGTTCGTACAACAAATCAATCAACACAGCCCTAACTCAAAGTTCAATAAGACGACCCGGACGAGAAACTATGCAGAGACTTGGCATCCGCCTCCTGCTGCTGCTCTTTCGCCGACGAGCTCTTGCTGCTGCCCTTGTTGAATTTCGAGGACCACCAACTCGTTTTGTTGTTTTGCTGTTGCTCGTGTTGTGTTGTTGTTGTTGAAGGCTGCGACTGCGATTGCGATGATGACAGTGAAGATTTCTGTTGCTGGATCCGCTTGCTCTCCGGGTTCTCGACGCTCAGCGTGCGGCCTTCGGCGGCGGCGCGGGCGCGCATGGCGTCGCGGTGCTGTGTTGCGTAGCCTTCGAGGAAGTAGTTTGTTGCGAGGGCGCCGGACATGATGGCTGGTGGGCTCGTTGTTGGGATTGGGTTGGCTATGAGGTGGATTTGGATGGGTGGTTGGGTCGAGAGAGCGAGGAGGTTGTCGGTGCTCGTGGTGGTCCCGGGATCAGTGATGGATCAGGTATGTATGTGAGACGTCACGGAAATATAGCGGCGCTGTTGAAGGGGGACTTGAGGATGACAGAGTCAAGGTCGATAACGTGCTGTGGTTGAGTAAGGTGATTTATGCAAGCTGACAGGGTCCCGTGTTTATTTGGTCTGACTGTATCAAGGAGGCGAGAGGTCAAGTATTCAACTTTGAGAAGACGTATTGGAATTATGATTGTGATAAGGAGACTGTCCGAAAGAAAAGGGGAGATGCGTTCCCCCGTTTATATATGCCTGATCATTGAGCCACAAAGGAGGGAGACAACCAGGGGGAGTCAGAGATGGGTTCCGCTCGTACTCGCATTTCGCTCACCTAATTCAATTACCAAGGGCAGGTAGTTACTGGTAGACAGTCCATTATGGCGTCAACTCTCAAGCTCTCATGGTTTTGCTTTCAAAGCCTTTTTTTTTCTCCCAGCGTGCTCTTTGTTCCGAACACGGCGTACGCACAATACTTGCGCAATCTACCCAAGCGCATCATACGGGTGTGAAACTCGCGAATGGCCATGGCAATAGCGTAAGGGCAGGCCAATCAGACACAATCGTTGACGAGCGGAATGAGATTGATTGATTCAACGATTGATAATGACTCCCAAAGGGCGTGTCCAGTAGTAGCTGAGCAGTAGTGAGCTCCGTCGTTCAGACCCGCATTATGCTTTTTTTCTTGGGAAGAGGGCGGACCTCAGCCTTCTGCTATTAATTGAGATGGCCTTTCGAGCTCCGACTAGTGGGATGCGCTCAACTAGCCCCGCTATGTTTAGATGGTGGCAGTGCGGGTTTGGCGGTCTGAGGCGTGACTCGTGAGAGACGAGTGGGACGTGCTCTTGAAGCGTACACCTGCATTTCCGTAATACGATAAGTCAGCAACTCCGAGCGCCGCACCTTTTCTTTCACTTGAACCCCGACGACGCTTGACATGTTGTCTTGGCTCGGCGTCAACGTGGAAGGACAAGATGACATCTTTCCCTGGAGATCTAGAGGAGACTCTCTCATGTTACAGAAAATAGGTAGATCAAATCATATCCCCCTCGCGTGATGGAGGTCTGTACGTGAAGGGGCGCTGTGCACGAGACAGAACGTACTAGGTACGAGTCAATAATGCTGAAGCTGAAGCTGAAGCTGAACTCCGTGCACGTTCTGGACTCGTTCGGTCCGTAGGGCTGAAGATGAAAACCCCGAGTCATGACAATGACAAACGCCAACGCCAACATCAGAGGTATTGCCCAGCCAAAGCACGCCCTTGGCTGTCAACTACGACCTCAAAGAGGACAAAGCACACTGGACGGGAGTCACCCCCCACGAGGGACAGACAGTTCGAGTCAGTTTAGTTCAGTACGTTTCACATCGCCTAAATTAGTTTCTTCAATTTTCTTCTCGAGTCTTCGGTAAATAAATATGTTCAAACGATGTACTTGGCAGCCTTATTTTCCATCAAAGGGCGGAACACTAGAACTACTTGCCTCTAGTTAGTCTCTCCATGCCAACGCCTCTGGATATCACCCACTGGCATTCATTTTCTTGCTTGGGGAGTCGGGAGTCATAAAGACGGGGAACGTCAAGTGACTCCGACGCCGCTGGCCAAGTACAACGACCCGCGACACAAAACATGGATTCAAGCATTTTTTGCACAGCTCTGACCTGGCACATAGAGAATCTGGTTTTCAAGAATGGCCGAGAAGCCAACTCTTTAGAGCGGTGTACCATGCAATGGTAGGAGGCAAGTAGTGTTCGATGTAGAGACAGAGATTGTTCGCTTGATTCTTTTAGCCTGTCTTGAGTAAGGTATATGCATTTCCATTTCCGCATACGCTTTTATGTCCTGTACCGTGTAAACCATCCACTCTCATCCCGCCTCAAACTCAGGCTGCTCGCTGTTGTATGATACAATGTTTCATTTTCCATTCCCATTCCCATTCCCATTCTCGATTCCTCTGCCCAGGCTAGAACACTGGCTTGACCGGTGTTGACTCGATGAATCCCGCTGTCGAACCTGTTCTGACTTGGCTCTCACCACAAACTAGCTATTACGCACCGTCGAGCCCCATCCCAGCCATCTCACCGTTGATGCCAAAGAACTGGAACCAGTCTTCGACATTAAGCGTTGTGGGCGCAATCGGCGCATTCCCAATAGAACTCGTCGACCACCCATCACTGTCATGCATCTCCATGCCGGGGCCCATAATCCCCGCCATCGTCCCTGACGCCCACACTTGATTTTGCTGTTGGCCGGATAAATCCATGTGCGGCATCTGCTGCCCACCCATCGAGTGGCCACCCGACATTTGCAGCTGCGGATCCACAGCGTGGTTCATCAGCGGGCTGGCGAAATTCGTGGCATCGCCGATGGTGCCGTCTGGGAAGAGCTGATCTGGTTGGAAGTTCTCCCAGAGTTGTTGCGAGATATTTGGTGAGTCGCGTGTTACGAGGAAAAGGTCCGGTGGTGTCGCGGGGATGGAGTAGCCATTGAACGGAGAGTTGGCGCGCGTAGGCCCTCGAGAGGGCAGGCGTGATGCGCCTCTTGATCGTGAGGCTGGTAGGTATTGCTCGTGTGGGAGGGGTGGAGAGCCTAGGTAGTTGGCATTGTGGCTCTGTGAGGCTTCTCGTGACGGCGTCACTGCAGGTGTTTGAGGTCGGGATCGTTCGTAGGACATCTGAGGCGCCGGTGGGCCCACATTGAAGCCTAAATCGATATCGTCAAATTTGCGTTTCGTCGGGTGAGGCGGTGGTGGGATTTGAGTCATCGGGACATGTGCATTGTGATTTGCACCATTGGTATTTCCGTTCGCATGTCCCTGAGCGGCAGCATTTTTAGCACGTTGTGCTTTTCGCCCCGTCGCCTTCTGTAGCCTCTCCTCCAAGACCTTGTTTCCAAGAATTGACTCAAACAGGGTATGTACCATCTTTGCGACAAGCCATACTTTGGATACTTCTTTCAAGGCACTCATACAAACATTGATCCGTTCTTGACTGGCCGACACAACTGAGGGTACTGAAGAGCGCATTTGATAGACATGCATGATCAAGGCTGAGAATAAACTGTACACGCTGTACAAACGTTAGCTACGTGAAAAAAAAGCCCTGGTGCAGTAGAAACACTTACATGAATGCTGGTTGATACTTGACTTGGTCATGAGCAAGTAAATTCTCCATGATTGAAGTTATCATACCAGCTGCCTGGAAAGCAATCGTTCTCGATGGGTATGCCATATCCACATTGTCGTAGTCGTGCGGTTTAGTCGTTGCAGGTGGCATGTGAGCTCGATGAAGGAGGCAAAGAGTGGTACTAAATTGCTTAGTTTTGGGATCGTATGGAAGGATGCAAGTCCACTCACTAATAATTCGAGTGCAACAGTGCAGACCAGAAATGATGCCGTGACCGTTCCCAGTACACTTCACGAGGACAATTCTGAAGCCAATCTGCCAAAGCCATGTCACTGTGAGTCAGGTCGATAGCATTGGTTCGTCTGGCTTTGGATGCGACCGAATATTGTTGAGATAACACCAATCCCATGATCTCGCACAGCTTCACGTACTGAAGAAAGAATTGTACGTGAACGGCCTCGTGTTGATAATCATTGGTTGGTTCTCCTTCATCCTCGATGAAATCTTCTTCTGTGATCATTTCCACATCCGAGTCATCGGTGTTGATGGAGACTGGTCGACCAAGAGCAACGGCGACTGATCGATCTCTCGTGAACAGTGACCACCATACTCGCTTCCACAAGCGTTTGTCCTGTCGGCTGAGTTGGGAGCTTTCCACACTAAGCGCAAGTTAGTACGGCTTTCTCAAGACATGTCTACCGAAAAGACTACCTTCGATGCATGCCGGCGCCTTGGGCAACCACAATGGCCACCCGGGTCCAGTAAAAGACGTTTTTAGTCACATCTGCTGCTATGTTAGACCGAGCATAGTCGGCAAACTCGATCGCTTGTTCCGTAGTCTTACCTTCAGGTCCCTCCCAGTACCAGCCCATCAATATCAGAGCCTGAACGATGGTGATGCGATCGTCTTCATAATTGGCGTCGTACAACGCCTTGGCACGTTTGTAGAAAGTCATTGCTGCAGGCGTTGTTGAACCCGTGGCATCCATGAGCTGCGGATTTGTGCAGACCCTGGAACCAGCCAGTAGGATAGCCTGAAGTAGCAGCAGTGAGGGCGGATTCTTAGTGTCTTTGTACCTCTTCATGAAGCGGGTTCTATTGATGACTGGCACAATGGGAGCGACCCAACGAAAGTAGGCATCGACAAGCTCGTCACACAATGCTCGAGGCGGTAGTAAGAATGCACCTCTCTGCTGCAATATCTCTATCTCCATCTGGTCTGGTTCCGTCAGGCGAGCACGTGCACCACGAATGTTTTCTGGTAGGGGATAATGAACAACATCGGTGGTACCATGCCGATCATGCACGAGTAACGACAGGTTTGAAGATTCGCCCAAGTAAGCGACACGGCCTGCTTCTTTGATGGGGGCTCGAGCAAATTTGGGCTTCATGAACTGAGCCATGGTACTGTTGTTGGCAGCCTGTTGGGCGGCTTGAGCCTCGGACATTTGGGTTGAAGGCATGCCATCTGGGGAATTATAACCCAATGTCTGCTTCGAACGTGGTTGTTGGGTGGCAGGAGTTTCACTTGGAGTAGCTGGCTGCTGCGAGTCTCCAGCCTCACTAGAATAAGTAGGTTAGACCGGTGGGCATGCTTGGTGAGCGGCGTTTGATAGATTCATACCTTTCCTCATCTTTTGCCCGGGAGGTGCCTGCCCTTTTTCGTTTGGGTACCGGAATTCGACATTCGATCGAAAAGGCCACGCAGTTTGTGCATGGCACTCTGACTGATTATCAGTATTGAAGATTTGGATTGTAGTACAACAACATCATTTGACTTACCCGAGGGATGCCGCATCACATCTTACCTGTGGACAGTTAGCAACAGGTCACCTGACCACACACCTTTTCAGCCGTGATGCCAGTCATGGCGACGTACTTTGCGGGCGTGACATGTTTCTATAGAAGAAAGCGGTTAGCATTCGACGTTCAAAGGAAGATGCCCTACAAATGGGATGCGAGCGCAACCGGTAACTGGGAGGCTCTCTGCAGCGGTCGGTGAAAGTGAAGATAGGCGACTGAAAGAAGGACGAGCAGGATGGACCGAGGTTCTCGGTCTGTCGCGTCCACCACAAGGAACAAAAAGTATCAACTGCGCCTGTCCACAATAGGATTCTTCTTGTGGTCGTGCGACAGAGTCACCGATATATAAAGACTGACGATTTTCCTGATGCCATTGTGTATTGTCCACGGCAATAATTCACAAAAGATGTATGCAGGCTGAAGCGAAGGAGGAGAAGCTTACCACAAGCTCGAGATGCACGTTGCCTGCCCCAGAGTCATCAGTGAAAGCTCAGAAAAGACAAGAGGGGTTTCTATATCATACCTTCGAAAACTAGGATGACCAGGCGTTTGACTGGGAGGCGCACTGTTGGTGGTGGTCCCGGTGGCAGGATTCTTCTCGGTTGAAGTAGACTGCGCAGGTGTCTGATCGGATGTAGACGGTGCCTCGGATTGAGGACTTGCGGCGCTCATGGCAGGAGGAGAGGGGTGTTTGCAGAATGATTCTTGTGACTCGGAATGGTGATATGGGCACCAAGGTGCATAGCGCGGAAGAGTAAAACAGGTAGGAGTCGTTGTCGTAGTCGTTGGCGGCGATGAGGGTTGTAGAGATGCAGAATAATGACTACGGCGTACGGTGTACGGGGTACTTGGTCTGCCTTCCTTCCTCCATGGCTGGTCCGGGCTGAGATGGGCGGTGCGAATCGGCCACGGGCATGATTTGTGGAGGGACCGCCTAGGATCCGACCCTAAGCATGCACAACCCTCCCTCAATGCTTAGGCTCCTAAGGCTCGTTAGGCAGCTTAGGCTCGGTGCGGGTAAAGAATTGTACCATGTCTCCCCCAACGTAGTGCACTAAACATCAACTAGGCTATACTCCCGCACCCGGAACGCCCGCTAGGAGATCCAAGGGGATTGTGGCTGGTCCAGGTCCTGTGGCCTGAGCAGACTCAGTCTGATCAGTCCAAATATCAGTGCAATTGTTGCATTCTAGTGCATTTACTCCTGACTTCTAACTGATTCAGGCTACTTCTCGTCCTGTCGCAATTCAAGTCTTGAAAGTGGTCGCTAGATATGCTCCCTTGACCCAATTACACCTCGCATCACACCTCCATCGCGGCCTGTCCTTCGGCTGCAAAGCAAAATGTGGGGTAGTTCTGGGGGGCATTCAAAAAACATTCCACTTTCACATGATCCCTCGGCTCAGTTGATCGTATGTCGTATTCGTGTTCTTGCTGTAGTGAATCGTGATATGTCCTCTGTACTCGGTACCTACAGACTCACTTCTATCTTCCCGTTCCATCCATGCTAAATCAAATTATGCTTCAGGAACAGATGCAAGTCCTCTTCCCACATGTCTCGAATCTCCACACCCAACGCCTTCCCCTGACTGATCATGTACACTCCTCGGTGCTGAGGAAATCTAAGTATCTATAGATGCATGTCGTCGTGATCTGGCTGGATCTATCCCGGTCGATGCAATCTGCTCGACGGCTTCTTGCATATCATCCTCCCCTGCCGATGATGACTCGGTGCTCCAGTCCTGTGACGCTTTGCCCGATTCGGTCTGTTTCGCTATCTTGTTGCCCGGTGTAGATTGGAAGAAATCCATCGTCCGAAGCCCTCGAACGTCTCCGGCCTTCATTTGTTGCATCCGCTGCCCACTCTGTCTTTGCCGCTGTATCATCTCTCGCACAGGTATCATCGCCGCATCTCGACAAGCTTCTTTGATGTCGCTGCCTGACATTCCAGTCATGACTCGGGATAGATGGGCAAGATCCATATTTTCGGAATCAATCTTCGTGTCTTTCAGCATAATCTTCAATATCTTGAGGCGTTGTGCCATGTCTGGTAGTGAGACTGGGAATTTCTTAGGCATACGCCGCAATATGGCATCGTCAATATCCTGTATCCGGTTCGTAGCGCCGAGAACCAATATTCGTTGAGGCCGACCAGTGACAGTGGCTGATGCCAAACCATCCCAGTGTGTCATGAACTCTGCCTTGACCATTCCACTTGCTTCGTGTTCACCGCTATGTCGTACACCCAGCACCGCATCGATTTCGTCAATGAAGACTATGGTGGGCTCCAACTTCCTTGCCAGGCTGAAGACTGCATTGACTAACTTATTGGAATCACCAAACCACTTCTCGGTCAAGGTAGAAATGTGTAGGTTGATGAAACATGCTCCGCTTTCATGGGCTAGTGCTTTGGCAAGCATGGTTTTTCCGCATCCTGGTTGACCATAGAGCAAAACTCCAGAAGGCGCAGACAGTAATGAGGATGTACTGGCATAGAGGTCGGGCATGGTAAGAGGGTATATAACCGTTTCTCGCAACTCTTCAATAATGTCACTGAGACCACCGATGTCGTCAAAAGAGACTGGAATGTCTTCGGCGAATACCAAATCTTGCAAAATGACCTGCTCGTATTGTGATAGACGGAGATCTTCCATTCGTGGTCGATCAAAAATCAGAGACGAGGATGGGGATCCCTGGTCATTATCGGGCGCGTCGAGTCTACGCAGGATCGCCGCGGATGCCAGTTGGGCACGCTGTTTGGAATCAGCCTCCGGATCCAGGTTGATCTGGCTCACTATGTAGCGCGCGATGAAAAAGCCACCGATGGCCTATGGTTGTCAGTCTTAGCGACTCATCCAAAAGGTACTGAGGAGCAAGTGAACGTACTATGGGTGCGGCGATGGCGTACTCTTCGAGGATTCGCTGCCACCAGAGGCGACCTCTGTCTGGAGCCATGGTGTTTAACCAAGGCAGAGAGACAGCTGTGACGCCCAGTAAAAAATCGTAGGGACTTAGGAACGACATCGATCTCAATAGAACCAGAAGGTTGAGCGCATGGTCGACCAGATTGAAGTTGAACCACCGCCCCGATAATTAGCCGAGATGCACCGCCACAGATGGAGTTGACCAGAATTGCCAAGTCAATTCGAAGTCTATCGACAGTGTCTACAAGCAAGGGAACAGACGATTTTACGAGGTTAAAGATAGTTGCTCACATTGGTGCTTCGAAAGCCTCCATAGCTGGAATTTGAGGTCCAACACTCGAAAAGGTGGCGAGATCATGTGACGCAATGGTAATGTCACGTGTTATAGGTTATAAGCTAGTCCTCCTTGGGTGAATTGTTTTGATCTCCTCTCAATTGAGCTTTCGTGCCTCTGCTGGCAAGCGCTTCTTCAATTCACCACACCACAGCGTCACC
This sequence comes from Exophiala bonariae, assembly GCF_035927105.1. Lineage (NCBI taxonomy): Eukaryota > Fungi > Ascomycota > Eurotiomycetes > Chaetothyriales > Herpotrichiellaceae > Exophiala > Exophiala bonariae. The sequence goes on from NW_027042501.1 coordinate 364,346, forward strand.
AGCTCGCCGTTCTCGTTCAACCAAACTCATACACGCATTTCATGATGAAAGGCCTCGCTGATCTTATTGACTCGGACATGGAGGACTCGACCAATTTTATTGATGAGAACTCTATTCTCTCCTCTGCCTCCGACGCGAGCGCAGCCTCCTCAGAAAATGGGAACCCAAGCAAGCGCAACAAGAAACGGCGCTCGGTGAATCTGCCCCCCAAATCGCGGTCCAAAGTTCAAAAGACTTCGACCACGACTGCAAAACAACCCACGGCAAAACAAGCGGCTGCGAGACGCAAGGCCCTCGAAGAACAGATTAACGATCATGATGATGAACTCGAAGACAATGAGGCTGTGCCAGAATTTGCTCCCCCGAAGCCGAAGAAAGCTGCTGGGGCACCCGCTAAACCCAGAGCAACCAAAAAGGCCGCCGCTCAAAAGAAGATTGAGAAAGAAGAAGATATGGAAATAGAGCAGACACCAGCAGTGGCACGCTCAAATCATGCTGGTGTTCAGACTCAGCCTGCAATTGTCAAGGTCGCCCCAAAGCAGACGGCCTCAAAGTCCAAAGCTAAACAGGAAACACACGCCATTGTCCCAGAATCACAAGGCACAGCACAAATAATGGAGGAAGAGCAGAGCGAGTTGGCGGTAGTGGAACCAGTGGTGAAAGTCAAGAATCCTGCGCGGGCAACCTCAAGATCACGACAAGAACCGCCTTTTCGAAGACGGGCTGGGAGTGCATCCGACACTGAAAGAGGTGACCCCAACCTTCGACGCAAATTGGGAGATATAACACGCAAATTTGAGAATGTAGACCTCAAATATCGGACTCTGAAGGAGGTTGGGGTCAATGAGGCCAATGCCAATATGGAAAAGCTTCGAAAACAATGTGATGCAACGGTCAAAGCATCCAATGAGTTGATAGCCTCACTCAAGAAAGAGTTGGCTGCCCAGGCTCCGCAAGCCCAGGAAGCACGAAAACTAAAAACCCAGATGCAGAGTCAAGAAAACGAGGTCAACAGGCTTCGGGAAACAGCCACCGAACTCGCAAAATCTCTCAGTGATGCGCAAAATGAGATTAAGGCGCTTCAGGCCAAGGTCGCCGCCGCTCGAGCTGCTTCGACCGAGCAAGCGGTTGTCAAACAGCCACCTGTGAGCGCCAAAAAGGCGATGATTCAGCGACCCACGGCAACAGGATCCGCAGAAGCGGCGCATGCAGCACAGGTTGCACAGATGAAAGAGGACCTGTACAGTGACTTGACAGGGCTAATCATCAGAGGTGTGAAGAAGACAGAAGAAGGGGATACGTATGACTGCATCCAAACAGGAAGAAACGGAAGTAAGTAAATCAATCGCGAGACTCACAAAAGCACGGCTAATGGAGACATAGCATTGCACTTCAAGCTATACGTGGACCAGGAAGACGCCAGAACCACCAGCTTTGAGGAAACCGAGTTTCTGTACACGCCCCTCCTTGATGCTAAACGAGATCATGAAATGATGGAATTGATGCCAAGTTATTTGACCGAGGACATTACCTTTGCCAGACAGAATGCTGCCAAGTTCTATGGCCGGGTAGTAGATACTTTAACCAAGCGACGGGCAGAGGATTGAGTTTTACGATGCTGGTCAATGAATGTGTTATGATAAGCAATGATTGATTTGGAACGGCAGAGGGGCCAAGTTGGGTATGACGGCTACCAGACCAGCGGAGTTTTGCGAGGCCTACCTTGGTATGCATTGGATTGAGACAACATCCACAAGTGTTTTGAAAAGAACTCTTGTTTGCGGATACGGTGAGTCTGTTTGAGATACCTGAAGGTCCGGGACGGAGATACCTGAGCTCCGGGCGATAAATACCTTTTTGGCTTATCGACAACCAACAATCGCGCTTACCTTATCTAATCAGTCCGAGTCTACCCCGCCTTCCGTCTGTCATCGTTGCCTTGCACTGCATTCGAAGTCCATATCATTGCTTCCTCTATCGGCAATGCGTAGAACATTCACATTTTGTTCGCGCTGTGAGCACATGTGACTGGTGCCATTCCGGTCAATTTGTGGCTCACGCATTCTCTGGCCATTTGAACAAACGTCGTTCCATAATCCATCACCTACCCTCTGTCTCGACATCGCCGACCGCCCTTCCGTTCACACTATGACTCCACGAACTATCTACCGGGGCCAATTGGGGTCCGCCTCCTTGGTCAAGACTCCCATATACCTCAGAACCAGTATCGAACGAACTGCACGTATCCATGCTGCTCAAGTCCGCATGCTATGGTGGTGGAATCGCCAACCGTCAGATTGGCAGTCTTCCTTTGATGAACACACAGAAGAACGTCTGAGAAGACATCAAAAGATAATGAGGTATAAATACTCAAAAGCTCTCAGGCGGAGAGCAATGTGGGAGCGAGACGATATTCAGCCATGGTCCTGGAAATCAGCCCGCTGGCAGATCAACCAACATTGCCATCACACTCCAGTCTCGACTACCACATCTTCTCAACCTCCAGCAAACAAGGAAAAAGAAGACTCCCATGCTCCCAGGTCGGAAACAAGCCGCTTCCATGCTTTCCGATCTTATGTTGATCAGGAGATTGCAAGAGATCCTTATGGCCTTTTGTTCGGCAAACGTCTGGAGAGTCCTCCGTCCACGAACAACTCGTCCTGGACGTCATTCTCTTGGATCTTTCAGCCTAAAGAACAGACAACAGCTCAAGGCTCTGGTCAACACAGTCAGCAGCCCTTGTCGTCCAATCCAGCATCTCCACCAAAGCAACCGTCTCCTCAATCCAAGGAGCCGTCGATTTCGTCCAGCGAACCCACGAGAAACTCAATCGCAGCCACTGAAGAGGAGTATGAGTATGATCCTATCACGATGAGAAAGGTCCTGAAGATAAAGGACAACGTGGAACCAGCCCCCGAGCAACCCTTCTTGAAGTCTCTTTTCGCAGAGCATGGTGTAGACATTCCAGTCAAGACCTACAAACCCCACAGAGTCTTTGGATATGGATCCGATGCCGCGTCTAATGTAGGTCCAAGGGTGGAAGCCACCAGTGATAAGAACTCTCACTTTGGATCTTCGAGAAGGGCAGAGTTGGCTAGTCTCATCGCTCAATCGAAGGGCAATAATATCGATACAACTGCTCAATTCACAGATATTCCGGCTCAACCCGAGGTCGAGTCAACCACATCCAAGCCAGATGCTCGGCCTCAAGCTCATGAATCTCCGGAACCGGACGATACTACCCCACTATTCTCAGGAACTACATATGAAGCAAGAAGCCCGTCATCAAACTCCCGAGCTCCGTCCTTGTCAGATTGGCTCTCAAGAGAAGGCTTTCGGCCTGCAGAAATATCATCCCTCAAGGAGAAAACACTGGAGCCTGCACTAGATCGTATGGTATCCGCAGGAGCCGGAGGCACCACAAATTCTAGTTCAACCGCTGTCGAATCTACAATTGTCCAGGATGCCGCAGGAGCTGTCAAAGCTAATCAGGGTTTGTCCAAACGAGCACGGAATAATGACATGTCACAGACCACATCCGAGGAAGACATCGACCTTCTTCGCGCAAGTGACATCCGTGCTGCGACCAAGTCTGCTCGGATTTCGAAGCAGCAATTGCAATCATCAAAGCAAAGAACTCGATCCAAACTGGAAACAAATTTCACGGCACATCAGGTGGTACAAGATCAGATACAAAATATTGCTGCAAAGAACATCCCCAAGACTGCTGGGCAGATATCGAAAAGTCTGACGAATATTTGGAAACATGTCAAAGATTACCCAAGTGGAATCGTCGCAAGAACAATGCAGTCCATGACCTCCTTCAATGATGACTACAAGAAATATGTCAGACCCAGCAACACTTCTCATCTCACGGAAAAATTGGTGTTCAAAGACAAAGACTTGAGCACAACCCCCTCCATCTATAAAGCCACCACAGTACCCAGCGTTAAACTGTCTTCTCCTTCCTCAGACTTTGAGAAAGAGATCGCGAAGCGCTTTGATAGGATGGAAAGGTTGAAGGCAGCCAATAAAGAAGCCGAAGATGCCAATAAGAAAGTGGACGCGCAATTATCGCAGTTGGCAGTAGAACTCAATGCTATCTATGAAGAAGCATATCCTTCCACATCAGAACAACTCACACATAGTCAAAGTGAGCCAGAGGCTCCCAAACAGAAGCAAGGAGAGGTACAAGACAATTCGAAGACAAAGACTGTGGAGGCGACTCGACTAGAGAAGGACATGCAAGAGCCACGACCCGAAGTTCAGAGCATTGAAACTGGCTTGCAGGTCATGAATCCTGCTCATGAGCAGTCGAGTAAGCTTAAAGTTGTGATGGATGGAACTAAAGAACTGCGAAGAGAGTTACACGAAACTGGAATGGCTATACGGGCAATTGAGAGTGGGAGACCTCAAACTGTCTGGAATACTCCAAGCCCTATTTCTACGAACTTTGGCAAGAAAAGAATGGAGCTGACGGACAGACGCCGGGAGCCCACAAAAGTTGACCAGCAGAATGTTCAACCAACTGTTTCTACCAAGAGTCATGGCAGACCTTCGGAGCCTGATGTATCCACGGTAGCAAAAGAAGTGGTACCCAAGGAAGTCCCGCCTCCTGTTTTCACTCCATCAGAGTCTCCTATTTGGAACGATGAACAGCCACCACCAATCGAGAGCCTGAGAGAACAACCACTACAATCACTCTACGCGATTCTCGTTAAAGATGGTAAAAGAATCGTATTGTCACCATCTGATACAATTCCGGCATCCTCGGACCCGCCATCCAGTGCAACTTTGATCTTGAGCAAACTGCGATACGCCGCCCACTACCTGCAGTATTTCGAACGGCTGGATAAAGACGGGTATGATCTCTATAGTGGTGCGAGGAACATGCTCATCTTCCAAAGACGGGGTGTTGCTTCGACCGCGGAGACTTCATCGCCACCGGTTGCCTCCACTGACATTTCATCAACTCCACCAACGTCGGGCAGTGTCAATCTGCCCAAGGAGATAGCAACCGTTGTTGAGGGTATGCCAAAGGATGTCGAATCATCTTCCGACACGGCGGCAACCCATCCTCTCAAGAAACTTGGGGAACTTTCATCAAAGTCAACGGTTCGTCGACAGGAAGAGGTCTTTTCTGGCACTAGACGTCCAGGGCAAGCCGCTCCGAGAGAGAATGAAGACGAGGGACGCTTTGCAGGCAATGAAAATAAAGATGGAATTTGGAAGAGACTAACACGCACCGTGAGGCGTGCGGTTCTCACTATTGTGGCTCTTGGTGGTGCAGCATACACGGTTGGATTCATTGCTGAAGGAATTGGTGCGCAGGCGCAGATTCAGAAAGGCACCGACGATGGTCATGTTCAAGGCCCCAGGAAGAGGGTTGTCATGAATGGGCAGAGAGCAGGGATCTACAGTACCGAAAGCTCGAGGTGAAGCATGCAGTACATGCAGTATGAACCATCAACATCAATCAATTATGCTTTGAAGCAAACAAGGAATTACAGTTTTTTCCGGACTATGCATTGTTCAGCCAGCCTTCTCGTGTTAGCCTTGGGTATCTGGGAAGCTGGTTTCGGCGCTGGAGGACATCAGTGATGGTTGTTTGGATTAATGGGTTCTTCGTCCACTCCCATATCGACAATATTTATTTCAGATTACATAGATATTGGACATTTGAACTCCTCTCTCCTCAGCCAACAAATGGCATTTGGTAATTCCTACCTAGGGCTTTATGTAAGAGTCCTACTTAGTAACTGTATAGTAGTGACTCGCCATAGACGACGCGTTAAATGGTTCTGTGATACGCGTTCCAACGTAATTAGCACTGCATTCACTAACGGGTGTGGATTAGTGTGGTGGTTATCTCATGCAGTCCGAGTCACTCTCACCACCAACAACCGACCAACGCCGAGTGCTCTTGCTCTTTTACAATCACACAACCTCACCAGGCATATCTACCACGTCAAAGGCATTGAATATGCGCATCACTGAACTCCATCGAATCGGAAAATCTAGCCTCCACAATTAGACTGATGAGAGCAAAATTTCCATCATGGCGGATCTGCATGGTGAAGGTGGTGCACAACCTGACATGGCGTCCAATTCCCTGTTCGATGAAGGCGGCGCTCTCAGCGACCCCCTCGAACGAATAGCCGTATTTTCTGCCCTTGATTCATTCTCGTAAGTATGAATCCCATTGAATCAGCTCGTGTTGACCCTGACAAGAAGAAATCAACTTCACATCCTTCAGAACGAAACCCGCTGACTTGACAAAGTCAGTACCGCAAGTCAACACACCATCGAACGACCCACATCCGCCGACAAAATCTCTATGCAATGCCCGCAGCTCAATGGCAAGTCCTAGCGGCACCGCCAATCTCCATTCTAGAAACCTTGTCCAATGTCGACGATGCTATCGATGTGAACGCCGATTTGGCAGATCGAATCCTCCAGCACGGCTTGGTCTCCTTCGGTTTATCGGATAGACATTCCAATAATCCGGATCTGGATTGGCAACACAAGGCCACAATTAATGATCTTCCCAAGGCCCACTCGACGATTCGACAGTTCTATCGCGATTGGTCTCGAGAAGGATACATCGCCGAAGTTGAACCTTTGGTCGACATCGTTGTCTCGGACCTTAGCACCCACTTACCACTTCCTCAGCCCCGTGAAGATATCGAGTCTCCACGCCTCCTACTCCCTGGCGCCGGATTAGGACGCGTGCTCTTTGAACTTGCTCTTCGAGGCTGGCACGCCACGGGTAACGAGATCTCCTACCATCAACTCATAGCCAGCAACTTCATCCTTAATGCAACACAACACTCGGAGCAGTACACCATCTACCCGTTTGCAACCACCTTTACCAATGTTATTTCTCGACAGAACCAACTCAAGCACTTCGCCATACCCGACAGACATCCCGGTCGTGCCTTAGAGGCACGCGATAATGCCGCTTTATTGATTGGAGAGATGCACATGACAGCGGGGGATTTCATGCTCGGATATTCAACTCCCTGTGTCGAGAACAAGTTCGATGGTGTAGTCAGTGTTTTCTTCATAGATACTGCTCCCAACTTGATTCGCTATATTCAGACGGTTCACAACTGCTTGAGAAAAGGAGGCGTATGGATCAATATTGGACCTCTCTTGTGGCATTTCGACGGGCGCGACAACCGTGATCGCAATGACGAGATCAACAGCGGAGGAGAGAAAGTTCCTGGACAGGAAGGTTCCGACTCCAACTCAGTGTGGGAAGATAAAGGTGTGAGTGAACCAGGATCTTTCGAACTCACGGATGAGGAGGTTTTGCAGCTAGTTCCACAATTCGGCTTTGAGATTGTGAAGCATGAGATTATCAATCGTCCGCATGGGAGTGATGAGGGTTTCGGATATATGCAGGACGCGTCAAGTCTGCTACAGAGTCGTTATCGCTGCAGTCATTGGGTAGCGAGAAAAATCTAGACAAAGAGAGGCTATAGTATATCACACGTGGGTGCCAGAAGTAAGGAGATCGGAGAGCAAATGGGTCTTCATTACAATGATTGTGATCCTTAGTTGCTAAGTACTTTGAGCCTACAGCGACTTATTTCGAGTATCATGTCATCCTTCATTCCGCCATCTCCCCGCTGGAAAGCACGGGCTCAACCAAGTCAGTCAATCCATCAATCAATCATCCACATCCCTGGGATCATTCGTCTTCCAGAATGCCTTATACTCTTCCCAACTCTGGGTCCTAAACTCCTCGGGCCACGTCAACGGGGCAATCGGGGACTTCTCATCGACAAACCTCTGCAACTTCTCCCTGGTGCGCTCCCGACTCTTATTGACACTATAAACGGAAATCCTATGCGCCGAGCTCGTGACATGCAAGCCCCAGTTCCACGCGGCCCGCACAGTCAACGGCTGCGTGTTGAGCGAGTTGTCCCAGCAGCGACAGACGATCTCGACCCAGCCCTCGACGTCACAGGGCAGATCGTATGTCCAGGTGCGCCACGTCCACTTATGCTTAGGCGACATGTTCTCGTTGGGCACCGCATACCAGCTGAACCCGCCGTCGGCGGACAACTCGATGCGCTCCGGCCAGCGTCCTCCGCCGCTGTACGCCCAGCCTTTGCACTGGATGCTGCCGTTGTGGATGACGACCTGCTTCGTCCACGGCGACATAATGGCCGACGACACGGGCATCTCCTGGATCTGGATCCCGTCCGTCGGTTTCTGGTTGTACTTCCCGATCTGCTGGTTGAAGTAGAGGTATTCTTTGCTCTGGACGGGCGCTAGACTCGGGCCCTCGATGGCTTTGACGCGGTATAGCCATTTGACACTGCGCGCGCCGATGTAGCCGAGTACGACGACGCGCAGCGGGAAGCCGTGGATCGCGGGTAAGGGTTCGCCGTTCATCTCCCATGCGAGCAGCACTTCGTTCGCTTTGACTTTCGACCACGGCACGCTGACCAGGTAGTTCATCGCCTCGTTGTCCTTGAAGTACGTTTCAGCGCCGTAGAACTCGAGGTGCTTCGCCCCGTTGATGAGCCCGCCGCACGCCTTGATCACCTTCTTCAGACTGATGCCCGTGTACTCGGCCGTGCCGATAGCGCCTTCCGCCCAGGGGGCCTGCGGCACTTCGTCCCCCTGCCCCGCGTACAACGAGATCTGCTCGATGCGCCGCGTGCCAGAGCATTGCATCGTGACGAGTTTCTTGACGCGCGGGTACTTGGACTCGTCCATCAGGTCCGCGAGGTTGAAGGTCCTAGGGTTAGCGACGAGGCCGTCGAGCGTCATGCTCCACTGGTCCTTGTCGATGAGCGGGATGCCGCCGTGGTTGCGCACGAAGTGCAGCGAGTTGGGCGTGATGGCCTTGTCCGTCACGAGCCGTTTCGGTGGCTCGCCGTTGTACGGGAACTGAAGCAGGTGCAGCATTTCCGGGTGCTTCTCGCGCAGCACCGTCTTCCACGAGTCCTCCGGGACGCTCATCAGCTCGCCGCCCAGTGCGTGGTGCCACATCTTCCAGTGCGTGCCTGGGAGGACGGGGTTGGTCTCCGGGATCGGCCCCATTTGGAACTCTGGGTTCGGCGGGAAGGTCTGCAGGGTTAGGATTTTGTGGGCTGCCGCTTTCTTCTCGGGGTAGGCTTCCCACTCGACGTATCTAGATGTAGGTTGGATTCGTGGTCAGATGTTTCTATGGTGAATAATGTGTGTATGTGTGCTCCGTCATGAACTTACCCCTGCCAGCCTACCAACTCCCTCTGGAACAGCTCTTCGGGATCACCGACCGCCTTGATGGCGGCCTCGTCCTTGACGATCTCCGGCCATGCTTGAGGTTCAATGATCCGTGGCTCTGGTCCGCTCTGGTCCAGGATAGGGAGCTTTGCACCGGACAAGCCTTGCTCGATCTTCCATTCATCGGGACGATTGTTTACCGGCAGCTCGACCCCAGGAAGAGGTCGAATGAATTCGCTTTTTCCTACAGCCATATTGTATGTATGTATGGAAGGCACAACGAGGTGTTACAGAGGATGACTGAACATCGAGGGCCTCCCTCTCAAGATATAAAGAGGGGTCAAATCGGCGATACGAACACCCATGAAGTTAATTTCAGCTCGCAGAGCAATTACCATTTGCCAGGCGAGGGAGCATGAATGGCTTCATTGAAGCTGTCTGCGTAAGCTCCCTGGCCGGTATCTTTCATCGCCGACAACCATCCGCGAATTGTGTATGCAGTTGGTCAAGTATCCCCTCTCGTAAGGATAATCGTAAGCCCAAACAGTGCCTCAAGATGGGTTGCGTGATGTTTGATAACGCAGCGTCGTATTGGCTGCATGGGCCAAAATAAATAAAACAATTGGCTGAACTTACCGTGACTCGGCACAGGTTCCTTTAGTAAGCGCAGCAGTCGCTGGCCTAAGATAGGGAAGCATCCTAGAGAGCATGGTGTGTGTTACTGGCCTTCTGGGACACCTACCAGGGATAAGTGTCTATTTATTCTGGTATTTTGAGGTGCGATTGGTCTTGACACAGTTCGTGCAAAGCTCGCACGGAACCTTAGGTCGCTGAAATCGATATGTTGCTTAGCAATCGATGTTGATTTACCTCTCGAATGATACCCACAGCCAGAGAGATGCTGAAAGGAGTCTATGAGATTCAAGATTAGTGATCTTGGATTTACTTTGACTGATGTTCTGGCACCGTTCTTTCTATCTCCTTGGTTTAGCAGGCGAAGTCAGGGTTGATACAGTTCAATTAGGAGGATTTGGCACAATGAGATCCGAAGAGTTTGTGCATACGGGTTGACTACCTTATGTACCTAGGCAGCTATAGGGAGCGGTCAATTAGGCGTGTAAGTCGTTAATCGAACGCATTATAACCAACGGTGGCTACCTAAAATTTAGGTACCTCCCTAGGCACCGATAGGTATCTTCGGCTACTAGAATTGGGCGCGCCAAGCCTAGAGGTTGGGGCCTCATCAGTCTCCTGCTAACTTGACGACGCCAACTTCAACGCCTTCTAATACACCCACGCACACCTGAGGATAAAAGGTATCTACAGATAAGTTAGCAAAAGAGCTCTTCCAGGCCTTCAGTGCTCCGAGTCTAATCAGACCAGTGTTCTAAGAGCGAGGGCACGAACCAAATATCACTGTCGAACGATGAATTGATACAACAATCGTCCCAACTCTTTCACCGAACCAGGTGCAAAACAAAATATCATGGATCCTTCATTCACTCCAGTGGAATTGTCTGTACCCCTACCTAGACACCCGCACCTCAATCTTCATGCTCACCTAAGCTTCTTGGGTAATTGCACCATGGTTCACTTGACCACAACCGACATTGGTGAATCCCAAAATTCATTGCCTCCACTTGGAAGTTTCGTCTATGCAATGCCCGATGTACGTAAAATTCGATAATCTCACACGAAAAATCACTAAGGACGTGCAGAGATTAGATGAACGCAATGTCATTAGCACTGCTTTATCCACGTCGGTCTCGAGCATCGACTATGCAAACAGATTGGCGAAAATCTTGGCCCGCAGAATGCAGTTGCCTGTATATGTCGGTTGTAGTATGAACTTTGCTGGGATAGCGGCCGAGGAGGAGATGGAAGGTCTCACGCTTGCCGTTCAGGAGATAATGCAATCCTGGGCCGCTCACAAATCATGACTGCAAGCATATGATCACTCGAGGTCTAGCCTACGCTGATCTTGAAACGCTGTCCCCGTGAAGTTTCTGCAAGATTTCAATCACCAGATGATTATCGCTGATGTGGATGAAGATCTCTCGGCTGGAATCCGGTGTTGACACTCGCGACAAATCGGTAGTGTTCCTGGCATTCGACACACAACCTAAGTCGGTATTTGAAAATCGGTTTGAATGTTTGCGAGATGAGCTAGAAATGCATGATTGCCCTGATGTTCCCTTTTCTGTGCTGATAGGCAAACCTTGAGGTTGAAACAAAATCTTACGGCATAGTTGGTGCCGATCGTTTCGCCAATCCTCGCCTAAAATTGAAGGGTACTCCTTCTCCGTGTGGTATCCCGTCCTCCATACGGGGCACTCGCCGTTCCTTCGTGAACGGTGGAGGAAACAAAAGAGTCCACTCGTATCATCGATTTTGATCGGCATAGACAATCCGCGGCATTGTTGGGATTTCTCCATTCCCAATGAAGTAACTAGTTTGCCTTAAAGATCGCCAAGTCGAGGTGCTCTGAACCTTACTCGGGATTTGCAAACAATGTCGAGGTTGCATGATGATGATACCCCGAGATGGAGTCCGGCTTCATTGCCGAGTATTGGCTTGAGCGAGTATACGGAGTATCCGTACCTGGTAGTCATACGAAGTAACTCTTACTAGTCCCCGTCATTTGGTAGATCCCCAAAAAAGAAAGTTTGATTTCTGTAGTCTTGGGATTGAGGCTTTGCTTCCAGTTCTCACACCTGGAAGTGGAGCCGGTACCCAATGGGGGGCTTCCGGAGCAATTTTGACACTGATGGTGATTCTTTGCACCATCGAAAAGGCCCAGAATGTGGTCATCCCCTTCATCGGATGGCGTTGAGGAACATATAGCCCAAAAAAGGCGATCTTCTCGCCGTACTTGTATCACCCAAGGTTCGGCCCTACTCCCTGCATCAGTGACAGGTTTTACAGGGACGAAAGATTCGAGAAAGCATGTTGACGTACTTCGTAGTAGGAGAGCACAATGGACTCGAGCTTAGACCGAATTCTGCGAACGTATCCTTGGCTTTAATTGCTAGTTGGTGGGAGTACGAGCTTGCTCCAACTCTTGCAGATTTACTCCGTTCTCCCTCACTTCTCAGTGGCTCAAGGTTGTCCACCCACCTAGACCGACTTTGGAACTTTTTGGTACATGGGAAACCCAGCAGCTTTCAAGCCGCCTGATGCATTCGGTGCCACTATCCCGGAGAACAACCCCGACAAGGAATGGGGCAGACGACGCCTCTATCGTTCCCAGAAACGAGACTACCAGGTATGCTCGAGGCCAAGGACAGCAAATTACCACTTCCGCATCTAGTGACTCTGATTATCTTGAAAGGAAGCAAGCTGGATACAGCATCGATGGAAAGCCACCGTGGCCACTGTCTTGCTGCGAAGAGTGTCTTTGGATCTGTCACCGACGAAAAACACCTTGTGGGCAAAGTACAGCCCTCCCTCTCGTGTCACAACTTCACCCCGTTCGAGACACGAGATACGTGACTCCGCCACATGCTCTGAACAAGATCCAGTAACGCAATGTCCCGTTTCATTGGTATTCTTTGAACCAGAGAGTATGGGTTACAGGGGGGTTTACATGGAAACAAATTCTGCTTTGAAGGGCGAAGCTGACAAGGGCATCACAGGCATCGCCTGCGGGTTGTCTGCAGGGGCCATCGAATCCCATCTGGAATTGAACTGCAAGGTCGATCCCTTGGACTTTCTGTAGATCGCGTCGAGTGTCAAGGCCCCCACTGTGGTTCAAGCCGTTGAACGCCCGACACCACAAGCCCACCTAGCCCGGTTTAGAGTGATACCTATCGGCGATCTTCCTCATTCTCGGAAAAGCTAACTTAGGGGTGCCCCCTAACCGTTAATCAGAAGGGCTCGAGATCCTCCAATTGGCTTCCAACCAGTGCTACCTGTCAACCAGGTCTTTGGGTGCAGTGGAAGCTACCTTCATTTCCAGAAAATTCTCTCCTGCTTCTCCGCTCCGGGCGCCGACGAAGCGTAATTAGGAGTTGCTGCAAATGGGAAATGCATCGAGTTTCAACTGTGAAGTCAATCAACTATTTGAGGATATATTGCCGGTTCTTGAAGAGCATCCCTGAACTCGGTCAGAATGAAATTTCCCGATATCGACCTATTCGTACGGATGAACCAAACTAATGCTCGATGACGGAAGTCAGTTGTTTAGCTGCTCATCAACCTCCTAGGGAGGGAATGGTCGCTTGGGCTCAGTCTCTCGCCTAAAAGTATACGCCTTACTTGAACTGATAGCCTGCAGCGATCGTGTGTTGACCGCCATGGGTGGTGAAAGAAGGCACTCAAATAGGCATTGAAAATCTCTCCCGTTCTATTATTGCTACAGAATCTGTCTCGGGAAGTTTGCACAGAGTTGTAGTTGGTGGAGTGCTTGAAGAAATGTTTCTCAAGTCTAGTGACAGTTGAAGCCCGCACAGCCTCAAGGATGGACAAACTTTTCTTGTCTCTTCTCCAACTGCCTAGCTTACTTCTCCAGTGACCGAGATGCTAAGTAATTGATTGACCTATTATTCGTGTGCAATTCGTAGAAAGCTTGAAATTCGGGTGTCTCCATGCCATAACCTTTCGTCAACGTTTCACGGAATTCCTCGGCAGCGGCAGTGCCACTTGGCAAGCCTCTATTCCTCGCCTGGCTACGTGATACTTTGCTACACAATCTCTGAGAACCAAGTATAATTTGCGGTCTCTTGTAAGTAGATAAGTGGGAACCAAGATTCTGATTTTCTGATTAGCGGAAACGAGTTAGCTGATGACCCTGGCAGATGTTGAAAGCACAGTCGTTGATGTGTCGTGTCTAAACCAAAGAAATGTCTGTATCTCCGCTCGAGCGAACCCCAGCAAACCAGAATATACTACGGCGACGGAATACACCCATGATCGGCCATATTTAGCTTGTGAGGAATGATTGTTTGGTAATTGATCTTCAACCCTCCGTCTTGTGGTGGGTGGGATTTCTCGAAGGCAAACCGAACTATGGGAGCTTCTGCTCTAACCTTCGAATTCCATCAGAGGTATCCATATCCATTTCATTGAGGGGTTCAATATCACGTTTGCCGCTACGACGTCCTCCCAAGTCGGCCACTACCATGTTTATCGACCAGAAAATCATCTCTGCTGATATCATACCCCGGACGATCTAAGTGGGTCATATCCTTGTGAGGTTTGCTCCCTGGCTCGAGCTTTGCTTCAGCATTTGATATCCTGCTTTGCACTACGCAGTAGTATCCGAAAGTCATTTCATATTCTGTTGTTGACCGAAATTATTCGCGGGAGGCTCATCTCCAACTTGTTCGATGGAAGCATACAGAGCAGTTGTTCGCCCCGGAAGAACAACAGGCGACTGATGTATACAACTCGATGCATCCTCAACCTAGCATCTGTAGGCACGTCGGAACGGATCCAGGGTGAAGGGGTCAACAGGGTCAAAGCGCTCTGTAGTTTACATGCTAAACAAGACAGAACTGGGCTTGAACAGCGCTGGAGGCCAGTCAAAAAGCTCAACATGGACTGCAGGTAGCCAGAAGGAGAGTGCCTGGGTCTAACAAAACCACTCAATTGACAGACAAAATCCATCAATTCCTATGGGTCCTCCCAAAGCCGCTTAGAACTGCCACCGGCTGACTCCCTGTAGCCAAGGCTCCTGATCGTCCTCGGTCCGTCCTCCACAGAGCCGCCAGAGAAAGAATGCATGGGTTCCAGGTGAGAACAACGACCGCCAGGGTATTTAGTTCAGAAACCTACGAGTGTCCACGAACTATCCGTACTTCGTACGAATAAATTGTGACAAACGGTGTGGAGTAGGGAAGTGATTGTGTCCAGATAACTACTTGGTCGTGCCAAATTCAATTACTACGTTCTCCGGGTCAGAATACGGCAACTCTAATTGCCAACCCGGTCATAAAACGTCCCAGAACCACATCCGATCGTCGGTTTAGTGCGTTCAACTGACACATTGTTATGGTGTGTAAGAAGTGCCCCAAACTCTCAAGTGGACTAATGAAGAAGCCTCAGCGTATTTCGCAGGCGTGCATATCTAGTTAGTTCGCCAACAAATTGCGGTCTCTCTGCCAGTGGAGGAATGAATCCAATATCGACGGCCCACCCAGCTAAAAGTCTCTCCATTCAGCAGGGGAACTGCTTTTGATGGGCCTGGGTGGCTCTGGCACAGACCGCTCGTTGAGGACCCATGTCCGTCATGCCTTATTCGGCTGTCACAACGTTGTGGCTAGCTTCTTTCACTTCGGCTGCCAGAACCGGGGGGCTTCAAAGGCAGGTCCTAAGTTTTCCAGGGCCGAGGGCCCGCGATCATTCCGAAGCATCTGGGATTATCCACCTGGAGGTGACTTTTAGCTTTTGACTGGTTCTGCTGGAGTATCAATTGTAGTTTTGCGGTCAATCTCATCCACCTACCTGATGGGTTTATGTTCGTTGTCTGCGGAGCCCCTCCCACGCCACGCGCAACCGGCAGTTCATCCTTTGAAACTCCAATTGATATGCTCTCAATCGACATGGGTTATCAGAGTCGTGCTACTCAGCCGGATCACATCCTCTCCTCCAACCCCAGGCCCATCCTATGTTTGACCTGGACGATCTGGGCCCATGTTTCTCTTGCTTTGATCGACGAGTCAGTCAAACAAGCATATGCTCAGTGGTCGTTACGAACTCAGTCAGTGCCTTCCAAGGTCACGCACGGCTTTGCTCACCCTTTTGGCTCTGTGCGGGTTTGCTCTATCACCACGACCTCTCGGTGACAATCTCGGCTGACTTGACCTGGCAGTGGCAACCAGTGAGAGCGAGAGCGGATCACCTGTGGTTTTTCGTCCTTGAACCACAGGGCCAAGGTCGGACATTTATTGTCACCAATCTTGCATCTCGCTTCTCTCGTTGCAGTAACTTGACGACATCGCTTGTCCATCCAGTCCATTCTTTAGATTCTCGATTCATTCTTCTCGCTATACAGGCAGACTCCCTCTCGACGATTTCCGCAGGCAAGGCCTGAGAAGCGGCGGGCATGCCTCAACAACCCAGTGTGTTATTCTCTCTTTTGGACCATTGTGGCTGGTATCAAAGCTGTGAATTCGGCTTCACTTCGTTACAGTGGGGATGCAAAACCAATCCTTCTCCGTTCGAGCATCGCCCAGTGTCGCCTCATCCGGTTCACCAATGAGTTCTCACGAACCCAATAATCATTCTCATTCTTCGCATTTGTTCACTCACCACGGTCGTCCAACTTTATCACCACCAGATTCAGCATTGATGACCACGTTTTACTCCCCTCGCGACATGGGCTCCGTTTCGCCTCAAGAAGGACCCTCTCATCTCGGAGAAAACTTGCGATCCGGTGGTGGTGGTGGTAGCGGCACGCCATCTCCTGCCCAAATATCCGCATTGATGATGCACAACCCGAAACGTGCATATCGACAACGAAGAAAGGACCCCAGTTGCGATGCATGTCGCGAACGCAAAGTCAAGGTTAATACCTAACTTCTAGCATCCGATTTGAGTAGACTGCTAACACTCCCAAGTGCGACGCCACCGAGACTACCAGCTGTACAGAATGTTCGAGTCGAAATGTTCGTTGTCAATTTACCAAGGACACAAACCGACGCATGTCCTCCATCAAGTGAGTTTCACAATCATTTGGAAAACTCTTCCTGACAAATATAGACAGGTGCAGGATTTGGAGAGGCAACTCTCAGACGCTCGGCAGCAGCTGGATCGGTTTCGTGCTGTTGAGCAGAAACATGATTTTCCCTCCGATTTGCGACCTGACTCGTCCTCTTCCGTTCTCACAGAATTTCCCACGGTTGGAAAATCACCTAGAAGAATGTTAAAAGCGAGACCGCCGCAAGACCTTACATATGCGAGATCACAACTATTTGACATTGGTCGTGGGCTTCTGAAACCACCAGTTACTGGTGCTCAACCCCGAACACATCCTCCTCAAACCCTCGTTTCAGATTTACCAGCACTCCCATCACGAACTGCAGCAGAACGACTCCTCCACTATTATCATGAGGGAATTCATCGACAATTCCCCGTGCTACACTGGCCTTCGTTCCAACACAACTTTGCGACGCTCATGGAACGTGGACTTTCGACTACTCTGCCGAAAGATTGGTTAGCGTTGCTGTACTCTGTTCTAGCCTGCGGCGCACTCGCCACCCACGACCCCGGCAGACTTCCAGAAGCACAAGATTATCTAACGAGGGCAATCGCGTCGATCAATTTCTGGGAAGATGACGTGTCTCCGAACCAGGCAACTGTGGCGTTCCTCGCCAGCATTTCGCTTGCTGAGATGAACCGAAAATCTGCGAGCTGGATCTGGCTTGGTTCAGCTGTGCGCATTATTCAAGATCTTGGATTTCATGTTCAAGGAGGCCAGTGGTCGTCCATCGAGGGAGAGACTCGAAAGCGAATGTGGTATTCGTTTTACGTTTGGGATCGGTGAGATTAATATGCAATATTTTGCGCAGGATTCTGGCTAACAGTTTCCAGGGTTCTGGCATTGGAACTTGGGAAGCCCATGTTGATCAACGATGAAGAATTTGACACCGAGTACCCTGAAATACTCGACGAAGAGCGCCTGGCAGCCGATGAAACGCAAAATCCATTACCACCTACTCTCTTACTCGCAAATATTCATATCGCCAGATTAATGGCACCGCTTTCCAAGATGTTTCGGACTCTGTGTATCACCAATGATGCACTGGCAAAATTCGAGAACTATCTAGGCGACTGCTTGCAACTTTTTCCACGACCACTGCAACTCTCATCCCCTACACCGCTTGATCCATGTATAATGGTGCCACTGATGTATTTCCAAAACACACGGATACTCCTCCACCGACATAATATATCCCCTTCATGCTCGCCAGAACAGAGATCGCAAGCGATAGAACAGTGTCTCCATGCGTCACGAGATACTGCAAGTCTTCTTGCACGTTGTATGATCCCACATATTCATTCTCATGAGTGGGAGCAACGTTTTGTGCTATCTGCGACTAGTGTCTTGTGCACACATATATGGCGCTGCATGCTTTTTCTTCTCCTTCGACAATTGTACGATAGCTTTCTGGTGCTACTGCGGGCGGCTTCCACGATTGGGGATACGAGATTGATTAACATATCGTGTGGCAGATACCTATCTTTCTTTCTACGGAGATTAATAGAGCGCCACGAGCAATCAGTGACGATTGACGTCGATCAAGACGAGGAGATTCTCGCATACCTCTCAGGCGACCTCCAAGGGACGACAAACTCCTGGGTCTGGGGAAATGCTGAGACCGGTACGCATCTCAGCAGACGACAAAAGCATGGTCGACCAAAGCACGCAAATTCCGAGCAGGAGTCGCAAGTCGCAAGTGGGCCACAGTCGCCGACTTGGGATCATATGCTGTCAGAGGAAGAGCAGCATGATTGGGGCGGATGGCAGCACCTCGACCGTTCAGTGCAGTATCTACAACAATTGACTGAAAGGTCGCGCCTGCAGCGCCAACACGACACTCATTTACCGCCTCACTTCGCCAGTTCTGACGGGACTAGCATTAATACATCAATATCTGGGCCGACATTAGCCCCGATCAATACTACAAATCAAGCAGGAGATTCGAATCGCTCACGAATGACGATCGCCAGTATAATATAGAGGGATCGCTCTCTGCACGCAAGGAATTCCACTGCTGCGTTGCGAACCCCAAGGTGTAGCCATATTTACTGAAAGGCTATGTCAACAGTGCCTAGGGACAAGATTCTCAAGTCGACATGAGCTGAGGCACATAATTAGGCAATGGAGGTGAAAACGATCCCTGTGTCCAAGATACCCATCGACCTTTTGATTTCCCACCTTTCTGGGAAAGACATGAAATGTGCAAACACGAGCTAATGTACAGGCACAACACAGCCACTCACATCACACACGAACTACCATTTGAAGACAAATATACATTAATTACTTTTCTCTGATATCATGTTACGCTGCGGCTTGACAACCGTTAGACAAACCACGAACATGGCCTGTGCGCGTTGAGGCCGTTAGACTATTCGCATCCCAAGCCGGACGGCGCTGACCTGAGTTAATCTTGGGCAAAGAACGAAATAGTGGTCGCGAGAGTACGCCGAGGGTCTGAGACTCTTGTGAAACAATAACATAACCATTTCTGCCGCTTGAGCCGTGCTCAACATCCACCTCGAACAATAATGTTTCCTACATCATACAACTTCCAGAGATTCCCCATTACGCTCCCAGTTTTCCTTCCGAACATGTACGAGATACCGTGCATAGAAACTTAAAAGGGCATGCATGGGTCAAATTCCCAAATTAGCAAGGGAGTAAGGAGTGAGTTAAAACTAGAATATTCGTTTTCCGGAATATGATTCTAGCGAGATTCCCTCACAAATGCCCAATTTCACGATCCCTGCGTCGATCGATAGTATTTGCCAGATCCCTGTACCATGGGATATAGTAGGTCCAATGGCTCTCAGACGTGACTACCACCATGTTCTCTCCATTAATTTTCCATGGAACACAACGTTGCTACATCAATAATTCAATGCCACCAAGGTAACAACGATCGCACAGTCTCCAATCCGCAATTTGAGCCTTACCGGCCAATAAATATCAAATTGCCGGTAGCGAGATTGCGTTTTGCCTCGTTGTCTCAAAATTCGCGTCTGCCGAGTGCTTAGACGAAGCAAACAGAAGTACTCAGGCGCGTAGGGGTCACGGAGGACAACACACGATCTTTCTGCTCTTACTTCCTCTCCGAGCGCGACACTTGCGTCGAAAAGAGCTAGTGGTCTGCGTCATGCGAGCGCGATCACGATTCACGATTTACTCGTGATCTCATACAGTACCTCGTATTTGCGACCAGGTGAGCTTTGATGGCCATTGGCCCACATTGATCCTGGTTAGACATCCGGAATCATGTCATGTCTCCGTGATCCTTCAGGTGGATAGCCTACCTCATATGAGGGTCTAATCGACTATACACGGCTTTTCATCTATATCTGGATCTGTCAGGATCGCCCAACGTGGTCCATATGGTGTCTCGGCCCGCGGTCGTGGAATTTTGAACCATTTTCCCTTCCTGAGCCTCCCTGCAAGTTGCCACTTTAAAGGGGGCGTAAGTCTGACATCACGGGCCTGATATCCGTGATCTGATTTTGCCGGTCAACGTTCCTTCCACCGGGACATTCAAGTGGCAAGGCTCCTAAAGTTGGATGATGAAGATTCTTTCAAATACCCACTTTAAGTCGCTGACTCGCGTGTTGATGGATGTTTTTCTACACGGGAAGGCACTGCTTGCGGAGGTATTTCCTTTCTGTGTCGCCTAGGTTTCTCACTCTACAGAAGCGGTTCCATATTTCCAGGAATGATGCTCGCCACTTTTGTCTCGGTAGTTCGCGCAACATTTGGATTTCGATGGATGGGTCCATGATTCTTCTGCTTTCTAAGCTATGGGCAAAGCAACATCCAGACTTGCATCGTTCTGTCACAGTCCACTCCTCAATGTACTCCTCTGGTCTCCGATGATTTGAGCTTGTTTCTACTAGATGTATTGCGCTTTGCCCTTTGCGAGTATCGAGTTTGTTAAATGTTCCGATTGGACAATAGTATGTTATCTGGTCATTAATATGGAAAGTCTATCAGGTGGTCTGTACGCCTTCGGACATCAGTCTATAAATCAAATCAGACAATTGGGAGACTACAAACTCACACGCACCCGGAAATCACCAGCAAGGGAATGTTGCCATACCCTTAGTCACAAAAGTCGAACTCGACCGAATGCTCAACCACCCTTGAATTCGCCAACTTATCGTTACGAGGTCAAGTTCCAGCGACTGGCATATCAAGGTCAGACATCCAATCCGACCACCACCATCTCCCAACCATATCAAGTGAGGCCGGGTCCACCACCGTGTTAAATGATGAATCAATTGTTGCATTATCAATTGGCCAACGTGAGTCGTTTAAAGTCTCCATAGTAGACAGAATTTGCTCATTCTCAACCCGGTTCGTGTACCTTATGCTCGGCTGGGTGGAAGGTAGTGATAGGGGGGTTATGGGCGGCTGGGACAACCCTGCGCTTGGAGCACTTTCAAAAATTGAGGACCATTTCCGACACAGATTTGAGCCGAAGGGCAGGAAGAGCTTTCGTTGCTGCAATGTCAAGAAGAAAGCGTCAGTGTTCTCGAAGGGTTTCGGATTTTCCGCAGAATGGCGTATAACTTGGTTGATTATTCTTTCTGCGCCAATGGCTGCTGGGAATCTAGCCTTCAACTCAATCAACGAAAGTTTGATGATTTCAATTTCAGCAGTTCGTGATACCGCGAGAAAATCAAACCGATGCGATGATACTTGTACCAGACCTCCAACTATGAGGTAGAAAATGCTTGTTGGGGGTAGAAAGTTGATGTCTTCCCAGGTGAGAAACTCCTCGAATATCCCAGAGATAAAGGAGGACGCAAGTAGGCTTGCAGCAGACGGGGCTTGATCCACGTTATTTCGTCGGAAGAGAATCACCAAGCAGGCGAAGTACGGTAGGTGTAACTGCAGAGCTTTGGCCTTGTATGGGTAAGGCTCTCCAGTGAGAGGATTGTGGAGTTTGAATGGTGCTGGAACTTCATTCACCCATCTGAGCAGAGAGTTTTCAAGATGGATTCTCTTGTTGTCCGATAAAGTCCCACGTCGATATAGTTCAGTCATGTCACCTAAGATCGAGGTGATGCGAACGAAGTGCATGAAAAGGTAAGAATCGTCATCAGGCTCTGTGAAGTCCTCAATACACAGGGGCCGAACGTCTGTGTCCTCGACGCTTAATGCTCTCGGGCGGCCATGGCTGGCAGCAATCTGATTGTCACGAGACTGTGGCAGTGTTAGCGGTTGAGTATGTTGTTTAGGAAGGAGTAAACCCTACTACTAATGTCCACCATATTCGTTTTCGAAGTCCAGCATCTTCCATCTGTGGATTTGGTTCTCGATGCAGTCCCAGTTGCTGCCCAAGTGCGACACCAATCTTGAGCCAGAAACTGCTGCTATCGATTGAGACATGTTCTGGACCACTCGGACTAAGCCATTGACAAAATATCGTGGCCATGACCACACGAATATCATTCTTCTCCGCACCAGTATAGAACAAAACTTTTGCACGGTGATAGCATCGATGGCTGATTTCGATGGCCTGCGGTGTGCTTGAAACCACACTTCCTGCGACCAGCATAGAGGTTGTCAGGAGACAGTTTACATTTTTCAGATCAAACCTCGGGAGATCGGACTCGTCGATCAAAGGCATCCAAGGGCGGCATCGCTGCATGAAATTCCGGATCAGAATTTGTCGGAACGTTCCCTGAGGAGGCTCAACTAGGGTTAAATGACCCAGAATCTGCGTCTCGAGATCTCTTACAGCCTTCGTTGTGGAGCCTGGGGTTCGGTATTGTCTGGCATCTCCTTCATCGATAGCAATATGGCCAGAGACATAGTCGGATCGACCTAAATAACTTGGCTCCTCCTCCCGATCGGGTTGGCATTCGTGGGTATTGTCTAGGTCAGATGTTGATCTCTGATGACGAGAATGAGGATGAGTAGAATTGGATTTTCGTTGCTCTACTCTTGCGGCGTGCTCCGAAACATGATCGCTTTCATCCTTCGCAAATGAAAAATGCTGAATATCTTTGGTAGATCCTGTGGGAATGCTTGACGCAGTTCCTGGGGATATGTCCTCTCCCACACTGGGGGTAAATGCCTGGTCTAACCCCGAATTTCCAACCACAATCACCGAGGTGCTATTGCCCACCTGGCCGTGCTTTCTTTTTCTAATATGTGGCCTACATTCGACACCCGCGTCTCTGCAATTTGAACACGATGTTTGTTTGTTCCCTTTGGAGAAAAGATCGCATCGAACTTTCCTCTGATGGCACGTTGCACACGCTTTCGGAGGCTTTCTTGGTGTTGAGATTCCTTGCAAATTCCCTCTCGAGGATGTCATTATTTAGGGTTAATTTGGGAAGTGCCAAACACGCTCAGCACTCTGGGATATGGTCTTCGATCGACTTCATTTAAGCTGCCCACTGGCCTTGGGATCTATAAATCGGGTTTGCCGGCAAGGAAAGCTTTCGCAAACCTTTACAACCCAAATTGTTGTGGTGGAAGAAGCTGCCAATTTTGACCTCGGCGATTTCTGCATTCCGAACACGGGCCAGCAAACCACATCCCATGGGTGCCCCTCAGATTTCATGGAGGCGACGTCATCTCTTGCGGAAGAAGTATTCGGTACACAACTAGATAGGTGTCAACTAGTTCATCTGGGCTGGCTCAGATACGCTTGAGGGCTGCTTTCGTTGCTTCCTGTGCTCTTTACAACGTGCTATCTTGAGAGCGCATCCATCACAAGGGCATATGTGTACTATAAAAAATGTAACACAGTTCGAAGGTGAAATGTCACCATGCTCGCCCCGTTGTCTCAGACTCGAATAAAACGTTGAAGGCCTATCAGTATGAGCTCTGAAGGGTGAGATTGATGAAAATCTAGATTTACGGCCCTATTGTATGCTTCCGCTTGGAAGCTCACTCGCACTCAGCCGAGGCCTGGAATGAGAGGAAGGCTGAGTTTGCACCTTTCGCGCTCCCTTCAGATTTTCTAATTGAGCGATAGGGCTCATTGGGGTAGAGAAAACCCGCCCCAGGGGCTGGTCATATTCTCCGGGCGCACGGCTGAGTGTACAGGATAGGCTTTTTAGTTGTTTAGGCTTGTGCAACAGGACTGGCTTTCAATCCCTGTCAGCCTTCCCCGCATTTTTCTTATCTTTACGTCTTTTTCAGCCACGGGTTGGCTGGGCACTTCCTTTCGACCAACCTCATAATCTTCGCAGTTCGAGGCCAAAAGATATCATCTCCTTAAAATATGACTTTCACGATCAGCTGGTAGGTTCCTAAGGAATGTTCAGGCAGAGATCTGCGCACCCTATACCTATGCATTCGCGCAAGCATCACCCTCTGATGATTTCAGTCCATAGAAGGCCGATCGGGTGTGCGACTCGAATCATCTTGTTCAGTTGCTAGCAAGCGAAAGAGCATCATGAAGCAGGGGCGAAAGGCTCCAAGATCGCGTACTGGATGCAAGCGATGCAAAGAACGAAGATTCAAATGTGATGAGGAAAAGCCTGCCTGTGGTCGATGCCAGGCTGCTGGGCTTGCCTGTCCCGGTTACAGTCAGAATCTGAAATGGTCAACCAAGCATGAGGTTTTTGACCCAACAGTCAAAAAGCGCACGCAATCTCGAAAGTCGTCATTAGCCACCGCGCATCCGCCAAATATCGATGTCACCCATAATGTTGGCGCCTTGGAGTCCAGCGGTGCGAATATCTTGGCTACTGTCCCGGTCCTCGAGATTAACAGCCCCAGATCGTTTCCAGTGTCTGTACAGCGTCCCTCGCCCGACCGAGATGATGCTACATACACAAGTGAGAGCCTGCCCGAGAACATCGTACCATTCGATTCGTTTCCACTCGAAGCTCCGGGCCTTTCAGCAACACCTTCCGGCATTGCATTCTACAGCGGCCCAGTTGACTTCGAGGAAATCTCTGAAGTCGAAGAGGTGATACCACATAATCCGTTTGTATCACCTACAACGATACAAACGAATTTTCAGCCGGAACAGGCAGTAATTCGACCACATCAGCTATCGTTATTGCCTTCACCAACTCGAGGCCCTGCGGACTTTTCATCCGCCTTGGTTGAGTATTATTTCAAGGAGACAGCGGGAGTATTCTCATGTTATGACAGCACACTCAACCCTTTTAGAACGAGAGTAGGTGAGTTCTGGACCTTGTCGCCAGCATTATATCGTACCCTCCAAAGCATGGCAGCCGCATGTTTGGTCAACGAAAATCCTTATTTCAAGCGAATAAGTCGCACCCTTCGGACCGAAGCCATGTCACTTCTATTCAACACGCCAAATGAGGACGAGATGTCTCTCCTCGCGTTGCTTATGCTTGGCCAAAGTTCAAGCTGGTTTGATCCTCAAGATTTGGGTATTCCATTATTTAAAACTTTGAAGTCGAGATTAAACGGCCAGGAAACTGCTCTTGTATCTCCGTCCATGAACATTGTGGGCGACCAAGGCTTCTTCCGTGAAGCTCTTGAGTATTGGGAGATGCTATTGTCGTTTGTCTCCAGTGAGATTACCCCGGAGCCTATGGAAGGACCATGGTCTTTAGATTTCAACAATACGGGCAAAGTTCCCCATCCTTGGACTGGTATTTGTCGCGAAACCCAGATGCTTGTCAACCAAGTCGGTCAACTCGTCCGGTCGGAGAGAATACGAGCTAGGTCGAGCAAATTTACCTGGCAGCGTTCTATTGATGAATCAGTGACATCTTTGCAACTCGCTCGATGTCTTGAATCAAGGCTCAAGTGCCTGAGCGAACCACAAGATGACGCAATTGTCAATCCCGGAGATGTTGAAACACCAGTCTGGCACCTTCAAAGAGTCGCAGAAATTTATCGGAGAACTGGGCTGTTGAATCTCTATCGAGTATTTCCAGACCTACTCTTGCAACAAATAATCCAGGACGAAACAACAAATAATATGTCATCAATGTTCTCTGGGGATACTTCGACGAGTGATGACTGGCTGGGTTTGGTCGAAGAACGCCCTTCCAACGACCATGAGTCCGATAGTATGTACACGTGGCTTACAAACTACGCGATTGAAACTGTGGAATTGTTAGAATCGATTCCTGCATCATCAAGAACCAGATGCCTTCAGCCATTCATGCTTGTCGCTTGTGGAAGCGAACTACGTGCTCCTCCAATGGAGATTGATCCTCTTCAGAGCCGTGCATCCAATAATACGCCAATGATTAACCAGAACGGTGACTTTACTTGGCCCTCTCTACAAGACTCCTTCTCTGACCCATTCGCATTCTCAACCCCGAAGTTCGATCCTCGTCCCACTGTTGAGGACTGCCTCGAGGTCGATGAGTCCTCTCTTAGACAAGCTTTCCGAGTCTTCCACGCACGCAAGTTTGTTCGTGGGAGGCTTAATCTTTTCATGAATGTGTTGCCTCCAAGGCCAACAAAAACTTGCCTGGATCTTATTGAGGCTGTCTGGAGTAGATTGGACGAGGGTGAAGAAGACGTTTACTGGGTGGACGTCATGATGGACATGGGACTACATACTACTATGGGATGACAATCTCAGAATTACACGAATAACGATGGTACCAGATATCTCTGGTCATGAAGCGATGGAAGATGCATTGCTTGCTCACAAGCTGTGTCACAAGCTTGATGCCAGCAAATCATCTCGCGAGCAGCACAAACCGGGGGCATATGCTGTATGGGTTCACTCCCACAGGAATTTATTTCTGCTTACTGTACTCTTTCTAGACATCGGAGGCTTCTTTGGTGCTGGCAGCTGGTCTGATTGTAGTTCTTTCTGCCGCGTCGGTATGTGCTTATGAACATCGTTATCTACACCAACTCCTTATGCTGCATCTGCATCTCTTTCTTCGCGATGATCATTTCGTCCTCGTTGATCATAGGAACCTCTCCCAAGATAATCTCAAACTGCGGGCCATTGTACTGGCCCTTCTTCGCGAACCAAAGCGTTGTGCAAAAGACAATGAAAATGCCCAGCACTGCCGACACGTAATTCATGTTGCTAGTAGTGACGGGTAGAAAGCCGGGGAAGCAGAAGAAAATTGAGGTGACGAAGACGAAGAGGACGGCAACCCAGTTGAGGATGTAGCCCTTCTTGTGGCCGAGGTAGAAAACAGGGCGGGATGTGCTGACGAGCTGCCTTCCCCGAATGAGCAGCAGAGCCACGGGGATCGCGTAGCTGAGATTTAGGAATATCGTGCAGCTGGCGCAGTAGGCGTTGAAAGCCACCGCTGGACCGAGATATAGCAGCCCGAAGAGCATGTTGAACACGGCGGCCGCCAGGATGGCACGGACCGGGACATTGAGGCCTGGAGTGATGTGCGAAAGGCTGTACGTCATCAGTCGTCGTTCTTGCTCGTCGCAGATCTCCCTCGCAGAATGGGCGATATTTATATCGAATGAACACTTACTACTTGGAGAACGGGCTTCCATTATCGCGAGCCATGGCCCAAAGTAATCGACTCCCCGACGTTACGCACCCGTTTGTACCGTTGACGAAGCACACGGCTAATGCACAACTGAGCACAACGGTCGCAGCCTTGCTTTTGGTCGCCTGGTAGATGAGTTCGACAACAGGAGAGTTGGTCTTGGTGGTCAAAATTGTTTCTGGGTCGACCAGACTGAAGAGCATCACAAGGATGAAAATGATGCCAGTTGTGCCTCCGATGCCTACGGCGGCGACCATGGCCTGCGGACTGTCACGTTGTGGAGTCTTCATCTCTTCTGTCAGATGGGCGACCTGCGGAGAACATAATAAATCAGCGCTGCTTTCCAATTTGTTGAGCTTTCAGGACAGCACATACCGCATCGAAGCCGATCAGAGAGAGTGCGGACTGCAGAAGTCCCAACATCCATGCCATTCCGTCACTCCAACCAGTCGAATTGCTGAAATTCGTGAAAACAAATTCGGCAGAGGTTTTTTCTCCAGTGGCCAACACTATAATGCTGACAACTAAGCACCCAATAACTGACCAGAACACTGTGACAGGCCGTTAGTGTCCTATAAGCGGCTCGAATATGAATGGTAATGTGTTCCACTCACGAGCAAACTCATTCCAGCGGTTCAAAATACGGTAGCCAAAAATGTTGAGCAGAATAGTGAAGGTCGAGACTACCAAGAAGATTAGGTATGTCTTCCAAGGTGTGATGACATAGGCCCCATCCGATCCAATGACGGCGGCTGCAGATATGAATTGGGCGCAAAAGAATGCTTCGGTCGTAATGAGTGTAAGCCAGCCAGCAATGTTGATCCACCCAACAGAAAAGCTCTAGGACAGACATCAGCAGGTAATCGAAGAGTGAAGTAATATGTCCTGTCTTACCATTAACATCTTCCAATTATCATTGCACAGGGCATACGTATAGTGATATTGACCACCTGCCGTTGGCCAAATCGAGGAAAGCTCGCCGACGCTTGCCGAGAGACATAGATTGCAGAGGACGCAGAAGATGAAGCCGTAGAAGAAGGCAACAGATCCCCCGGATGGCATGACTATTCCTAGTGAGCCTGCGAGACAAATCCAAGTGCTGCAGGCACATTGATCAGAAAATGTTGGCGCCAGAAATGCAGAGGACGAACTTCAGTATGCCAAATGTCAAGCCTATCATTGTGAGGCGAGAAAAGCGATGCTCGAGATGGCCCTCCCCTTTGCTCGGGACATTCTCCGTGGTAGGTGCCATGATAGATACTGGACAAAAAAGTGTCCACCTGTCACTGGTTCCAAGGACGGTTATAATGGAGAGGAGACTGCACAGCGAGATGGAGTATAATATTAATCCTTTCAAAGAAGGACTGACATAGTTGCCGCACAGATTCTGGGTAAGAAGGGCCAGGCCTTCCCTTGCCAGCTCCACCTCAGAGATGTATCCACTCGTGCTATGTGGAGAAGCTTTGTACTCCAGAGTTCATTGTTGAACGTTGGGGAAGACGTGGAGTTCCCCAGGTCAAAATCTGCCGATACTTCGGACTGACCATGTTGAAAAGGGTAGGTATAGACACAGTTCAAGCGATGATGATATTCATCGACTCGAGCCAGATAGTCTTTCACCTGGACCTCGAAGACACAGTCGGCTTCGAAGTTCGAACTGGACCATTATCTGAAATGTTCCACCGAGACATATATAATCATTTCTGCTTAAAGTCGTATTCACTATCGCCGTTGTAATATCGCCTGGCGGCATGGTATAGTGAACACGAAGTACCCTCAAGTGACCTGGCACTTGGGAGCCACATGGCAATCATCCCTAAACGAAATCCATGGTTAGAGGACGTTGTTTATCACGGACCGCCAATGGCAGAATGGACTTTGTTGCCAGGTTGAGTCTAGCTCAAATGTCTCCATCTTTAAACTTCACTCTGAGTTTTCGTGCCCATAAGCGATTGATTTAGTTGGTGGTTTTGGACAGCGTGTTGTCACCCCAATGTTGGTCGTTTGGCAAAAGGACCGAATCTGAATAGCCAGTGACATTTCTCGCCACGGAATGATGATGGGACTCGGTAATACTGCACTTTGAGAGGGGGATATCACCACACGTTATGGACTGACGTCACTAAATCCAGGTAAATGATGACGATGAGAGGAGGCATAGAGCTGTGCAAGCCTTTGATCAACGCTGGGAGTGCCAAGGAAATTATAACCCATGGTACTGTAGACATCACAAAGCTTTACACAGACAACAAAGCCCTAGGCCGCATTACAGGCACCATCTTTTTTCTCCTGGGCGGGAATTGGGGCCGACGATTCTGGACACTGAGAGATTAGAATCCGACGTTTCGTGACGTGGCACGATAGTCGTTTCTTTGCCGGGCTGATGGCGTAGACTTGTTCGAATGTGCCTACAAACTTCCAAGGCTGATGATGACAGGGGAACTTGGTGCAAATCTGCTCCAGTTCGGAAAGTTGGCTCAGGCGAGCGTCTTCGGCGAACTGTGGAGAACCTCGCCGATTTCGAAGGCCGACTCACACCACTTGGTCCACCAACAACCCTGTGGAAGGCTGAATGCATTTGATGCATCATGATTGATTTCAGTGCTCAAATACTCTGGTCAATCGCATCTTGCGAGGCGCGGGCCCGGCAGATTTCGCAGAGGGCGTCCACATTTACGTGGATATCATTTCTTATCGACGTGGTTGGGAGTTGAGGTTACCTCCTATAGTTCAAGTACCGGAAGTTGTTGAGACTTAGGACATACTCAAGTACTGCTTAGCCTTAGATATATCTTGCCAATCACATAGCCGAAGGAGAAGGACAGCGTAAAGCCCGATGCCAAAATTGAAGCCATACACATCAGAATCTTGGTAGGCAGGATTGTATGTCGTGGGGTTTTCGCCCCTTAGCTGTGAGGATTTGGATGGCCCAGGCGAGACTTCGGCTAGGAATCAGCAGATTACTCGGTATGGTAATTGAGCCGAATGTTGAATCCTGACCATTCAATCCAAAAATATTTGAGCTGTTCTTGTGGCCTTATCGTTCATTCATTGTCAGCCTTTTAGACTCTGAGGTTGCATGTGGAGGTCGATGTCATTATTGTCAAATCGTCTAGTTATTTGTTCTAGGCAGGCTCAAAATGCTACCCGCGAAAAAAAGTAAACCCAGCGCATCGGCATGCTTAACTTGTCGAGACCGGCATCTCAAATGTGATGGCCAAACACCAGTTTGTGCACGCTGCGCTTCATCTGGATCTCAATGTGTTTTCGTAAGGTCAAGGCGAGGTCGGCGATCAGAGATACCCAAAGATACAGCCAGAGCATCTAACACACCGTCAATCAATGTTTCGCACCATAATGGATCACAACATAACCTTCTCCATGTGCCCTCACACGGGCCAGAAGTTGAAAATCAATCTTCATCTAACGTTCACAGTGAAGAAACGACTTCTATTACTGGTACGGAGAATGATGCTACAAATGAGGAATACCTCATTGGGCTATACTATCGCTACATCCATCCTGCACATCCTTTTGCGTTGCCGGAAGATTTTTATCGGCGAAACACCGGATTGTTTCCTGCTCATTTGAGGCAGGCAATATGCTTCATTGCTAGTCATCACACAACGGACCGCAGGCCTCCATGCCCCAAGGTCGATGAAATTGTAGAAGATGCTAGCACTCCCGAAGATGCCTTTCGAGTCCAATCCCTGATTCTTATTACATTGGCATCTTACGCGCGCTTTGAAAGAGACAACGGCAATAGTGCACTTACTGCTGCCATCGCTATGGCAGGTAAGATAAATCTAGACTCTGACAATTTCGGTCATGGACACGCAGCCTTGTTTCGCGAGAGCTGGCGAAGGACCTGGTGGGAACTTTATACGATCACCGGTCTGATATCTCTGATAGGGGGAACCAATGTGCGTCTTACTCAACCGTTAGCTATGACGCTACCTTATTCCTGTGAAATCTATGGGGCCTGCCAGATAGCTCAAGCCGGCACCACGGAACAGATACAAGAGCGGTTCTACTCCGTACCAACTTTAGAGTGGTCTTCTTTTGCTTATCGCGTTGAGGCAATGCGGATAATGACGACTGTTTTGGATGGCTTCAACAACTCAACAACGTTTGATTACGACTCTATGAGCGCCTCAATTTCAAGTTACCTGTTGTCGTTGCCAGCTGCGAAGTGCGAAGGTCTCGATGCAAACGGCGATGTTGACGAGGTCATGACTTGTGGACTGATGATCATTCATTTGGCGGCAATCTGCCTAAACTTTCCAAGGTCCAAACTTGCCCAAGTTGGTGGGTTTTCAACAGTTTGCGGTACCGACCGTGGAAGGGTGGCGTCCGGAAGAGAGGACTCATATTCTGCAGCTTCGCTAAGGTCTGCCCGGGCTCTGACGAAGCTTATATCCACACATACCTCACTCAAGACACTCTCTCCTTGCTTTGCGTGCGCGGTGGCATTTTCTGCGGTCGTGCAGCTCTCTCAATACACAACAGTCGCACCGCCAAAGCCTCCATATCTGCGAGAAAATCTGCAGCTTCAGTTGAGCGCTCTCCAGTCGCTGGGCGAGGTATGGCCAATCGCACACGTGGTCCGCTCTCAGCTCGCGCAATTTCTCCGTGAAGTCATCAACAAGGCTCCTGCAAAGTCGATAGCCACCTCTGCTCCCCAATCAATGAACGATCAGCTCATGACAGAGGATCAGTGGTTGCAGGATGTCATGAATGAAGAGATGTTATTTGATGGTGGAGGCATCCCGTTTTTCGGTATGCCCTTCACTGAATAAACCCGATCCTAGCCTACCATCGAACGGACCAGCTGTCGAGTCATCAAAATTGGCCCAATATGGGTGTTTTTTCTCACCACATCTATATTTGACCTTGGAATGCGACTGAGGAGAGATCGTCTTAGTTGTATAACTCTTGATAGAGATCGTTATGGAGTTCCAGAAAGAGGAAAGTGCAGATAGTATGCCTATATCCGTGTTAACACGCCCACATTGAGGGAAGTCGCAGACCTACGGTCCAATGCGCATGAAGCTTGGGAGCCACCCTTTAACCATCCATTTGAATCCTTCTTTCCGCAAATCGTTCCTGATGTGTTGCAAGACATTTTGTGACTCCGGGCTCGACATGACACGAGTCTTAATCACATCAATAGGATTAGTGATCGTAACTGCGATTAACCCCGCCAAGAATGATGCCTCAAGTTGAGTTGGCAGACCTTCACCAAGATCCGTTCGTTCTTCTAAACACCGCTTGAGAATGTCGTAGCTTACGAGCTGGCCAACAGTCTGAGCGGCCCCACGAGTACAATTCGGACCCCAGCCTCTCGTCAAACTTCCAATACCTTCCTTGTGCGTCATCCGACTGACGCCGTGAAACACGTTCCTGTAGCCCTTCCGCTCACTCACTGGAAGTGCTGTGTCGTTTTGCATGCGCACATTGAGAATGTCCGCGAAGTTTCCGGCGAGCGATCCCAGAAAGCCAGAGCCGGCAGCAACCATGAGAAGAGTGTACCAATGCCCATCTGGACCATACCTCACTTTCAATTCTTCGTAGATGGCAAAACGAATTGTCGAGTATGTTGCCTGACGAACGAGGCTAGCCGATAAACCTCGATAGAAGCCCTTGAGACCGTTCTCTGAGTATGTTTTGCTGCAGGTTTCCACGAGGCCCCTGTGCTGGGCTTGATTTTGGGCCTGGAGCTTGACCTAGAACTTGTAAGATTCGAACATCGAGGTTATTGCCTTGGTCTGGTTACTTTGACTGTTGTCTGATTGTCAATACGTTTCTCGATCGAGACTCGATGAACCCACTCAAATCTAGCGGGTGTGTAACACAAGCTGCCATACAGCTGGCACTTCCGCCAAACCAAAATGGATTCTGGACCTTCGCGTTCCCTCCACGTGCTTCCGCCATTCCGAAGACGTGGACTCTGTGCCTCAATGGTACGTATATTTGAACTGTGAGTGTCAGGAGTGAAAGATAAATATATCATGGCGGCTTTATGACCTACTTAGAAGCTGGAGTTTCTGATCTTGAGCTACAACTTGGCGTTCGTGTAATATTTATGTGAAGTACGGTTCTGGCCCATATTTGAATTCTGCCAACATAACTTTTCCGTTCCCAGTCGTCAATGGACAGGAGGTGTATCCGTCGTACTTGTTTGATAATTCAAACCCACCAATGGCCTGCAGAAGGTTAGACACCAAGACCGGGGCCTGAGCCGTAATGGCGGCAGCTGTTTTGGATGTAGGCAATGCTGCGGCATCGCCAATTCCCCAAACGTTCTTGTAATCTTTGTGGTTGAGGGTTTCAGTATTGATATTGACGTAACCCGACTCATTGGAAAGAACACTGTCACTGACAAACTTGTGTGGACCCATTTTTGGTGCAACATGGAGGAAGTCGAATGGCCTCTCGACTAGCTCTTTTGAATGCGGACTTTTGAAGCTGGCTAGATTGCCCTTGATAGACACCAAGTCATGTTCAAACATTGCTTCGACACCTCGTTGTTCTCTTAACTTATTCAACGCCCGACTGTACTTCGGCACACCGAACATCACTGGCAGGCCAGTGGCGAAACTGATCTTTACTGGAGAATGAGCAGTTTGGCTTGATTGATAAATGCTCTGCTTTTCCCAGTGATCGAGAGCCAGCCACATGATCTTTTGTGGTGCACCTGCACATTTGATTAATCCAGCTGGCTGGGTGAATATGGCCTTGCCCTTCTTCAGTTTTTGTATGGACCGAAACACTTTGTCGCAAGTTTCGTAAGTGTAGATGCTGCAAACTAGAGATGTTGGATCCATGAGCGCATCCTGTAGGCCGTCAATGGAGTTGAGGTCGATTTTGACACCAGGCGCGATGACCAGATGATCATAACTGAGCGCGTCTCCGTTGCTCAAAGTGATCGTATTTTGTTCGGGCTGAAGGCCGGCGACTGCTTCTTGATAGAGCCTCAGATTTGGATCAACGAGAGATTCTAGTGGCCTTTGTAGTTGCTCCTTTGTTTTGAGTCCACCACCCACCAGAGTCCATCCCGGTTGATAGTGGTGGTATCCCGCCGGATCAACAATTGCTATTTCGGCAGCCGCGAATTTGCCACTTCGTAAGAGCATATGGCTGACCGAAAGTCCGGCAGCTCCTCCACCAATTACGACCACTCTATGGGCTTTTGCTGTAGGTTGCAATGGGACGTTTGGTGCCACTGTTGCCAATGATCTTGCCTGCACCGTGCTGGCTACAGTGCTGGACAACGCCCTTTGTAGAACGCGCGATGATCTCAATGGATTGTACATAACTATGCTACTAAACGTACAGAAGAAAATGCCCAAAGATGCCGAAGAGAAGAGATTAGGACGCTGAAACTAATCCGCGAGTTGACGAGATATCTATCACAAGGTCTTGGCACAAGGCTTCCGGGGATCTAACCCGGCGAATGCTCATGACAAGTGCGTGGCAGATTTCCAATGCTGGAACTTACACATGGCGGCCCGCGTTCAATTAGTACATAATGTAGTGTTTCACATGGTAATTTTCAGTCCGGGTTTTTCTGAATTGCCTGATATACCAAAAATGTTGCAGGTGGTGTGAAATTGATGATAGCCAAGTCGCCGAGGTGAGCCCCTTTCCGGGGACTTTGGTTTCATTTTCATGCGGGTCTCTATGGAGCCAACAGGCAAGACGGTGGGCAGGGGTTATACAATAAATATAGTTGACCAAACGATAGCTAGGAATTTGATGGCGTTACGTCCGCCTTGCTTCTATCACATCGGTTTCATGCTACAACCCCTTTGCAAATGGCACTGACACCCTGCCTGCGCTTCTTTTCAACAGCTCGTTCACGCACAATCTCAAAAACTTCACACATCGCGTGTGTTCGACTATCTTCAAATCTGTGTCAGCAAAATCTCCTTCTGTCAAGATTGTCAACTGGAACTGGGCAAAAAGACAGACTCAACATCCAAAAACGTGATGCGCTGCAATTGAACAAGACAAGGCCAACTTCCATGATTCTGCGAGGCTATGCGACTTTAGAAAATGTTGCCACTTCCAATCCAGGAGTCGTTGTTCATAATTTTCATGAACCTAGTACTGGTTCATGGCAATACATAGTTGCAGACGATTCGACTAAGAACGCTGTCATAATTGATCCTGTCTTGGATTACGACCCAGCTACGGCAACAATTACCACCAAGACAGCGGACTTCTTATTAGCCGTGGTAAAGGACAGAGGTTACAACATTCAGATGCTACTTGAGACGCACGCCCATGCGGATCATATCACTGCAGCTAATTACATGAAAGTGAAACTTGGTCAAATGCAGTCTATGCCGCCTGCTGTCGGTATAGGAAAGCGTATTATGGGGGTTCAGGAATACTGGGCACGCCACTTTGGCGTCGCTGAAGAAGAATACCAAGGAGTCTTTGACAAGTTACTAGAAGACGATGAAACTTTCCACATAGGCTCCGTGAAGGCGACCGCTGTTCATTTACCTGGTCACACTCCGGATCATATGGGATATTTGATTGGTGGTACGTTTCACGGGTTTTACCTACCAAACGAATGAAAACTTACAAGGATTATAGATAACATCTTCGTGGGAGATTCTATGTTCAATGCCGATCTCGGGTCTGCACGAGCCGACTTTCCTGGCGGAGATGCTAGAACATTGTTTCGATCGGGCAGAAGCTTGCTCAATCTGCCAGATGATGTGAAAATCTGGTCTGGGCATGACTACCCTCCCGAGGATAAGCAGGAGAGGGCGCCTTATATGACTGTCCGGGAGCAGCGTGAGACCAATAAGCATCTGAAGATGGATATCGACGAGGATCAGTTCGTTGCTCTACGCAAGAAACGTGATGCGACGCTTGACGAACCTCGACTACTCCATCAAGCACTTCAGATGAACATTCGCGGAGGGAGGCTCCCGCTACCTTCACCAGCGGGAGTTCGCATGCTGCAAATTCCTCTCAAACTTGATCATTGTCAATGGTAGTGGCGAGCCACGATCAGCTTCTAGCATGTGGTGTACAGTACTGATGTTGAAACTTCATCCTAACATGATCGACGTGTTTGAGCTTAAATCAGTGAACCCTCACATTTATCAGCCACGACACCACTCTTGCACCATTGGTGCTGAGTGACGGGGCACCAGACCAAGATGAGCTTGCGCACCATGCTGTTGAAAGAAGTACCCTCGATTGAGCAATTACTGACTGTCTGCCAACTAAAACGACCACTAGCCAAATTTCGTTGTCGAGATAGCATAGTACGGTTGAAAACTTGATGTTGTTCAGCATCAAATCGATTACGCAGCGAGGCTGGGCGGTTAGTTGAAATCCTTAGACTGTTCGTTGATGGGCGGCCGCCTTTCTTACCTCGCGATATCCGTGCTCCGATGCTAATATCGGCCATTTAATCCAAATGACTAGATCTCGTAGATCAACGGATGGTGTCTCGCTCAGATGGCCTTACAATAATGACATCTGTCTCATCTGATTTAGTGTGGAATGCAAAATGGGGCCCCGAGGACTGCATGGGGTTTTCTTCACCAAGCAGACATTCAAGTGGAAAAATGCTCAGCTATAGTCGGCGAACTTCTTAGTGCCTTCGGCGACTGAAACACTGGGTCGAGCGTCCGGAAAACAAAGCCCCCCGGCACAAATAAATGCTGGCTGCCACACAATTAGGCTCATGCTGTCTTATAACGAATTATGGACGCAGTTACTACACTAAAACTTCAGTCGCTAAGTAACATCAACAATGCGAGAGCTTGCGAAGGAAGCGATGTGTCCCCTCGAGAAGCAGGTTTTCCAGAATGATCAACACGTTGAGCCTATACAAAATGAACATGACAGTGGAACTCACACCTTCGTTGAGAACGAGCCAACTGTGTTGCAAACATTGAAAGAGTTAACACCTACATTGGCAAGCACATATCGATACCTACGAGCCCTTTTCCCATGCATCGGATGGATTCCGCGATACAACTTCCAATGGCTCCTTGGTGACTGTATTGCTGGCATAACGGTAGCCTTGGTTGTTGTTCCCCAAGCAATGGCATATGCGCTTTTAGCAACCCTAAGTCCTGAATTTGGATTGTACACATCATTCGCGGGCGCTGCAACTTATTGGTTGTTTGGGACATCGAAAGATATTGTGATCGGCGTGGATATATCCCTGAACCCCGTGGTTTGAAGCTCTTGAGTCCTGACATCTATTCTAGACCACAGCCGTTGGTTCCCTATTAGTTGGCGAGGTGATCAACCGTGTGCATGAGGTGCGGCCCAACGAATACACAAGTGCCGAGATTGCAAAAAACCTTTCGTTCATCACAGGCGTGATTCTTCTCTTTCTAGGACTGGTCCGACTTGGCTGGGTTGTGGAAGCAATCCCATATATTCCTGTCTCCGCATTTATCACCGCCGCTAGCATCACGATAATGTGTACACAATTCCCTGTCATGATGGGAATCCCCGGTATCAACTCTCGAGAGGTGCCCTATCAAGTCGTCATCAAAACATTGAGGAAGCTTGGTGAAACACAGCTCGACGCAGTAATAGGCCTCACATGCCTGATTCAGTTGGATTTGATACGAAGACTCTGCTCGAAGATGGAAGCACGCCAACCAAAGCTTAAGCGTCTCTGGTCAACAATTTCCTCCTTGCGCCTCACATTTGCTATGTTGTTGTATACTTTGATCAGTTGGTTGGTGAATCGAGACCTGTCCGAAAAGGAAAGTAGATTTCGACTCGTGGGACTCATCGAAAAAGGTGAGTCCCAGGAATCCCGATCGCCACATGTCACGTGTTAATATTGAGGTTAGGTTTTGTGCATGCTGGACCACCATCTATGAGTTTGGATCTTTTAGGCATCGTGCTTCCGCAAAGCCCAATTGTCATCATCGTTCTTGTGATTGAGCATATTGCAATTGCCAAGAGCTTTGGAAAGCAATTCGGCTATCGAGTGGTTCCATCCCAGGAGATCATGGCGCAGGGTACGGCTAACATGTTAGGACCCTTCCTTGGTGGATACTCATGTACTGGCTCGTTTGGCGCCTCGGCAGTCCTTTCCAAAGCTGCGGTACGGACTCCAATTGCAGGTCTGTTCAGTGCCCTGCTGCTGCTGCTCGCCCTCTACGCACTGACGGGCGTCTTTTACTTTATACCGAGGGCGGCCCTGGCAGGTTTGATCATCCACGCTGTACTGAACCTTGTGGCAAGTCCCACCACGGTCATGAACTATTGGCGTCTATCACCTTTCGAGTGCATGATCTGGATCATAGGAGTCATCACAGCCATGTTCACTGGACTTGAGACCTCTATCTATGTGACTATTGGTCTTTCTTTACTGATACTCCTAGTGCGGCTTTCACGCACCAAAGGCCAGATCCTTGGTCATGTTTCTGCTTATAGCACCCGCTTGGAAACCCCATCTCACGATTGTATCAAGGGCGAGTCACTTGTCACTTGTCCACCTTGGAGGCAAGACTTATATCTTCCTCTAGATAAGAAGGATGGCTCGAACCCTGCTATTCCTATATCTACCATCTCTCCCGGGATCTTTGTTTATCATTTTCCAGAGGGTCTTAATTACCTCAATCAAGCATTGCATTTCAAAGCACTCACAGAGTTCGTGTATGGACATACAAGTCGCACTACTGCCAGTAGCAATGTTTCGAAACAGGATATGCTGTGGTGCGATGACTCCTCATCAAATGGTCAAGACGTGAATCTTCCGAAATTAAAAGCAGTCATCATAGACTGCTCTACAATCAATAGCATTGATATCACAAGTGTTCAAGGGATGTGTGATACAAGAAACTCCTTGGACAGATGGGCAAGTCCAACGGCAGTGAATTGGCATTTTGGAGGGCTTAGGAATAGATGGTCTCGGCGAGCACTATGGACAGCTGGCTTTGGGCGACTTTCAGAGCAAGATCTCAACTCTCTAGGTAATTGGACGCCAATGTGTTCGCTGACTACCGGATTTGGAGGCGCAACTGAAGCCGATATATCGTCTGAACGAATCCGCAGAAAGCAGAGAGTTGATGAGAAGGATGAGAGTGGGGGACCTCCGAGAGACATTGTACCTGTCAAGACAGAAATCGACCAAATCAGCAGGATACAAATGAAAGGTCCGGGAGATCGTGGTACCCGAAACGATCTCTCACGAGAACTTAGAGATTGCCAGCCAATTTTTGCTATCGATCGACCGCTCTTTCATGCCACTCTCGACGAAGCAGTGGCTGCTGCGGTTTCAATACTACGTTCGCGCACCTGAGAAAAGTCATGCAGGCTGGATTGAGTAGGACATATACACAAGTCCCAAAGAAATGGTACCAATCATCGCCTCATGCAGCTCTCTGATATTCAAGTATCGTGTACATTGTAATATACTGTGAGTTATCATGAAATTCATCGTTGTCCAAAAGTTCCAGTTCCTGAGGATGGGCATTGAAGTTCGTGGGCGTAGCAGATAGCCTGTTTACTACCGACTTTTAATCACATCCATAGTCTGCAATAGAACATGAGTCCCCAACACAGCCGTTCTCAACGTAAAGTGCAGATTAGCTATTTTCAATCATCCGAGTACAATCTTAGGCAAATAACATAACTCGGGAGCCCCAATGCTGAACAAGTAACTCGATCGCCAACTCATATCAACCGCACCTTACGAAAGAGCAGCGTGCTCTCGACAACGCCAGCTATCTCCATCGACAGGAGGTCGGGTCGCAGCCAATATCTTCAAACGACCCTTTCTAATGTCTCCTTTATGCGCGCAGACAGCATTTCGGTTAGATACTCGACGTCAACGAATTCTTCCATTTGTAGGCACCGTTTACCAGGCTATACTGTGCAGTCGATGACATATGACATTAGGAGTGAGCATCTACAGGGCATACATTGATTGATGCTAGAGCTCTTTGTAAGGCTGCCTTGTCAGGGGGCTTGGCTCGGCGAGACAAGCCTAAAGAGCCATTAACCGACGGTATTAACCGAAGCTTATTTACTTCCAGAAGTCTTCCCAACACAGGATTCAACATGACTGGCAAACTTGGTATCTTGACGCCTCAGAAAATAAAATTTGTAAAAGATATTGATTTGAGCTCATCAGGTTGTTCATTCGCCCACTGCAAACATGAAACGAGGACTTGTTTCAAGTTTCCTGGGCTGAAAGGCTACCAAGTTCGTGTGTTCGTCGGCCACGGGTGATCTCCCGACCAAATTGTACGGACGTAAAACTCCGGGCAGACGGGTGAACTTTCCCCGGCACCATTGAGTCAGAAAACCTTCTCCAGACGGGGCACCCATCGCTGGGCGACCAAGTGGAAACATTAGTTGGCAACCGCAATTTGCAGTTCAGTGGAAGTTTATCCAGCGCCGTTCATCACATCAATATAAATCCATATGGCCGTATATCGGTTCAACTACTTGCGGTCGGTCTAATTTAGTAGGCAGCCAACAGCGCATCACAGCTTATTGAGTTAAGTATTGTTCCCGCCAGTTTCATGTTTAGCCTTATCTAGCAGCATATATTGATCGTTGCCCCGGCCAAGTTCTCTTACTATCTCGCATAGCATACGACGTGAATCGTTCAATTTTTACAGAATATAGCAAAATGTCCACACCTTTCCAGAAATCAGTCCTTGTCTTTGGCGCAACCGGTAAACAAGGCTCCGCAGCTATTGATGCCCTCCTTGCAGGGGCCAACAAAGACAACTTACCCCTGAACATCCTCGCCGTTACGCGCGACCGGACTTCGCGAGGTTCCCAGGCTCTAGCACAAAAGTCCAACGTGTCCATCATCGAAGGTGACCTGGCCAATGTGGAATCGATCTTTGACCAAGCGACCGCAGACGGCAGGCCAGTCTGGGGTGTTTTCGGAGTACAGGTGAATTCCCCTGATGAAGAGAAGCAGGGCAAATCCTTGGTGACAGTTTCTGCTGCGCGCGGCGTCCAGCATTTTGTCTACGCCTCAGGGGATCGGGGTGGACCGGAGAGATCTGAAGCGGACCCGACCTTCGTTAAGAACTTCGCGGCAAAATTCAGCATTGAGAAGCATCTGCAGAAGCTCGCAGCCACCAGTCGACAAGACATGACCTATACCATCCTGCGGCCAGTAACATTTTTCGAGAATATGACAGATGATATACATGGAAAGGGCTTCGCTCGAATGTGGGAGCAGATGGGTTCTAGGAAACCATTGCAACTCATCTCAACTATAGATATCGGCTTCTTCGCTGCACAGGCATTTCTCCACCCTGATGAACATCGCAATATGGCGATTACTTTGGTTGGGGACGAGCTAACCCAGCCACAAGCTGAGGTCATCTTCAAAGAGCTGGTGGGTTCCAGCATGCCGATGGTGCCGTGTACTGTCGGTTCTGCAGTGAAGTTTTTCAAAAAAGATACAGTTGGGGATATGTTTCGTTGGTTCGAAAACAATGGTTATGGAGGAGATGTGGTGGCGTGTAGAAAGATATATCCGGAGATGATGGATTACAGGACTTGGTTGGAGAACTGTAGTCCATTCATTCAGTCCAGGGCCTCTCGGTGAAGAAACGCAGGCTCGGGAGATATCTGCCAGAAATGTACGATTCTGGTCACCTCCTCGAAGTGTAGGCTTCCTGTCATGTGAGGATGTTTGCTAGGCACGGCGCCCCCCGGGGCATATCAACGCAGTTAGCACACTTAGCCTCCTAGAGTCCTCCAGCATCAATGACCCTATTGCCCCGATATAGTCCTCTCTCTTTTGTATTCTCCTTCCTTGCACCTGACAAATTGATGCTGTGATTAGCTTCCAACCTCCTCAGAGCTTTGCAAGCCTACAATGTTATGTTGGACTCAGTACGCCTTACGGGGTCGTTCAAAGGATATTGAGACATAGTGAATAAGACGTAACGTGCCTGCTAGTGAAAACCCTTGCACTAGAAAAGCACCTCGTCCACAGATGGTAGGGTTCGCCGCGTGACTGTGAAGTGCCTCAGTACAGTGCCATGTATGAACTTCTGCAAGCTAGAAAAAGGATTGCAGCAGACGTTGACGCAATGCGTGGCTAGGGTGCCAGATCCGCTCTTGGAGGCTTACTGAATATTCAGCTCAGACCCGCTAGAAAGCCACAGCATATTAGAAGTCCGCTTTTAAGCCTCCAGCAACGCAGTGCCAT
Source organism: Exophiala bonariae (assembly GCF_035927105.1). NCBI lineage: Eukaryota > Fungi > Ascomycota > Eurotiomycetes > Chaetothyriales > Herpotrichiellaceae > Exophiala > Exophiala bonariae. The sequence continues at coordinate 406,887 of NW_027042501.1, forward strand.
ATTCCGTGAAATGAACGCTCGAAAGCATGGTAGAGATATTGACTAATTGAACATTGCCTTGGCCTTAGAAGGATATGGAAGCATGAGGGATTTCCTAGTAGCGATCATTGAATTGTCTACCAGCTGCGACCACTCGGTGCTGAGTACGAGGTGGTCCTGATCGCGAAAGCATAGGTTTAGAGAATCGTGATTAGCAAAGCAGGGTTCAGTCTGAAAGCGAAGGCTTTTGGGTTTAAAGCCCATTGGCCAGTGTGAGGACCCCGGCTACAACAACGTGCGTACTCGTACAATTCCCACACGCCATTTTTGGCAATTCTTAAGATCCCGGCTCTCGACCTCGTATTCAGTTTGTCATCGCAGATTAACAATACAACAACAGTATTGCGTTCCAAAGCTAGGTGAAGTTCAAACCACAAAGTTGTCCATGCAATTATTTGACCTCACTCGATAACTACATAAGGAGGTGCTGTGAGATGAGTATGGAGGGAGTTCAGCATCAAGTTCAATCTCCCAAGTCCATAGAGAAACACTACTTAGTATCTTTCCATCACTATCACACTTCCATCCACCACAAAGAGCAGTAAAAACAATGGCAGGGGAACTCGTTCTCATAACTGGTGGCAACGGGCACATTGGATTTCGAGTCGTCGCATTTGCTTTGAAGGCAGGCTACCATGTTAGGGCTGCAGTCCGAAGTCAAGAAAAAGCAGACCTGATCTTGGCAGCTCCGTCAATCAAGGAACTAAATCCAGGGAAGAGTCTTACTTTCATCTTCGTTCCAGACTTGCTTCAGCCGGGGGCATATAAAGAAGCCGTCAAGGGTGTTGATTACATTATACATGTCGCTTCCCCAATCAATAACGGCATCCCAGAAGACAAATACGAATCCCACCTAATCAGGCCTGCAATTGCTGGGACTTTGGGAATCTTGGAAGCCGCGAAGGACGAACCTAAGGTTCAACGAATCGTCATAACATCTTCGGTGGTCGCCATCGTACCCTGGTACGACTTTTTCGAAGCCGAGACCGGGAAAGTCTTCAATGAGCACAGCCGTACCAGCAATCCAACAGGACCGTACAAGAACGAATTCGAGGCATATTCGTCAGGCAAGGTGCAGGCATTAAACGCAACGTTTCAGTTTCTGGAGGAGAACAAGCCTCACTTTGACGTTGTCCACGTCGGCCCAACATTTACTATTGGCAAGGACGAGCTCGTATCAGACGTGGATGACATAACACGAGGCACCAACGGCGCAGCTTTACGCCAGATTCTTGGGGATAAGCAATCATGGGCAACACCTTCGAACACTGTTCACGTCGAGGACACTGCACTTGCCCACGTTAAAGGCCTTGAACCACATATTCCTTCTGGGTTCTTTCTATTGACCCAGTCTGCAGGCACCGAAGGCACGACCTGGGGTGATGCAATTGAAATTGTGAACCGTCGATTCCCTGGTGCTGTCAAGGCTGGAATTCTCCCCAACGACGGTTTCGCCCCTACCAAGCATACAATCTTGGACACGTCAGAGACTAAAAAGCTTTTGGGGTACGAATTCAAGACGTACGAGGAGCAAGTGGTCAGTGTTGTGGAGCACTATCTACAGCTTCGCGGATTTGAAGAGAAGTGAAAGAAGCTCCAACCAGGACACACCGACAACAATATAAGTGTACTCTAGACTGGGAGTTTGCCAAAACCAGACCTGCGAGTCAAGCGTGCTGTGAAGTCTCTGGATTCTCTGTCGTCCTTTGAGACAAGTTCGTTTCTAAATAAATTAAATCTGCGTTATAGACGATATCAAATTGCGAAAGTCAATGACCTATTCTTTTGAGGAATAATTATCGTGATAATCACATACTTTTCCTTTCGTTCTGGATTACTTATCTATTGGTAGTGGTTGACTGGCGAGGATTGGGTGCCGTGATTTCCATGAAACAAGGAGTTTAAGCACCCAATGCTTGCAAGGATTTTACTGTGTCAATGATTGTATCCTCCACAGGCCTATACTTCAGCCTTAATAACCGGATAGATTTCTTGTTGTCAATCCCGTATGGTGGTACAGCATAGCTGAGACCGGGATCCAAATTCTTGGCATAATCTGGGAACCTCTCTCTAATGATATCCCCCATTGCGCCCTCTGTGGCGAAACCTGCAGTCATGAAGAATCTCTGACCAGCAGCTTCTGGGACAGTGATGGCAAGCACATGTGCCTCCGCAAGGTCTCGAACATCAACGTGTATTGGCGATCCCACCGTGCCACGTGGTCTACCAAGTATGATGTTCAAAATACGCTTGCTGGACGTGTTAAGGTCTTCTAAAGATGACACCGCATGCCGGACTGGGCCGTAAACCATCGGCGGATTGAGCACTGTGAGAGCAAAGTTTGGAGATTCCCGTTTCACAAAGTCCCATGCAGCTTGTTCTGCAAACGTCTTGCTCGCTCTGTAAGCGGCCTGCGGATCTTTGGTAGTCAGGGCCTCGTCCATTGTCATCTGATTCCAGATCGTTTCGTCATAAACTTTGGGCGGAGAACTGGGATTTGAGATCGCAGCAAATGAGGATGTGATAACAACCCTTTTGACTGTCTTTGCTGACTTATGGATGGATTCGAGAATTCCTGTTGTTCCGGAAATAGCTGGGTCGAGCATGTCTTTCTTGTTATCTTTCACCTCATAGTGAAAAGGACTCGCCGTATGGACTACGGCATCAAATGGGGGGTCCGATTTGACAGCTTCGTCGAAAGCATGTGGCTCCGCAATATCCTTAACAATAGTGTACGAGACATTCTGACCCTTGAAAATATCCACAAGTGCTTGACCTTTCGCTGGAGATCGAACGGTTGCTACTACATCATGGCTTGGCAAAGTCAGTTGGTGAGTGGCTGGGACTGGTACTCGAGACGTTACCCGTGCTTGAGCAGAGCTTCTAGACAATGTGTTGCTATGAAGCCACTTCCTCCGGTCAACAGTACCTTCATTTTGAATGCAAAGTTGACGGAAGTCGGAAATGATAGACAGTCAGCCAAGGTCCTTGATAGACTCAGGCGGTGCTCTGATTTCTCGTTGATTTAGCCCACTGATCTTGACCGGTATCCTTTCTTTTAATAGTTGAGCATCTGGCGATTACCTGGATAAATCCGAAAACTCGACTCAGTCACCTCCGGAAAGAGCACTATCTCCTGGACTTACCGCCGCCCATCATCATCATACTTTGTAATCCAAGATATTGAGCGACTTGAGGAAGAATCGAGGGAAAATTCGCCGAAATCGCCGATGTAGATTCTACGGCGGATTCCGATTTCGTTAAGGCAGGTACAACGGTCGATCATTGTCACACTAAGCGTCAGTATCACATGACTGCGCCCATATCACCAGGCCAGATATCAATACCCGGGGACATTCTGATCGTTCTCAAAGCCATCGAATTTATCTTTACTTCAAATGCCAAAAGTTTTACCCTCGTCGCTCATGACTGGATCTTGCGATCTCGTGGGCCATGCGCAGGAGTTGTCAATGTGTGAACTCTGCAGTCCTTGACCACCTACGGGCATCCTATCGAATTCTGTGGTTTGCTCTGCTGACGGTCAGTTTGATTTCGATCGTCGGCGTGCAAGCTCAATCGCCCGCGCAGATCGCGGCGCTAAGGAAGGAAACCGAAGATCTCTTCTATCATGGATACGAAAGTTATATGACATATGCCTTCCCCGAGGACGAATTGCGCCCGATAACCTGCAAACCCTTGACACGCGACCGTGACAACCCAGCCCACATCGAAGTCAACGATCCTCTAGGGAATTATTCTTTGACACTCATCGATAGTCTATCTACGCTAGCGATCCTAGCTTCCTCCCCTTCTAATAAAAGAGACAATAAGGCTTTGCGACTGTTCCAAAATGGAGTCCAAGCGCTCATTGAACAATATGGGGATGGCTCTGTGGGGTCTTCGGGACAAGGCTTGAGAGCACGAGGTTTCGACCTCGATAGTAAAGTGCAGGTATTTGAGACTGCTATTCGAGGCCTAGGTGGGCTCCTCAGTGCACACCTCTTCGCTGTGGGCAGTTTACCTATTCGTGGGTATCATCCACCCGAAAGACAAGCAGGATATGCTCAGCAGTGGAAGAGAGGTCAGACCGAGAAGACTGCGGACGGTATCATCTGGCCCAATGGCCTACGATACGATGGCCAATTGTTGCGCCTGGCATACGATCTAGGAGGTCGTCTAATCCCGGCATTCTGGAGTCCTACTGGCATTCCCTATCCCAGGGTGAATCTTCGCCATGGCATACCTTTCTACACGAATTCTCCGCTCAACAACGGTTCGAGCGAAGGTCATTGCGATGCTCGTCAGATGGCTCCGGAGATCACGGAAACGTGCAGTGCTGGTGCTGGAAGTCTTGTTCTTGAATTTACCACGTTGAGCAGACTAACAGGGGATCCACGGTTCGAAGACCTTGCGAAACGAGCATTCTGGGCAATATGGCATCGGCGGAGTGCCATCGATCTCATCGGCGCTGGTGTTGATGCCGAGTCTGGAAATTGGGTCTCCACGTGGACTGGAATTGGCGCTGGCATCGACAGCTTCTTCGAGTATGCTCTCAAATCTTACATCCTCCTCTCGAGGGAGTCGCATCCCAACTACGAGTTGTCCGAAGCAGCTGAAGATCCAAGAATTCTTTTCGACCCCTTACCGATGGAAGAGGATACTCCTCAAGCATTTCTGAGTGCGTGGAACATTGCCCATTCGGCGATAAAGAAGCATTTATATCGCGGCCCAAATTACCAGCATCCCCATTACGTTCAAGCGGATCTTGTTACAGGTGCAGCTCGAGGGTTCTGGATCGATGCACTTTCTGCGTATTATCCCGGCGTTCTAGCCTTGGCTGGTCATGTTGAGGAAGCAGTAGAAACGCATCTACTGCACACCGCCCTATGGACAAGATTTTCTGCTTTGCCGGAGAGATGGAATCTAGTTACTGGAAGCATCGAAGGTGGCTTAGGTTGGTGGGTTGGCCGACCAGAATTTATCGAGTCCACTTACTACCTGTATCGTGCAACGGAGGACCCTTGGTATTTTCACGTTGGCGAAATGGTGCTTCGTGACATTAAACGAAGGTGCTGGGCCAAGTGTGGCTGGGCGAGTATTCAAAATGTACTTACAGGCGAACAAACCGACAGGATGGAAAGCTTCTTTCTTGGCGAGACTGCAAAGTATCTCTTCCTCCTGTTCGACCCGACACATCCTCTCAATCGTCTTGACCAGCCTTTTGTTTTCACCACAGAAGGTCACCCACTCCTTATACCCAGCACCGTTGACAATGGCAATGGCAATTCTCGGCAAAGATCGTGGAACCTCCCTGACGAAGAGGAGGAGAATTGCCCGATCAAGCCTCGCCCAGTACCGTTCAGCATCTCAAATATCGCCGCTCGAGGGGACGTATACCATGCCGCAAACTTGGCAAGGCTTCATCTTATGCCGGTACGTGACAACATCGAATCGGCGCTCGGAGAATACGCGGCAGATCATCCCAGTATAACTTTGTCAGACCTAAGCTCGCCCTCAAACTATACCTATTATCCTTGGACGCTCCCTCTCGGAATGATTCCCTATAATGCGACTAGCTCATTGATACCAACAAGACCGACTCTAGACATATCTTTCCCCACACTCAATAACCCAGGACAGCCAGCACCGCCTCTTCAGCGTGTCAGGGAAGGCATTTTGATCAACTTCATCGGTGGTTTACGCCTTGGCATGGTTCAAGATCTACCCGTCGCCGTGGACGAGGGCATTGTTGATACTTTTCGTGTTCAGACTATCAACAATATCCCACTTGGGAAGGACGAAAAGGTATTCCTGCCGCGGGACACGGGTAAGGATACACTTAGCCTCACAGATCCCAACTTTACTAGAGTCCGAGACCCCGTCATGCTGGACCTGGTTGTCGATCTCACCAAACCACTTGATCACGACGACCAAAACCCTGACATCAACGATGACATGGTGGTTTTGGAGATGCCAGATCTTGGTGCGTCGAGCGATGGTTCCGTTCGCAATGCCTGGAATGCACTATTGGCTCAACTATCAAGCCTCCTCAAAGACCGCGGACAACCACCATGGCCCTTCTCGACTAGCTTATCCTTGAATCCTCTAGCAACGCCACGAGCATCGGACTCGACTCCTGACGAATCCCCACCGCGCTACCACCTTCCGGCGGTGGTACCCACCGGCCCAGGAGCTGCACCAATACCAGACTGGCCCGAAGTCGCCACGATCACCACCGGCGGCGCAAGGGCTCCCAATCTCCAATGGACAAAGATCTACGCCACAGATGAACTATGCGACCACCGCCTCTCGCTGAACCTGGTGCGCAACATCCAGGTCCTGGTCGTCAAGCGCGGCGGCTGCAACTTCAGCACGAAACTCGCCAACATCCCGGCCTTCCGGCCTTCGCCCAGTTCGCTCCAGCTCGTCATCTTCGTCTCGTACGGCCACTCCGACTCGTCGACTTCACACGAGGATATGAGCGACGAAGACGCGGCTGACGAACTACTCAGCCGCCCACTGCTTCACGAGATGCAGCTTACACCGGCAGGACTACCGAGACATAACCCCATAGCAGCGGTGCTGGTCGCCGGTGGGAAGAAAGTCTACGATGCACTGGCCCATCGCGCCATCGGGATGGGTATCAAGAGGCGGTATCATGTGGAAACGAGGAATGTCATGATTGGGAATTTACATGTTGTATAGCGATTTTCCGAAGAATAGAATGTTCTTTATCATTAGGAATGCTGAACGATGCTGTGAGTATCCGTACATCAAATACACGCTTTCAACGAATAATGAACCGTGTAATAACACATGAAGTGATGTGCCTCCCAAATTCAACTGGACATGAACTGGAGGAGTTCCAACAGGTCAAAGTGACACAGTCAATCACCAACGACCACGCCAGCTCTTCTCCCATGCGCGATCCTCCTCCTCCGCCCTCTCAATGGCACGCCTCCACTCCCTCTCCATGCGCTGAACCAACTCGTCGGGTGCCTCGCCATCCGGCCCCGTGGCAGTCGGACTCTCACAGCCGCGAAGCCCAATGAAGCGACCCCAACGGCGGCGTTTCACTTCGAGGTCCACGTTTGCGCCGTCGGCATCCGGGTCACTGCCAGGCATCGCGGACGTCCACGCCGGCACCCATGCGGGATACATGAAGGTTTCCTCGACGGGCGGCGTCACCTGGTGGTACCACTTGGCGAGGCTGTCGAGTTGCTTGTGCGTCAGCAGGTGGTATTGCAGGAGGCTGGTGGGGAAGGACGGGTGCGGGAGCCCATTGGAGACGGAAATTAGAGGCACCAGTGGTGCGCGGAGGTGCTCGATGCTGTAGAGGTATTGTTGTGTGCGTTGTAGGGTCGTTGGGGAAGAGGGTTTGCGAGTCACCGTGACGTGGTATTGTGGTGGTGGTGGCAGACGTCGTGTGAGGTGCTTGCCGCGGAAGTGTCTGCGGATCGGGGAGCGGTGTAAGGCGGGAGAGCTCTGACGTGATGGGCGGATGAGAGTGGGTGAGGTTGGTGATTGTGTGGAGGGCCAGTCTACCAGGGTTGTTGTGTTGGACATGGAAGAGTCGATCTGTGTGTCCCGGTGCTCATTAATCGATGCCATGGGCTCCGGTGTAAACTGAGGGAACATGCTGGTGTTGACTCTCAAGGGGAGCGTCATGACACGATCGAAAGGAGGACTGCGCATCGCCATGCGGCTCTTTCTGCCGTCTTCCTTGAGAGCAGAGGATGGGCCTTGGAAGCATGCGCGGTCCGGTGTTCTCATGTTGTAGAGAGCTGGAATGACTGGAGAATTCAGGCTTGACGGCAGACGTGGGGAGCAAATTGACATGGAGTTGCTGCTGCGCCGAGCCAGGCTGGTGCTGATGAACAGAGATGGAGATGACACTTGTCGCGGTGATCCTTCTGCTGGGAAGAATGCTTTGGTGTTTTGCGCAAGGGGTGCCATCAAGGGAGACTGGCTCATATATGGAGAATGGGGTGTGAGGGGTGATGGGGGAGGAAAGGACGGCGAAGTAGGGGACGTAGGATGCATGGTGGAATTCAGTCAGAAATGGTTTGGGTGGTAAATAGTAACTCTGTTCGTTGCCTTTTATTGTAGAGATTGCTGTTGCTAACGACTATGGTCAAATAGTCCGATAGCCTGAGATAGGAAGATGAAGTAGGATGGGGAAATGGAGAGAGACGTGATTCACCGGGCTGGAGGCCCATATCAATTTGACTAACATTGATAAAGAGAGGGCCAGACCAAAGCAGATGGCGTCCTGTACAATGGACTGAAAGCTCTTGAAATAGGTAGCACAGACCAATGTTCGTATTCTTGGATCGGACTGGACCTGGTGTTTTGGAATTCATTGTCCAGTCGGTGGATTCTACCTGTGGGTCATCTTTGTGTAGAGTTTCGGATGGAAGACAAAGCCGTGGTGTCTCCTGATCCATGCACTGCTATCAGGGCAATCTCTCGGGTGTTCATAACAAAGAGATCGATTGGAATTCGTGCGGATTCCAGGGGCGCCATCCGGCAAACAGCTGCCAGGCACCCATTGGGGCAAAGCTCGCAAATAGCTGAAGTCTCGGTGGTGAGAATGATATATGGATATAGCAGAGGCAAGTACCCAGAGCATTCGTGTTTTCAGTCACTGGGTCTCTTCTAAAGCTGAGTATGAGTGCGTGCAGGTGTCTCCGGAGACAAAGGTTGCACTGAGCGTGGACCTTACCTTGCATTTCGACGAATGGCTTGTGGCTTGAATGAGACTTTACTTGCCATTTATCGGATTCGATATCCGTCATGCATGATAGCGGTCAATAGTCGATAATGGCAGGAGATATGTAGAATACTGTTGGCGGTGTCGCTTCTATTGATTTAAGAGTACGTCTTGTGTAGATGCACAACACGCCTCTATGAGCCACCCTACGACTACGGTGAACCATAATATTGATACCGTAGTGCTCAGCCTCACCGGGCAGTTGCGACCCTGATCAAGGCTGAGCCGAACTGAATCGTATACGGACGCAGTTCAATGTCCACTCCTTGACCCCCAATCCTCCCAGCTACAAATAGTATATCATCCAAAGTACCGCAGTCCAATACAAGCCACTCATTACTCTTCTTCATTTCCCAATCCATACCTATCTTTGTATCATATCTAAGCTACGAATGACTTAATATTTCTCTCATCCACCATCTGTCTTGCCTGCGCTTACGTCTCCCGCTCTGATCACCCTCTCACACCACGCCAACCATGGCTAACACAATCCTCGACCTGTTTTACTCTCTGTCCAACTGCCTCTTTTGTTTTCCGGGCACGCCGCAGTTGAAAATCAATAACCGGAGCTTTCGTATGCTAAGATTACTGGGCGAGGTGAGCAATAGAACCCTTGCGCCCTGATCCACTTCCAGAAAACTGACTCGGGTTGACAGGGCGGTTTCTCCTACGTCTATCTCGTCCAAGATACTGCCGATTCCTCCATATACGCCCTCAAGAAGATTAGATGTCCGTTTGGGCAGGAGTCTGTCTCACAGGCACTGAAAGAAGTCGAGGCATATACCCTGTTCTCACCACATCCCCATATCATTCAGAGCATCGACCATGCTGTTCAAACCGACAAAAACACTGCTGTTTCCGGGATCGGTAACGACGGAAGCGGAGGTGGCGCCAGCAAGACAGTGTACATCCTACTTCCCTACTATCGCCGAGGAAATCTCCAGGACATGATCAATGCCAATTTGGTTAACCATACCCGCTTCGGCGAGCGCAGACTGATGCAATTAATGCTGGGAGTGTGTAAAGCCCTGAAAGCTATGCACCAATACACAATTCGCAACAATCAGTCACGAAATGCTGCACAGGCTATTCGTAACGAAGCCGCCAATGAGGATGCTGATGCCGCACGCCGGAAAGCTCGTGGTCCTACTCGTGCCATGACGGCAAACCAGACACATCAGGAAGAACTAGGAGATGAGCAGGAACAGCCTCTGATGCCCGAAAATGAAGTTACTCGCGCACAGGAGGGTAAGTCCCCGGGCGACGAGCGTGCCTATGCACACCGAGACATCAAGCCGGGCAACATCATGATCGACGACGATGGACGCATGCCCATCCTCATGGACTTGGGCAGTCTGGCCCCGTCACCAATACCCATTACGAGTCGAAGTCAAGCAATCGCGGTGCAAGACACCGCTGCTGAGCACTGCACCATGCCATACCGAGCCCCGGAACTCTTCGACGTGAAAACAGGCAGTGTCATCGACACAAAGGTCGATATATGGTCCTTGGGATGTACCATGTATGCCTGCTTAGTAGGCAAATCGCCATTCGAGGCACGCTCGGATGAAACTGGTGGAAGTTTGTCCATCTGTGTTTTGGGTGGTGACTGGCGATGGCCTGGTGAAGGCAACGCGACCAAGGGCAAAGACCGAGCTCACCCACCGTCACGGTCTGGCACGCAAGTGAATGGCGACTTGAACCCCACAGGGGGAGCAACAGCAGCAAATCCTTCGGCCGAAAGGGTTTACCCTCACGCTGCCGCGAGGGAAGTCGTGCGCCGTTGCCTACAGGTCGAACCTGCCGACCGCCCCGATGTGGATGAATTAATGACCTTGATTGACACATGTTTGAGCGAACTACCAGAAGACGACGAAGGTGGACCCATCAATGACATGGTCTAGGAAACCCGAATGTCAAACACCACAGAAGACAACGTCTAGGAAGACGCAATGTCAGATGCCTCGGAGGAAACCCTCTTCTTTAATGCCCCATTATCACCACTACTCCTCAGTGACTCGGAAATCCGGTCATGGTTACAGCAGCAACAGTCGCGTCCGGCCAGAGCTGCCTAGGCTCTTGCTGCGATGAGCAATTGTAGTATAAGAGACAGCATGATTTGAATCTGCACGAGGTCTTATAACCAATTGTTCCATGGGTGCTTAGCTGTGTTCCGAGAAACCGAGACTTTTACTCATTGTGCTTCGCAGCGCCAAGTGCTTTGGCCTGATTCATGAACACCTGAACTCAAAGCTAAGGAGCTCTAGCGGAGAGTGAGGGAAAAGTACGATGCGTGGAACGGGAACTGGCGCGGATGTGCTAGAACAACGCGACATTCGATTCCGTCCGTTGTTGGTCGACTGGCTGCTTAGTTCAAGGGTTCTCAATCTGTCACCACAACACATTAAATTAGGGCTTCGTCCACTGTCTGTATGTATGTATAATCACCAATTTGGTTTCTGGATCGTATTCGAGACTCGAGTCAATTCCACGTAATCCTCACTTCTGCCATCTTTCTCGCCACGCCCTGAATGAGAGTAGCTGCTGCGAGAATCATGGCGTGTCGTAGTTGATCCACCGCTCGTGTGTCCGTGGTCTCTTTGTGTAAGTGCAATGCAATCAAGTCTAGAAGCCATTTCACAACCAGAGCAAAGATTGGTGGCCTATCCATGTGGATTCCTGGTTCATTTACTCACCCAAGTAGATATTTCGCTTGCTCGAAAAAAAGTACTTTTTAGAATGAATGGGATCTAACGGAAAAGTGAAGTAAACATATGGCAGCCGTGTGCGCCTCTAGAGTACAATGAGGTCAGGTAGGTCAAGGAGGTGTAGCCCACTCGAGTCCCAGTGGTGATCTGCGGATGCAAGTCGATTAAAAGTGTGTGCATTTTCTCCTGAAGCCTTTTCTCCGCGGATTCCCGGATGTGAGAGACTCGATGGTCTCGCGGAAATCGTAGAGCGTTGGAGGCAGGCTTGAACGACTGGATTAGAAACCAATAATCATTCCTCTCCCAGTTCGGATTCCCATTTCATATCGATCAAACCATCCTCCCATCTGGAATAGCCACCCACCTCCAAGGACTGAACCCATTCTCAATCTAAACATCCAACCTGTGTCTCCGTGATTTCATGTCATTGATTTGTCAAGGAATAGTTTCCCTGCGGTGTTTTCTTTTTGTTCACACCATTCGCGAAACTCCATCATACAACAATTTCTGCGCTAGACTCATTGTCACCTGGACAAAAGTCGTGCAAAATGAGGAATTTCCTCGCCAGCGATCATATAGCATGACAAGGTTTCCGGATATGCAGCCAGGACTTCATCGCCCCTATTCAGTCGCCTTGACAACCTCAGCAGCTTCAGCTGCCGCTGCCGCTGACTCTGGTGCCTTCTCAATTACTTCTGGGGTAGGTAAAGTAGCCTTGGGCTCTTCTGTGGTTGTGACTGGTTCGGTTTCAGCCTCAGCTGCGGCAGGTCCCTCCGAGACAGCCTTGTCAACAGGATCTGGTGAAGTTTCAGATTCATTATCGGCAGCTGACTTCTCGACCGCCTCTGTGGTCGCCTCAGCAGGAGCTGTTTCGTCATCTTTCTTTTCATCGGTTGGCTCTTCGGATTCCTTATCATGAACTCCATTGGTGGTGGGCGTAGACTTGGATTCCTTCTCTCCAGCGCCACCACTTTCATTTTCAGCGGGTTCGGACCCCAAGATCTTGTTCCATTGGCTCAACAGATCAAGCGATCGTTTTCGGAATTGAAATTCTTCGTCTCGAGGGATGGTGTTCAACTTGATCAATGCCTTCAAGACCTTGTTGATCTTGGTTGTGCGAATGATGGCAACCTCCAAATCCGCATAACCCTCGAGTTTCTTGATCAAAGATGACATCTGAGGCATATCTTCCTCCAAGGGAGCTTGATCTCGAGATAAGAAGCCCTTTTGGAGTTTGTGGCGGAGGAAAAGCACTGTAGCTGTTAGTAGTGGATACGGAAAAGGCAGGCAATATGCTAGTTACCTTCTTTCTCACGTGCTTTGCGTGCCTCAGCAGGATCCAGAGGTTTCTCCTCCGGCTCTGGTTCGGCATCGACCATTTCTTCATCGCTAACGACGGCAGCTTTGGACTTTCTCTTCTCTGCTTTGGCCTTGGTGGTCTTTTCTTTCGGCTTCTTCTCCTCGGTTTTGGGAGTTTTGTTGGTGGTCAACTTGATCTTCGTTGTTTTGGGTGTCTTTGCAGGCTAATCAGAACAAGAATCAGAATACGAGCGGTACGAAGGACCTAGAACGCAGAACATACCTTCTCAGATTCCTCGTCATCACTGTCTGCCTCCTTCTTTCTCTTCTTAGAGGACTTCTTGGGGGCGGGTTCGGTATCGGCGTCTTCCATCTCCACGTCCTCGGTTTCAACCTTGGCCTCACTCTTACGCTTCTTCTTGTTCGATTTGGCTGCCTTTTCAGCATCACGGGCTTCTTTGGCCTCTATGTCAGCTTGAAGAGCGGCGGCATGTTCGTCAAGAACCTCCTTGAAATGTTCCAGGTCGTGACCTTCTGCCGCCACTTGGAATGCGGCAATCAGTGCCTTTGATTTGCCTTTCTCTGCAACATCTTTGCAATCTGCGGGGTCCAAAGGAGTCAAATCAGTGTTGGCGATCCATGCGCTGTCATCGTTAGTGTGGGAGATTCGTTTGTGGCACGATCAACTCACAATTCATTGGTATGTAGAAACATGATGGGAAAGGTGCGATCAGCAACTTTCTTCCCGCCTTCGGCATATGCTTCGTTGTAGGTGCCATCTTCTTTCTTGGTTGTGACGGGTCTCGTATTGAGCAAGATATCCGGAAGCATTTCCTCGTCACAAATAATTGAAGGCCATGGCGGATAACTCTTCAGTCTCGCAAGAAAGTAGTCCCCAGGGACAGCGTCAAGGTGAGTGATCTTGGCAATAGACTTTTTCTTGTTAAGCTTCTTGCCTTTGTGCTCAGGAATGCCTGCGGATGACTTTCGCTTGAGAGCAACAGGTTTCTTGCCAGCAGGTGCGCCATTTGTCTCAGGAGCAGCATCTTCAGCTACTTCAGTATCTTTGGCTTCTGATTCGGTCGTGACTGGAGCTTCGGGTTCTGCCTCGGTAGTTGCTTCCTGGGGTTCCTTGGCTGGAGATGAGGTGGACTCGACGGCGCCGTTTGCGGTCACGGCATCTAGACTCTGTCAGCATTGCCATCCCACACCTGTGTATTTGCCACTTACCAGTGGTCTCGGTCGGTTTGGACTCGGAGGGTGCATCTGCTGGCAAAGCTCCTGACATTTCGGCAGCAGGACCGGAAGCAGGCTCTGCGAGGGAGGGAGGTGCTTTCTCTTCAGGTTCTGGAACGTTGACAGGTACCTTGACCTGAGGCTGCTCTGACTCGGCCATGGTAAAGTGAGAAGGAAATAGGACAGTAGTGACGCGTTGGGAGGTCGCGATAGAAGAGGTCGCGAGATCTGCTTGCAAGACGATTTAGCAATGGTTTTGGTGGATGACAGAGATTTGAGTAAGAGACAAGGATGCTCGAGTGTCTTGAGGGAAGGAAAGTTGACTGCGCGCAGCTGAATTGGATGACGCGACGGCAGAGGTCGAGCAAGTCGCAGCAGGGCAAGAGCAAAAGACAACACCGAGGATGAGAATGGGAGGGAGACTGACTTGTGACCACTCGGTGAGGGTTATAAAGGGTATGCGACAAAGATGATGATGGAGAGGTGGTGGACGAGGAAGGATATGAGAAGTGTCGCGCGATGACAAGGAAAGATTGTGAACTGCAGCAATGGAGAAAGTTGAAGCAGGAACTGGAAGAGGCAGCGTAACAGAGAGGGAAGCGCTAACCACGGAAATGGCACTGCCTCTTGTCTGACGAGGGTTTTCTCAACCGCCAAGCCCAGCAGCTTCACCACGCCCACTGCGTAACACAATGCTCCAGCAACCACAGCAAGGGCTTGCCTCTTCTTCTCCTTTTGAATGATTGGAGGATGCAAAGAAGAGTCGATGCAAGAAAGACAAACTCACTTTAGTTTTCAAGTCGGTCGTTGTTGCGCAACGAGCACAATATTGATCCTGCCAAAACTGTGATCTTTGGGAGCAGAGCGGGGATAAGTGTTTGCGTCTCCGGCAGTCCTCGTCTGACAAGGCCGAGAAATGGCAATGTCAATGACAATGGCAGTAGACCAAGCACTGCAATGCTGTGCAATTCATCTAGGTACCTAGCTGGTGACAGTCCAATGCAAGAGTGATAATCTCAGGTTGTTGATGGAGGGTACCCGACTTGACTCTATCATGGATCACCCACTTCAAGGAGTGAAGACTGCTCTCTCAGGATAGGAGATGGCTGGGATGCATGCACCCTCTGCCGTCTCCACGGGCTCACTGGCAAGCTGAGGTTGGGATGGGATGTGGCGACACCATCTCACACCGGCACATCACCCGGTTGCTATCTCTTCCCTCGAAATGCGAACTGAAATGCTTTGTGATTGTTTCCCCTTTTTTTTTCTGTTGTGCTTTTTTTCTAGATATCATTAATCCAAGAACTCGAACTTACAATTGAGACAGATAAGATTATGCCACTTGTTGGCAGGCGTGATGAAGACGGCTATGCCATGGTGCTCCGCCTCCAGCATTTCGCCCAGGAGAAATTCGGTGGAGTATATAACTTGTCACACACTTACACTTCTCACAACAATGATCAACCGTATTCTCAATATTGACAGTCACTTTGCATTTCCTCGTCACCTTCCCTCGCCATTTCTCACAAGATGCATACTTGTAGAGCTTGTTACGCTCTGTGCCTCGTACACTACCCGGCCCGTGAATTGTCTATTGTATCGTCAGCCTTTGGTTTCTTGACGTCAGGCTGATCTTTCGAATGGAAGCTACTCAGTCTCCATACCGGTGACCTACGATTCCTTCACAAAAGGTGGGAAGAATGATCCTCTTCAGGATATGGTAGTCCGACCAACAGTTCAATAACACTACACAGTAATAAAGGTTTACCTCAGTCGCCTGGTCTTGAAATTTTCGGGTCTCACTTAAAGTTCCACATTGGCCAGAGCATCCAAATCTTCCCATTATCCAATATCCAGGAACTCGTCTCGCCTCATTGCTCCTGCAAATTGATGCAATAGACTCTAGATTTTTACCCCCTACAGGACCCCATCTTGACAACTATGGTAAGCCAAAGATTCTTCTTCGTGAGTTAGTTTGTATCCTTGAAGATTGAATTCAAATCTCCGCTCGCCAGTATGAGGATGACGAGGCTCCCATCATGGCGATCTACATCCGCATACATATTACAGATTAGCCAGGTCGGGCTTATTTTGTTATGTGCATGTATTTCTTTGTGCTTGATTCAATCTTGCTCCATCAAGATTTTGCTGCATTGGAACATTGGGAAGCCCCTTCTGAGAAGCAATCCCTGCACTGGCTGAGACAATTGACTGAACAGGCTTGAGAGAGAAAATCAGGATTATTGCATCTCGACCAATTCGAGGTACAATCACTGGAATCTTCCAGTATCGTAATGGAGGCGGTTGGAACTGCAATCAACCAGACCAATCATGCCATACCGGGTTCGTTCTGTCTCTAAAGTCTCAGATTCGTCGCCTCTCGCAGGTATCGATTTTGCTCAATCTCGATATAATGAAAGCCACATCACTTTGATCTGGAGTTCTCCTCGACTTCCAAGAACACCAGAGACTACTGTTACCTGCTGATAATCTCCTCCAACTCCCATCTTCCACCTCATGATTGGAAAGGACATTTTCTGTCAAATACCACTCACCCTGCTCTTTCAACATTTGGACTTCTGCGCTCTACCAGGCTGGCCGCACAGGCACCATGCACAAGCTATTTCCGTTTCTCGCTTTGCTGTCCATTTGTGCCTCAGACAATAGCTATTTCACGGTCCCCGAAACCTGGAACTACGATACAGAAGAATTTTCGAATTATGTCTACCAGATCGGAATTGATACGGTCTTCGAATGGTATACTGATCTGGATTATGCTGCTATATGTATTACCTGCGATAATGGCAATCATTTCGATGAGATTACAGGTACATCAACGACAAATCCGCTCCGGATTGTTGCAGTAATCTGCTAAATACTCAGATAGGAACCGAACAGGGCGCATGGTCCTATCGATGGGCGGCCGAACTACCACTTATGTCTGTCGAACTCGACTCAGGAGATGTCCAATGTGTCCTTGCCATTGCAGACTACCAGACCTACAAGATCTTCAACTATTCTCAACCCTTCTTACTCAGGTCAGCTGAAGGATTTGAAAGCATTCCGAGCGTGGTCACGTCCTACATCCTAAGCACCGCCACCATGGTCTCATTCACCGCGCGCCCTACTGCCACATATTCTGATGGGGTCTCTTACTCGAGCGACTCCCCTCAATACGATCCAGCGGATGGCTCAGAGAAGGTCTCGAGCAACAATACACTGATCGGAGTTGCAGCTGGTTTGGGTGGTCTTTGGGGTTTGACGCTTTTGAGCCTGGCTGGATTTTGCTTCTACTGGACGCGGAAGCAGCGTCGCCGGGAAGGGCAGCGACAACCAGAACAAGAGGTCGTCCCTTACAATCCTATAATGGTACCATATCACGCACATACCACAGAGCCTGCTCCACCATTCACTTCAGAGATGGTCACGACGAGAGCGCCACAAGACCCCAAAGCTCCAGTCACAGGCCGCGAAACACTCACTGCACTTCCGAGCATGGGATGTCGAAGCACCACTCACAGTAGCGTGGTATCCGAATTGGCTGGATAGTGGTAGGGTTGCAGCCATTGGCTATGGTATCAATTCGATTTGTCCCAAATGCTTCTCACGAAAGTGAACCTCAAGAAAGCCATATCTATTCATCTGGCAGACAAGGAGTCGAATGCAAATGGATGCGGCACATAGTCTTATCGATCTTCTTTTGTTATGTCCAGCCTTTCAGCGCATTTTTCTTATGTAATTGGGTGTCCAAGTCAGGGGAAATATTCTAATGCAAATCCTACCACAAAAGAGATGAAATTTCCTCTGCAATCCTCGTCGTTGTGATATCACTCGCGTGTGACCTTATGGTGTAGGCGTCAGCACGAACGCCTGACAGTAATGCTGCATGGCAGGGACACCTGAAGCATCACTCCGAAATATATATTAGATTTTTGATGGTAGCATTCTCACAAGCTACGGCCACGGGAATCTCTGAGATTTCATACTTGATCACATTGCACTCAGTGCCACGATGATTCATTTGAGAAAGAAAGCTGTCTCTACCATATAGCCCGTCGTGCTTAGAAATTGCGTTGTGAGGGTTTATCAGTGGGTTGAGTATCGTCAACGTTTTACAAAAACTTGAAAAAAAAGAGGTCCTCCTGGGGCTCGAACCCAGAATCTCCTGATTCGTAGTCAGACGCCTTACCATTGGGCCAAAGGACCCGGCAATTGAAATCCACAGAGGGATGAATCACTCGTGGCCAATTCCTGATGAAATTTTTGCAGCTCAAAATTATATCTCACTCACTTTTGTGTCCTAAAATAGCTACCTCGGTATTTTACGATGCTAAGTCTGAGCGCACCTCGCTCTTTGACGCACTCATTGGCAAGTTAAATTGGTACTACGTGACTATCTAATGCCCAATCAACACGATTTTCAAGCATCATAATCATATCGCGAAATCAACCGAGAACAATACCTAGGTAGAGCAGCGGCAGTTCGTTGCCCTCATTCGGGTTAGCTTTGTGCCTTCTTGGCATCAAATTGGAGATCCCCCCTCCTGCCTGCGAAATTTAATTGAGGGTGCCGCCTGGACGATCTCGCAAGATACACGCCAATAAACTCATCAGCGATTGAGTCTTGAGATCTTCCAGTTGAGGAGGAATATCACTGTTGTATCGAATCTACGTTGTCTCTCAAAATACCAATACAACATATTGAGGCAAGCCATGTCGGGTATGTTCGCTGAACTTTCATGGCGAATCCGTCTGCTAATGTACGCTTTCAGCGACACAACTTCTCAACCCGAAAGCAGAGAGCCGGCGGCGTGGTGAAGCGCTCAAGATCAATATCAGTGCAGGTGAAGGCCTTCAAGATGTTCTCAAGTCGAATCTGGGTCCTTCCGGCACCATCAAAATGCTGGTAGATGGCTCAGGACAAATAAAACTCACAAAAGATGGCGCAGTGTTGTTGAAAGAGATGTCCATTCAAAATCCCACCGCTACTTTGATTGCAAGAGCCGCCACGGCGCAGGACGAGATCACAGGCGACGGAACCACCTCAATCATTTTGTTGATCGGAGAACTCTTGAAGCAGGCAGACAGATATATTCAAGAAGGCCTACATCCCAGAGTGATTGTCGACGGGTTCGAGATTGCAAAAACAGAGACTTTGAAATTCCTTGACACATTCAAAATCGAGAAGGAGGTGGATAGAGAACTTCTTCTGTCTGTTGCAAGAACGTCATTATCGACCAAAATCAACAAAGCCCTCGCCGAACAACTCACACCCTCAATAGTCGATGCGGTCCTTGCCATTCAAAGACCACCAAACAAGCCGGATCTCCACATGATTGAAATCATGAAACTACAGCACAAAATGGGCACCGACACGCAATTAATCCGAGGCTTGGCCTTAGACCATGGAGCACGACACCCAGACATGCCGAAACGAGTGGAGAACGCATTCATCCTCACCTTGAATGTATCCCTGGAGTATGAAAAGTCCGAAATCAATTCCGGCTTCTTCTACAACTCTGCCGAACAGCGTGATAAGCTGGTAGCCTCAGAAAGACGATTTGTCGACGATAAACTGAAGAAGATCATCGCCCTGAAGAATGAAGTCTGTGCTTCCGACCCAAAGAAGGGTTTCGTACTCATCAATCAAAAAGGAATTGATCCTCTCTCCCTTGACGTTTTAGTCAAGAACGGAATCCTCGCCCTTCGTCGTGCGAAGCGACGAAACATGGAGCGGCTCCAACTTGTCTGCGGAGGCCAAGCACAAAACAGTGTCGAAGACCTGGATCCCTCTGTCCTCGGCTGGGCAGGTCTCGTCTACGAGCAAACATTGGGAGAGGAGAAGTACACATTTGTGGAAGAAGTCAAGGACCCGAAGTCAGTGACCATCTTGATTAAAGGACCCAACCAACACACTATTGCTCAAATCACCGATGCAGTCCGAGACGGTCTACGTAGCGTCTACAACACAATCGTCGATGGATGCGTCGTACCTGGAGCGGGCTCCTTCCAGATCGCAGCGGCAGCACATCTCTCTTCAGAGGCCGTGCGCAAATCCGTCAAGGGAAAAGCCAAATGGGGCGTGGCAGCATTTGCTGATGCTCTGCTCATCATCCCCAAGACTCTGGCTGCCAACAGTGGCCATGATATTCAGGACGCCCTCGCAGCGCTACAGGATGAGCACGCTGAAGGTAATGCCGCGGGCCTGGATCTCGTTACGGGAGAGCCAATGGATCCCGTACAGGAGGGTGTCTACGACAGCTTCCGAGTGCTGCGCAACAGCATCGCGAGCAGTCAAGGAATCGCAAGCAATCTGCTTTTGTGTGACGAGTTACTGAAAGCTCGCCAGATGAGTCGACAAGCGCCGCCAGGAGGCATGGAGCAGGAGTAGAAGGTCGTTAAAGTTGCGGAACTGGTGATAACGACACCGCGGAGATCGAATACCGCGCACACTGGATTGTATGAGACAAAACAGCGATCTGTGTATGATATCAATGCAGGAGGATACCGGGACTTCCTTGAGCTATGACTACCGGGCTGATATCTGCAAAAGAGCACAGGTGCCGATAGTGTGGGCAATGATGCAAGGCGACAGCCGGAGAAGGTATCCTCACCTTGGAATGACAGCTTGATGATTTATAAATGTGTTGGGACATCGCGTGTATCACGGCCTAGCATGTTGAGAGTGTCACTCTAACACGGTCACGTCCAAGGCAAGGCCTCCGGACAAATATCCTTCGCGACCACCGTCACAACGGCCCAGAGCGAAATCTGCGTTTCATGTCAGCTGGAGGCCGAAAGTATGATGACAACGAGGCCCAGAAACGCCGAGGCTGAGCTCTTTCCATGTATTGAGATAGGACATGAGAGACGTACATTCACAGTCAGAGAGGTAGCTTCTTGCTGGCCTCGTCAAGGGTAGATAGCATAGTCGACTGCAACGTCGTATTAGGTAGGAGGGCAGCTTTCCTACCTGTGGAACGTTTCTCAAAAGAATCAACAACCTGAAAAACTTCACTGCAATTGCTCCAGATGTGTAAATCGCCTCACCAGTTGATAAATAAGTCCACAAAATAGCCATAAGTACTTCACCTCATGTCTAGTTCGGATCGTTCCATTTTGTCATTTCGATTCATTTGGTTGCACCTCAGATAAGAGTATCTAGGTCCATCTCCCGTATTCGCATTTAGCCAGACATTCATCGACCACTCTACTGCAATTCAAGGAAATACACCTATCGAGCATATATAATCTGAATTGATGTATCATTCCATGCGATCTTTGGTATCTACCCACATCAAAACCCGTCCGAACTGAGAGCTCAATTTTTCCCTAGTCGAGTTTTCTCCATCTACCGAGAGAGATAGAGAGAGCAACCAACCAACCAGCGCTTGGACACTTGGCCTGGTCCAGTAGCATCTGGGAGATTGCCATCCAAGACCGAAGCCGAGCAAGCACTAGGGTGCACAAAGGAAGGACGATGTATAACCGAGAGGGGGTGTTGCATGTCTGTTTGATTTCTTGAAACCCCAAATAGCAAGTATCAATGCTTCTTGTCCCATATGTTGCTCATCGTGTCATTGATGCGCTGTTGCTGCAGTCGGATCTGGTCGTCAGTCTGACCTCGGGCATTCCCTCGAGAGTCGATTTCCATGGCATCGACATCAGAGCTTGGTGGCTGTGCGCCCTCTGCAGGTCCATGGCCGCCGAGAGCTTCTTCTCCTTGGATCTGTTGGCCCTGGTCGTTGAGGACTTTACTGCCGTTGACCATCTCCGGCTTCGGCTTGGGATCCAGACTCATTGCACCGTCGTGGCCCGCGGCCATCAGTCCTCCGCCTTCGCGCAATTTGTTGATCGCTCGTACTGTGTCGATGGCTTTGTGTAGGGTTCTTCTGGCGTTGAAATTCTTCTTGACCGTAGGGAGGAGATCTTGGCCTTCGCCCACTTTGACTGGGCTGGTGGGGTCGTTGGATCTTATCCATGGATGCTGGAGGGCTTGGTGCGATGTCATACGTGCTCGCGGGTCGACCGTCAAGCATCGCTTAATGAAGTCTCGTGCTGGCTCTGATACGTTACGCCAATACTCAACCGGGGTGAACGAGTAATCGGCCGCTAAGATGGCCTGCATTTCTTCTAGGTTGGAATCTCGATCGAAAGGGGTGTATCCGCAAAGAAGGAAATATGTGATCACACCGATAGCCCAGATGTCACTAGATCACAATTCTGTTAGTATGCAGCAAAATACATCCCAGAGTTGATACATACACTGGCTTTCCATGGCCAGACTTCTTGAAAATTTCTGGTGCCATGTAACCAGGGGTACCACAAGTGGTAGTCAGGACATGAAACTGTTCCTCGTCCATGATTCTTGAAAGCCCAAAATCAGCGATGAGTAGATCTGCGTTATCTTCCGGTGTGCGGAAAAGTAAGTTCTCGGGCTTCAAATCTCGATGGACAATGCCATGATCGTGCAGGTAAGCAACCGCCGATAGTGTCGCTCGAATCAGGTCGGCCGCATCGGACTCGTAATATGAGCCTTTCCGACAGATACGATCGAAGAGCTCTCCTCCGAGAGCAAGGTCGGTGACAAGATATACTGAAAGGAGTTAGCCACAGGCGACAGTTTTGGAGATTTGTACGTGCGTACGGTTGTTCATGGTCTCAAAGTAATCGACCAGAGTCAGAATGTTGCGATGTCCAACAGAGACCCTTTTGAGAACAGCGATCTCATTGCGAACCTGTTGAGATCGTGTCAGGCAATATTTGCTGCTGTGTCTGATCTTTTAGACCTACCATATGCTCTCGACCAGCCATAAGGCGCTTGTTGATGACTGCGAAGCAGGGATAAATCAATATGGGTGCTCAAGATGCTCAAGGATGCACATAATGAATGGTACCTTTAGCAGCATAATATCTGCCCGTGTCGATGTGTACACATTCCTTCACCACCGAGTAGGAACCTGCGCCGAGTGTTTTTCCTGAAAGATGTAAGCCGACTGGTATGCTCTGCTAAGGTCTGCGACGCACCTGTCTTGTACCTGCAAGGCTGAATCTGGGGTTTCTGAGTGCCTGCCTGTGCCATCGCGGGAATGATTTCAGCCTTGTGAACTACTTCTTGCTGCCTAGACGGCTGTGATAGAGACGGGAGGTGTGGGATGGACGAAGAACGAGGGTGAGCGGCGCACGGTAAATACCAGTGGTGGGGGCGGAGATGGGCAGACAATGGGAGGACACTGCTGGCAAGAATGAGAAATAGAAAGCGTCGAACGAATTGTGAAGGAACTTGAGAAGTGTTGCTATCGTGGCCTGAGAAGCAGTCCAGCTGAAAGCCTCGAGTCAATCGCTGCTGATTTGATGCTTCAACAATCGTATCTGCGTCCTGGTCCCTCCAACTCCGTAGTCTCGACTCCAGTCTGCTTCCCCCTCCATGTCAGCGACTCCATTTGGCCTAGTTTTCCAATCACGTGCCATGTCTGGAGCCCTGCCAAATACAGCCTAGCCTCCAAAGATGGTAGGTTCGGATTTACGTTTCTCCCTCACTATCAATCTTTTTCCGCCTGGGCCAATCAAAACTTCTTTCAACAATTTTATCTGAGCATGAGTCAAATTTGACTTAGATAGAACTATTCTTTCAGACAACTCAGCGAGGTGTTCCTAGAGACTTGTTTGGAAAATCACGCTGGAGCTCTTGGAATATCAAAAGATGAGTCAACCAGCTAAAAATGAGAACCCAGTCCGGCTATGGGGTGGCAGGTTCACGGGCAAGACGGATCCCCTGATGGACCAGTATAACGAGAGCCTGTCAATAGATCGGGTCTTCTATGCTCAGGATATCCGGGGCTCAATAGCCTACGCAAGAGCAAACGTCAAGACGGGGATCCTCACACCAAAGGAGTTTGAAAAGCTCGAGGAAGGACTCATTGCCGTTCTCAAGGAGTGGGAAGAAGGCAAGTTCCAGGCCGCGCCTGGGGACGAAGACATCCACACTGCCAACGAGCGGCGACTAGGCGAGATCATCGGCACGAATGTCGCGGGAAAGCTGCATACTGGTCGGAGTCGCAACGATCAAGTCGCGACCGACATGCGCATGTGGCTTCGCGATGAGCTGGTTCTGATCGAGGGATACCTGGTCGATCTGCTCAAGGTCATTGCTCATCGTGCCAAGCAGGACATTGACTACATTATGCCGAGCTACACGCATCTGCAACGAGCTCAGCCTGTGCGGTGGAGCCAATGGCTGCTCAGCTACGCGACGGCGTTTCAATCTGATCTGGAGCGTCTGCGTTTTACGAAGAAGAACATCAACAAGCTTCCCCTCGGATGCGGCGCCGTGGCTGGAAATGCTTTCGGCATTGACAGAGTGCAGCTCGCAAAAGAACTGGGATTTGACGGTCTCATCATGAACAGCATGTCTGCAGTGGGAGACCGGGATTTTGTCGTTGAGGTACTCCAGTGCGCATCCACAATTGGCAGCCACTTGTCTCGATGGTCGGAAGACCTCATCATCTACAGCTCGTCCGAGTTTGGCTACGTGAAACTGGCCGACGCATACACTACGGGGAGCTCGTTGATGCCCCAGAAGAAGAACAGCGACTCGCTAGAGCTGTTACGAGGCAAATCCGGCAGGATATTTGGGTCCATGGCCGGTTTGATGATGAGTATCAAAGGAATTCCATCCACATACAACAAAGATTTACAGGAGAGCTTGCAACCCATGTTGGACACTGTCAAGACGTTGAAGGATGGTCTCCAGATTGCTGCGAGGTCGTTGGCAACTGCGACCGTCTCTCCAGATAAGATGCGCGCTGCACTGAGCCCGGACATGTTGGCGACGGATCTCGCTGAATATCTGGTCAGAAAAGGTAAGACTCGATTCCGATCATATCGCATCCTACCAGATGAACCTACCTTGCTAACATCGACGTAGGAGTACCGTTCCGCGAGACCCATCACCTGGCAGGCAGGATGGTCGCGCTCGCCGAGGACGAGAACAAAGGCATGGACGAACTCACCGTCAAGCAGTTCCAAGGTGTAGACAAGAGGTTTGGAGACGATGTACTGGACGTGTTTGATTATGAGCGCTCAGTCGAGCTCAAGAATACCACAGGGGGCACAAGTCGCCGAGCAGTCTTGGAGCAACTAGAGGCACTGACAAAGACGCTGGGGGTCTCTTGAACTCTGCTATGTTCCTCGCCACAGGAATCTGAGGATGGCAGGCCGACATTTGAACGGTATCTTCCACTTATTCCGAACTTGCTGAGGCCGAGCTCAAGAGAGGTTGCAATGGTTACCATTACGCAGTACGGATTTGAGAAGCAAGGTCGAAACATCTGCTTGTCCCGTTGTTTGGACATGTGGAGGGCAACGCATCTCAATGATACCCCTTATACCTTCCATGTGCCTGTCTTTTCTGGCTGTTACATGTCACAGAGATTTGCGTCTCTCCTGCCGGTGATTAGACCTAGGAGGTCCCAGCTCCCATTCTTCAGAAACCATGTCCAGCCGGGCAAGTCATCCACAGAGTCTGGCATCTTGTGCCAGACTTGAGTGATTCACATAGTGGGAATGGCCTCCGTTCCTCCTTTCCGCTTCGTCCCCCGTAGATCGCCATAAAAGAGATGTTGGACAAAGGTCATGCGATCGAGATACGAACCGTACCACAAATTGGCGCAAATGCCCCAATCACTTACCGCTCGCTAGTAACTCCCACGAGTGGTGAGCTGCCAGTCTCTCAGACGATGTTATCGAAGCCTGGAAAGAGAGTTCACGCCGCGCCGAACTTCTGTCTTGGCCAGAGATGGCGAGTGTTTCCGACCCATAGCCCCAAGGGCGGTATTGCGCCGGAGTGGCTACAGGAAAAGCCAAGCCCCACTTGGAAGTTATCGAAGTTTCGTCCTTGGGAAAAACGCTCGTGGAGACACAGCGGAGCCTTCACGAGCAGTCGGTGCGCATGTTTGGAGCCCGATTTCTGACCGATTATTCTCATTACCGAGTGTCGAGAAGTTTCGGTGCGGTGCTCAGATAAAAAGGTGCAGAGGCCCGGCCCGAGGCCTCACGGACCTGCGAACCTGGACTCGTCGAACAATCACTATTTCGACGTTCGTACACCCGCTGGTTTGTAGAGAATTTGAAGACCTGGCACAGATTCTGACCTTACCTGGGTACCGGGTGATGATATGTCACTGGTATGCGTGGCTTGCACGGCATGCATTTCCCTTTCCTGGCCACTTTTTGAGTGCTGCCACCGCCGGATACTCGGGTACGAACCAGTCTGGAACTGGTCGAGTACCCCACCCGTGCCACCAGTTGCATTCTAAGCTTGAGCTGTCACACTTGTCACCGCGATCTGACTTTTCGTGAGGATCATGCCTCCTCCTCAAACTATGCTTGTATTTGATCGTAACATGTGAAGCGCAGCCCACTCTGAAGGATGTAACAGACTATCTCTTCTGTACTACAGCCGCTCGGACCGTCTAACCCTGAGATGTGTTTGTTTGACACACAGAAACAAACATGTCTACAGCAGAAATTCTCACCAAGTGCACAAAGCCAAGACAAGTATGCACATAATGACCTGGATGGTTCTGCGAACCTCATCATTCGGAGGCCAATGATCGGCCCCGGCATGTTGATTTCATCTGGTGACCTCCGCCGGAACAGTTCGAAGCCCAATGGGGCGGTGTAAATGTCAATTTGGACAGATGCGTCCCAAGCACGAGGCTAGTAGTTGGGTGGAAAGACAGCGCAACTTTTACCCCTGTCCCAGGTCCTTGTGATCTCAATGCTCATCACTTCGTACTCTCCTCGATAGACAGAAGTAGTATGAGGGATTATCGGCTTGCTACGCGGCCACCATTGGAGGTGTCTGTACTGGGGAAAGCTCAAAAAGAAAGAGCTTCATATCAAGGTGATGTAGAAACAGAGCCCGGATTTGTTTTCCACATACTGCAGGAACCTGCATTGAAGCCAATGTGTCACGAATCAACCTGGAATTCCATCTGCAAGATGCATCAAGAACACACCTTCGCCCTCTACTCTCTATTAGCGTCCCAGAACTCCGGGTCTCCTAAACCCCACAACAGATGAAAGGCATGAATACGCTCTGGCTTGCAGGAACGTGCTTTCATTATTCAACAGTGGACTGTGAAACTCGTTTCCATTCATCAATCTTGGCGAACTTATGATGAACCGTAGTTCCGGTTGGGCGTTCAATGCGCCAGTCCGGACTCCGGATAGCTTGCCACCCATTTACCAGTAAATGGTTGAAGTTATGTCCGAAACCCAGTTTTGTGTTGGGGTTTGAGTTTTTCCTGGATCCCTTGAAACTCGGAAATGCCGTCATCTAGACCCACCAGGAACCACCGCCTTGGAGCGTCGTACGAAGTTCTGAGTACCTTTTCAGGTAGTTTCATGGCATAGCCAGCCTGAAATAATCTTGCGAGCGGTGTGACTGTTCTTTCCATCCAAGTTAATGAAGCTTCCATCGAAATAGTTAGACCGGCACCTACCTGAATACCCAGTAGGTTCATGTTTACAAGGTACCTCTTGATTGCTTTGAATTTGGTGAATGTATACAGGTTGCTTTGCCACTCCCACTTAGCAAGGACGGAATTGGGGGAGCAGTTTCAATTCTTTGCGGAGCAGTTCCTTCAGGAACCATGTGAGGAGGAGTAGAATTGGAGATCAAGTGGATCGTCTCACGTACTTCGTTTTTCAACGCTGGAAGGGTGTCGCGGGATGTCGATTGACTTTAGGTCCACAAACTGACAAGGATAAATCCAAACTCGTATTCCTACATACTCGTACACGACCAAATAAAATGTACTCGTAGAGGAATTCGAGTTCCGTGTCCCACAAACAATGTAAATCTTGTCCTGGGGCATGCCAGTGCAAGCCCGCGCACCCGAGGTGCTCGCTGCCTAGGTTAGTTAGGAGTTGAATTTCGCCCAACCTGGTCATAAGCGGCACGACCCGCTCGCCTGGGTCACTCGTTAGGGCCTTGAGGTTGAATCTCGGTGCTCGTACACTTGTAAGATACTGAGTACCGGGTACCTAGTGGCATTAGCTCGTGATCGCCTGAGAATGTCCTCGTGGTTCTTTCCACACCTCCGCGTTCTGAGACCCTAGATGATGCAATTTCTGTAGAGTCACGGGAAAATCAGAAGATTGCGTAACGGCAGTCGTTGCCTGACCACCTTCCACTAGTCTATTAGTGATTATTTGGCACATTGTTGGAGCTTGACTTGAGTCGGCATGATACTTTGATCATATATTGATTAGCAAAGCTTGACTGACTGGGGGTACGCTTACCAGGCTTTCGATAAGAACATAATCGATGGAATTAGGCTTTTAGCCGTAGTATTTCAAGTCATTCTGGAGTCTGGACGGATTGATGGCAGCCATGATTCTCAATTTCTCTACCTGCCGTTAGTGTTTGGGTCCTCAACCACGCTATCCAGCTGGCAATTTCTGGGCGGGCAGAACGGAATCCGCGATTTGGAGGGATGGCAACCAGCTATGACAGCATACGGATAGGCATCCCAGTGTTTTGAAAGGTTTTCTCAGCTCCCCGTTGGTGATGCCTTGTCACCGGATCCGCAACTTTGGTCCAACTTGCGCCAACCACACCATCAAATGCTGCGATATTCCTGAGAGTCTGACCCTGGCGTGTAGGCTTGTGGATCAGCACCAATAGCAGCAGGTGTTTCCAGGAGACTCAGCTAACGCCTAGGGTTCCTAGACTCATGCACAGAAGCACATTAGGATTCAAATTACGTCTTCGCACTTTCACCGTCAGCATTCACGGCCAATTCTCTTTGTTGCGTTCTCGGCACACTCCTCTTCAGTCCGAGATTGGAACGGGCATAGGAAGCCGAGTATTACATCCCAGCCACAAACATCCTCACAAAGTGAGACTGAACTTCCCTTGGCCACCACTGTATTGATGGTTGGGCCAACTATCGTCACGTGAATCTGTAGGGCTAGGTCAACAGCCGCAGGACCTGCCTCTGCTAAACTTGGAGCCTGAGCGATCCAACAAACTCAAATCAGGCTGGCGAAACCGATGTCAGAACTGCAGAGCGCGCGGGCCGGGAAGTCGTTGCTTCATCTTTGCCAGCGGTTGTTGAACCTTCCTGGTGAAACATTTGGGATCCCGAGGAGTGTGAAGAATTGTGTCCAAAGCCTAGCACTAGACAAGAATCATACTAGTTGAAGTAGATCTAAGCAAGCTTCGGGAGACAGGACTCGGATGCGCCCGGTACTGGCTGTTTGACGGTTAAAAACAGAGTCCGCTGCTACATCGTCAGAGTTGCATCAACATTCTGACGTGGAGATAGTTCACTCGTGTATCCCAGACAAGTTTTTGTGGTATCGAGATAACAAAATCCAGGCCTCGTCAAATTTGAACACATAACAGATGGTTATGGGAGAAGAATGACACTCCTGCTCGTCCAGAAGGATGTACCATGGACAACAATTAGCCTGATAGTCAATAACAAAAATAGGATTGTGTAGAAAGTCCCCCTTTCTCCTGGATTGTCCTAAACATTTAGTACAAATCATCGGCGATCCGACATGAAGTCTTTGTCGGTCTTGACCCTTTAATCCAGCACATGGGCTGCAGATGCTATTGGGTTCCGGACTGTTGGGTTTCTGCTTACACGTTCGGGTTCTTGGTGATTGAAGATTAGGAAAGTTTGTTCCAGCTGATTGCGGGCATTTGCTAATCTGTCCACTCTCGCAACGGATTGGCTGTTTCCTGCTACTTGAAGAGAAGTTCCACGTGCGAGCCACATTCATTCTTCGTGTGGAGATTTCGTTGATTGTGCTGAGAATTAGTATGCAACCTGTCTACTTGACTTTCAGAGTGGGGTCCATGTATCCGTGGCCTTGAAAGCGTCAATAGCGTGCAGCCTGCCCATTTTCCTTTAACACCTTAATTAGCGGATTGCTGAGCATACGGTATGAATATGCCACGTTTCCAGGCTATATTTTGAACAAAGCAGATTGGATGAACCGTAGGTAAAGCCCACAGAGTCAGACGTTGATCAGCGTTGGCGTTAATGTTGATTTAGAGCCTTTAATATCGACGCATGGCGCGATACCCAAGACCCAGGACTGAAATCCACGAAGGCACACCCGCAGTCCTCAACCGTTTCCAAGTACAATCGCTCTGAAGGCACTGATCGTCAACTTTCCTTGCACCTCCCCTCCTGTGGCTTGACTTTTGCGGTCCTTCTGGCATGGCCGAATCGTGAGTTTGCAGCCCTTGGCCCCTTTATGAAGCTGACCACGTCGGGCATTCCAGCCAGTCGAACAGGTATGATCGCAAGATCACATACCTTGAGCGAGAATACCAAGATTACTCCTTCAGACGTGAGATATACCTCGCACCAATTGACCTGGTCAGTTCCGAAAATTCGAACCTCGGTGTTGAAAAAGCTCACCGATTGGCGCAGGAGGAAGAGACCCGACTTCAAGATCAGCATGAGATGTTGAAACTTATATATCATGATTGGGATAACGCACTCCACCCAAATTTTATTCAGGATCCAGAGGCGATTCTTGACTGTGGATTTGGATCCGGGAACTGGGCGTATGATTTAGCAGAATACGATTCAAATTGCTCAGTAAGTTGCCCTCACACGGCGCTGCGATGAATCATATTCAAGGCTGGTCAGGTTACGGGAGTCGACATATGCCCCTTAATGGCACCAACGGATCAACTGGAGAACATGGATCTGCAAGTGAGTTCAACAATGATCGTCAGTGGCACTTGTCAATGCCCTGATTCTTTTGATTGAATAACGGTCACCAAGGGCCTTGCTAAGTAGTCGTCAAGATCGCCAATCTGAATGAGCGTTTGGATTTTGCTGAGCCAGCAACATTCGATCTAATTCACTCTCGCTTTCTCGCAAGCGGAATCGCGGTAAATAGATGGCCGAATTACATACGAGACATACACAGGTATGGTAAAGCTCCAATCTTTGATCCGTTCGCATTTGACAGGTAACACCGTGACAGGTTGCTGCGGAATGGGGGCTGGGTGCAGATAACTGAGTGGGACTTGACTTTCCGCTCGGACACAGGAAACATGGATGACCTGCAGGCACTGCAAGAATGGACAAGACTGTACATTGAAGGGCTGGGGCGGACACATCGTGCTGAGGGGAGAAAAAGTGCCAGGGTGACACATGATTGCGAGACTTGGTTGAGAACGGCCGGTTTTGTCAACGTGAGCTCCGATGTTCGAGACGTGCCGACCTGTACGTGGCAGATGGGTAGGTCTATATGAAATATTGAGAGAAGTTATGGTGAATTGCTCGGCTGACAACTATCCAGACGAGCGGCAGCGAACAATCGGCGCAGCCAATCTGTCCAACCTCAAAGACCTCATTCGATCATTAGCCCAATATCCCATCGTCAATCGAGGTGTGCGCAGCTTCGAAGAGTTTGGAGCACTGGTAGAGGCAGCTTGCAGCGAACTTGAAAATGCTGCTGCTCGCCCGTACATCAGACTGTAAGACCTCGCCATGGAGCCACGAAATGTGACTGACCACTCGGACAGACACACCATGTTTGGCATGAAAACATGAGACTCGACGCAACAAGCGAAGAAGTCGCCATTCCAACATGATATAAACTCACACGGTCGTAGAGCTATGCTGAATGTTCGTCAGAAATATACCAGTCTTGCAGATCAAGTCGCCTAGACGAGTCTCTCGTGGGAGAGCTACAGATCCTCAGTTGACAAGATCTTGCATCAGATCAAGCGCCAATAGGTGGCCCGCTCGCTCGAGGCGTTATTCCACAACTCTGCCAAAGCGGGTATCATGAGTGTGGTGCGATTCTTGAGGCCCAGGGATCACACTTTTCTTGCATTCAATTCCTCGAGGGTGCTATTAACGAGGTCCCTCGGGATATGGTTTCATGGTGCTGAGCATCGAGTTCAAAGATATGTCACAGGTTATCTTTTGCTGCGTTGAACATGTTCAGTACTGAGTATTGCTTCAAGGATGATGTTCGGTTGCGGCACCTTCATTTCGTCAAGGTCGTGCGGTCCAAAATCCCTAGGTACTAGTATGATGGTGATGCTAACACTGCAACCATGCAGTGTTGATTGAGGATAGAGACGGCATCATTGGCAACCATTATTGCTTGGTAGATGCCAACCTGACGATTTCGGAGGTATTGCTATGTCCTCCTCCTAAAGCGTTAGCGAGCAGTTACCTAAGTACCTTGAGAGAATTTGGTCCCTAAGGCGCTTGCGATCAGAAATATTCTGGTGAGGCAGTAACACAGTCTAGGAAGGTCCAATTTCGACATTGCTCAAAGGACACTTCTTTCTAATTGACAGGTGTAAACTCCTCTAAAGGGCTTCCCCTGAAGGATGGAAGCACGTGTTGCCACGTGACATTCACAAAAGTGACGTTGCACATTATGTCAGCGGTAGATGCAAATGCTTGGCATATAATTTTTGCTGGAGTTCTCCCGAAGTTTGAGCTTGACGTTGAATGGTGTCCATACACTGAACAAGTACACTGGCCACGCCCTAGGTCCGGGTGATCTATGTTGCATCTGTATTGAAGCATAGCAATGCCTTCTACGTACAAGAAAGAAAAACCGTGGGATGTTGACGGAACAGACCACTGGACGGTACGATCAAGGCATGTTCTGACTTGCGGCTTGCGACTAACTGGGACGATCCTTCTAGGTCGAAGAATTCAAACCTGAACATAATGTTGCCGGCACCTTCACCGAAGAGTCCTCCTTTGCGTGCCTGTTCCCCAAATACAGAGAAGTGTACCTCAAACAGGCTTGGCCTCTCATCACCAAGGCTCTAGAAAAGAAGGGAGTTGCTTGTACACTTGATTTAGTTGAAGGTCGTATGGAAGTTAGGACGACGAGAAAGACATTCGACCCTGCTGCTATCTTGGATGCTCGCGACCTTATAAAGCTGTTGGCTCGCAGTGTTCCCGCCCCACAGGCTATTAAGATCTTACAGGATGACACGGCATGCGACGTCATAAAGATACGAGGCCTGGTCCGAAACAAAGAACGATTTGTGAAACGAAGGCAGCGTCTGCTCGGACCCAATGGCTCTACTCTGAAAGCGCTTGAACTTCTCACCAGCACTTATATTCTGGTTCAAGGAAACACGGTCAGCGCAATGGGTGGGTATAAGGGTCTCAAGGAAGTTCGAAGAGTGGTTGAGGATTGCATGAACAATATCCATCCTATCTACCATGTCAAGGAACTTATGATTAAACGAGAACTTGCTAAAGACCCGGAGCTCAAGAACGAGAGTTGGGATAGATTTCTTCCACACTTCAAGAAAAAGACTCTTAGCAAGCGACATGTTCCTCACAGAATCACCGACAAGACCAGTAAGGTCTACACACCATTCCCTCCACCCCAAGAAAAGAGCAAAATCGATTTGCAAATCGAAAGTGGAGAATACTTCCTCGCCAAGCAGGCTAAAGATCGTGCGAAAGAGCATGAAAAGCGCGAGAAACAGAAAGTGAAGAAAGAAGAAAAGCAACGCACTCGAGCAGAGACATTTGTTGCGCCGGAAGAAGGCGTCGATAAGGGTACCGAGCTCAAAAAAAAGAAGAGAAAGAATACAGATGAGAACGACCACCCCTCGACGACCAAGAAGGCCAAACACCGGAATGGTTGAGTACGAGTGAAGACGAGTATTGAAATCATTCCACAAGGCTGGACTACTCAACCTTAATGATCAGATTGCAACCTTTCGCAAAGCGATATGATGCAGGGATGCCCTAGCTACGTGCTTGCAATTTGAGATGTGGGACCGGGAAAGCATGAGCTTCATCTGCCTTGACAGTATGTGAATCAGTCATTGACTCCATCCCGCGATGGATATCAATGCCTCCGCGTACTGTTGAGTACTGGATGGGGGTACAGATCAGGCTACGGATGCTCCTTTCGTTCTAGGAAGCGGTTCTGTGTGGGTTCAAGCCTCAACCTTTTGAGATCATGCTGCTTACCTCTGGTCTAGGCAGTGATCTCAAACCTTACTACTGCCCCATCAAAATGCTTCACTGCTACATCAGTTGGGGTGATGGTTTGGAAAACTTGGCACAGTGGTGGCCCAAAGGCACGATTTAGCCAGCGCAGGCTACTCCTGATCCACTGATGTGATCCATCGACGAGTGCTGGCGTTGCCTCGCACTAGGACTAGTTTACTCGCGCAGAGCAAACAAACAGTGCAGACCATGTGAAGATGGAGCCAATATCAACTCAAATCCCGACCGGCAACTCAAGTAACCAATGAAGACCGGGAGATACCCACTTCGGAGAATCTCTTGTTCGACATTTAATCCGACGCTCAGTCTTATCCCTTTCTGCTCTAGCATGGAATCATCTTCGTCTTCTGACGTGCTTCTAGCGCAAACTCTTTTTTCCTCCATGCAACATCAATCCTAGAGCTTATGGAGTAGAGTACCTCGTACCCACCCCACCAGATCAAGACTTTGCGTTGAATGATGCGATCAGGACGTTCACATTCAGCTCTTGTCAACGCCAGTAGACTCGTCTCACAAGCGAAGCGGCACAAAACTTTGAAATCCTTCAACTTGGCACGTTGTTTCGGCTACATTGCTCAATATCTTGGATGGACTATAATCAGTAAATGACATACTTCGAGTCATTGAAACATGAGCTACATGCTCAGCCCACGCTCGATACGAGGCTAGGAGATAGTGGACCCAACCTGGATTGATAAGGCAGCATGCAGGAACAGACTCCATCCTTGTCCTGGGAGCATAGGGGCAGCTGCTCATGCCTACCATAGCTTCAAATCCATGGCCGCATCGGTCCCTCGGCCCGTGGTTGCGACTGAGAGAATTTGAGGAAATGTACTACGGTGTTTGATCGGTGTCACGTCCAGAGCCCTGGCTGCACAGGATTTTGGATCGGAAAGACACTCCGTGCAGCCACAGGAGCGATTCAAGTGGACATTCACGCCATTCGCTTTCCAAGGTCCAGGTGCCATGATTGGTCGGCTAAGATATCCCCGTTGCAGCATTTCGACCCACCGAAATTGAGGCTAGAGTCCAGACCTCTTCCCAAGGCGGCTGGTCGCCCCCAAAGTCCCCAATGAGAGCCGAGTTGCCACAACGCACGGCCGGTGCTGACAATCATGGAAGAAAGTATCGCCGCTCCGGATCCCCGCTCTCCAAGCCTCTTCACTTGAGCTTTTCCTCAACTGTATCTTGCACACCAATCAGACACCGTCGCTCGAATTGACGCTCACTACACATCCTGGGGTTGCTCTTTGGGTTTAGTCTGGATCAATCATGCCCCATTCCTCCCCATGGGATTGACGGCGCACCCAATTAATTACTCACGTACCAGACTTTTGTTTGGGCCCTTGACAATGCTTCACGCGACCTCAATGGGCTGTCTTGTGCTCGTCGCCCAAACTCTATTCCATGGACAAGCTGGTCGCTGCACATTTTCATCATGCAAAGCTATCCACTTACCTACAGCGACAGGGATGCCCAAGAAATGAGCAGGCTAAAGCTCCACGGCCGGAGTGTGAACACGATGTTTCTCCAAGCTTCAAGGGCGAGGGGCATTAGACCATTGACGAGAGCTTTGGCAATCTTCAGTCTATATAAGTTGTAGTTCAAGTCCACTGCAAATCATCACCTCAATCATCAGCTTCTCCTCTCTTCATCAGACTCTAGCAGCATCAATTACAAAAGCAAGGACACTGCCACTCTCAAGAGTTCCTCTCGACTTCATTTATTGTCCACCTCCAACCGATTACCCAGTGCTCTGACATCCACTCATCTCCACTAGAAGGAATCTATACCAGACCTTGTCACATCCTCCACCATGTCAGGCAACGACGAGGCGATCACACAGCGTCAGCCTTCCAATGCTGACGCAATGTCCAACATTGGTCGTCGCAAGAGCACCGTGGTCAACCAGGGATTGACTGGTGCTTCCGCCTTGACCGTCAGACAGTCCATCTTCCCCATTTCTCTCGTCACCATCCTCTTCTTCCTTTGGGGCTTCGCCTATGGATTGCTCGATGTCCTCAACGCCAAGTTTCAAACCTCTCTCAACATTACCGCAGCCAAAGCTGGTGGACTGCAGGGCGCTTACTTTGGTGCCTATTTCATCGGTCCCTTAACATACTCCGGCTGGTTTGTTAGGAAGTTCGGATACCGCTGGACTTTCATCTTGGGCTTGTGCATCTATGGCGTTGGAGCTTTGATGTTCTGGCCTTCGGCAGTTTATTCCTCCTTCCCCGGATTTTGCGGCAGTCTTTTCATTGTCGGATCTGGTCTCTCAACTCTCGAGACTTCTGCCAACCCATTCATCGCCACTTGCGGGCCTCCCAGACTCTCTGAGTTCCGTCTTGAGCTTTCACAGTCATTCCAAGCCGTCGGCTCTGTGGTCGCGCCCCTCCTTGCCTCCCGTGTTTTCTTCAAGGAAGTTGGCAGCAAAGATCTCTCGCATGTCCAGTGGACCTACGTCGGCATCGCAGCTTTTGTCTTCCTGCTCGCTGTTGTCTTCTTCTTCAGCCCCCTTCCAGAAGTCACGGATGCGGATATGGCTCTTCAAGCCGAGCAATGTTCGGATCTTACTGGCTATCAAGAGAAGCCTCTTAGCAAACAATACAAGCTGTTCTTCGGTGTCGCAGCTCAATTCTGCTACGTTGGTGCTCAGGTTGCGGTGGCTTCTCAATTCATCCGGTACAGCGAGGAGTCTGCTGGCCTCACTGAAGCTCAGGCATCCGACCGATATGCCATTGGCCAATCTTTGTTCGCCATCGGTCGATTCGCTGCCGCCGGATTGTTCATGTTTGTCAAGCCTCGCCTTGTCCTCTTGGTTTTCATGACCGCCATTATGATCTTCATTGGTGCTGCCATCGGTGTCCAGGGTGAGGGAGGTGTCGCCATGCTCTCGCTTGTGCTCTTCTTCGAGTCATGCATCTTCCCTACCATCTTTACCCTTTCCATTCGTGGTCTGGGCCGACACACCAAGCGTGGTTCTTCCTGGATCGTTGCCAGTGTCTGCGGTGGTGCGCTGTTCCCAGCTCTTACCGGTCTCGCTGCCGATCACATGCACAGTTACCACAAGGCTATGTGCGTTCCCCTGGTTGGCTTCTTCGTCAGCTTCGTCTTCCCCATCTATCTCAACACTGTCTGCGCTCGCGAACTCGATGGTTTCCGTGAGACCAAGATTGGATACGTCGATGAGCGACGAGGAACCATCATTGGTGATATCAATGATGTCCAGACGTTCGAGGAGATGCATAAGAGAAGCTCTGTCAACGTCGAAAAGGTGTAAATCTACAATTTGTCTCAATCACATCTTGCCGACAATTTCATACATTACTACAAGAGTGTAGCAGATACACTGCTTCCTCACGAGTCTCAAGGGGTGTTGTGGAAAGTGGCTACTATGGATGGTGGAAGGGGGAGAATCTCGTATGATTCACGATAGTTTATGATACCAGGTTATTGAATACATTTTCCTTGTTGAACACTGAACAACCTCAATTCTGCATGACCAATCTTTCCCCATCAGTTCAAGTAGTGCACGTGCGTCTTGCGCCTTGCAACAAACAAGAAGCAATTCGCATGACTCCTTTCCACAGAGGAAAAAATGGCTGGGGGAAACACGACCTGCGTTGTTTGCGGGGTAATTCCATAGCATCGACGCGCAGACAAAGCCTCAACGTCATTCGTGCAGTAGATGATTGCAGGGACTTCCTCAGGTCGAGACCTTGGCACAGAACAGAGTTTCATGATTGAAGATCTGAGCATCATCACCGTCCAGCAATGCGTCAAGGATAGCCGACTGACCCAGAACTCTCTTTTTCGAGGGTTCTTCCCATCACCAAGTCACGCCTGCCCAGCAGACGGCCCTGACGGAGGTTTAGATCTTGTGACCGATCAACCTCTCACGGATTCCGCAAGTATAAACTATACGAGAAGCACTTCCGGACTCCGTCCATGATTCGCTGAGATAAGCTTCGCTACAATGAAGCCTATTCTACCATTCGTAGGCCCACCTTGGCATTTCGCTCCCCCCTCAGCACCTTCTCCATATTGACAGCTTTCACTCACTCCAGTGACCGAGAGGAAAGTCTTGCTCCTTGGAAGCTGCCCAAATACGATGGTCGACTAGAGTCCAAGTGCGGGGAGGAGCCGTCTCGTCGCCACCTTTGACCTGACAGACGACGGAGAAACATTTCACGATGAGAATTGACTGCCCGGACTAAGCTACCCATCAATAGTCTTTAGATTATTACTGGGAGGGAAAATCGTCCGCCTGCGTGCGGTGGGATCGACAGCAAACTTGTGGCGATGAACCAAGACATACAATTTGTTAGTCTGAGCCGTTGTATCCGTCCACCGCCCATAGCAGAGCCGTGAGATCAATATGGAGAAATCGGAGAAAGACCATCTCCTCGTCGATCAACCCTGCATGATCACGTCCACTTCACTGCCATCTCTTTCTAAGCCTGGGAAGCCGGGGCTTTCGCATCCACTGCATCTGATCGATGCTATGGAGAAAGTTACCGTTTTTTCTCTCCAATACATCGACAAGAGTGCTCGGTTGTATGAACCCAAAGGTTAATCTCAGCATCATACAAGAGATAGAGTTGAGCACTTTTATCATATGGTTGCTTGTTGATCCACAATGCGGCTCTTCGTGAGGCTAGCCTTTAATTAATCTAACGAAGATCAAGGGCTGAGGGCACCCAGGGATCCGCATCTCCGGAGCAGTCCATTCCCTGCTCGCCCAGAGATGATCACCTTCACCCCAAGGACCCCAAATAAATGACCCCTAATCCATTTCTTGCTTCTCTCCAATGTGCTATTGTTTGTGTTCCGCCCGCAAGGCTGCACCTCATAGACTACATTGTATACCGACCAACCATTGTCAAGAACTAGCGCATTCGCTTCTAATCTCTATTACACAGCAGAGATTAAGGAGGGGCTCTATTAGAATGTTCGTTCCTACGATTTAGTGGTCCTGATCAGCCCCAGGGGCAGCTGGAGCTTACATACCAAGCTGGAGGGAGCAATACGGGTCTTAATGCCCTGCCGAGTCAATTGATCTGCCACCTTGCATGCACCCAGCATGACCAAGCGAATGTATGAGGCTCAATGGCTGGACTTCATGCACGTTGAAACCAGTTGGTCCGAGCATGTGAGCATAACCACTGCGATGGGATCCTCCGCCTCTAAACTCACACCCGATGTCCTTCCGTAGCGGTGCCTCCCTAACATACTTCGTCGACATACGACAGCGTAGCGTGGGCTCCTTGGATCTCGGCGAAGGCAACATTGCCCCTGTTCATCTGCTCAGTTTGTGGCTCATATCAGTGAATTTTCCGTCGTGCACTTTGCGAAGAAACTTCTATGGCCGCTTCAGAGTTGTTCGTCTTTTATGGCGAGCAAACGAGGCAAGCGGAGATTTTCTAGATATTAGATGCATAGATAATTCACCAAAGCCTATTCCCATCAATTATTTGCCATCTTTCGAAGAACTTAGTTGTGTGTAGCATTTTTGCCTAACAGTGCAGGATCTAGGTACCGAGGTTACTTAGAAGGCTGCCAAGTGGACGATAAATAATCGACCACAATAATGATCAAGCAGTGATCGCAGGGCTCTCGGTGCATCTAACCTCCTATTATGGATATTTATATTGGTAGTATCACGCTGGGGCCCCAGGAAACAACTTTTTACCCATCTAATGGTACTCAGAATCGTGATTGTTGATGGCTACACTCTGGAACTGGGGGAAACGCCGCCCAGCTTTCGATTCGACTTTTCTCGAGGTTCGGCTATCGGGACCGCAACTCGGAGATCCGGAGAAACCCTTTAATTGCCATTTCTCAAGTCTATGTATGCAATATCGGCTCGTACAGGGTTCCTCTGGGGAAGCCGCCCTCCACTTTCGAACTGTCGGTGATAGATGGATGTAGGACCAACGGAAGCTGCGATCGGTGTTGCGACTGCAAAGTCTGGTCGGATCTCACTTAATGTCTGCGCACAGTGTAGAGCGCGAAAGGTAAGCCACGTTAACACGCCCATTGCTGCTTCCATAGGACCTGGTTGTGTGAAAGACGACTGACTAGAGCTGGCATTTGAAGGTAAAATGCGATGGTCAGCGCAATACGTGTGGTACCTGCGAACGTTTGGGTTTCCGGTGCAGCTTCTTGCCCCAGGCTGCTGACGGAGACCAAGCTGCAGCAACCTCACAAAGCGTACGCCACCGAGCCAGGCGAGCCTGCATCACTTGCCGTGCTTCAAAAACTAGATGTACCGGCGAGCAAGTTCGATGCAATAGGTGTCATAAGAAGGGGATCGAATGTATATTCCCAACGAGAAGTCGTGTTTCATCCTCATCCGTTCATCTACTCTCACCAGAGTCTTTCAGTCGCTCAGGAATAACAAGCCAAACAAGATTGCCAAGCCATACACCTGAATGTGTGGATGATTTCGAAATTGAGCACGAAGATGAGATAGCTCGCCAGCCGGCATCGCTTCAATCTAATCGGTATGTTTTATTGTCCAAGTAGGCGTCGGGAATGTTCTAATTCACTCTACCCAGCATGGGATTTCCCAGTAAAGAGACCGTGATGCAGAGTATTGAAGACTATTTCCGACACATTCACCCTATCTCATACTTTGCCTTTTTGCACAAAGCATCAGTGATCCAAGGTTATGTCAAAGGTTACGCTGATGATGCATTCATTCTCGCGCTCTGTGGTCTCACAAGTCAGATGTTGGGTTCAACACCAGAAGTTCAGCAGCAAGCCGCCAAATGGATTGAGAGAGCTCAAAATATGGTCCTGCAAAATCTGGAAAGACCTTCCATCTTCAAGATCCAGGTAATGCTGTTGATTATTGGGTACAAAGTTCATCTGCACGCTATGTCGTCCGCGTTTATGCTGCTGCCACTGGCCGCAAGGTTTGCTTTCGCAATGAGACTCAATTATGAGAACCCATCGTTGTGTTGGTTAGCTCAGGAAGCAAGAAGGCGAGTGATCTGGGCAATATTTCTTCTCGACACAAAAGCAGCAGCAGGCCTCACAGAATTTACTACCTGCGCGTTGGAAACCATCCACGTACAATTGCCATGCCGAGAAGAAGACTTCGAGCTGGACAATCCGCAAGTTACGGGCAACCTAGAATCGATTTCCTTACAGCCTCCACCATACATTGGCCTCTTTACCCAGTACATTCGTATCATGAATATTCGAGATCGTATACTTCGGTATGAAATGCTGTCAACATTTTACTGGATATGCAGGACTGACCCTCCATACAGGTTCACCAAACAAGTTGCAGGAACTGGCAAGATTGAGTCCAATCCAGAGCAAGCCGTCAGCAACTTTGAGAGCGAACTCCATTTGTTTGCAAGCACGCTTCCCCAGTCGTTGGGCTTCTCGACAAGAAACCTGATGCTACGTGCTTATTCCTCAGAATTATCTCAATTCATCATGATCCACGTCTGGTGGCACCAATGTCACTGCGATCTCTACAGGCTGCTCTTTGATGGTTTGCAAGAGGCTGTGTCAAAGCGAGTGCTGCGGGAAATTGACCCTGAGCTGATATCTTATTGTAGGGCCAGGTGTCTTGACCATGCTCGAGCTCTGTCAGCAGAAATATTTGCGACTTTGCTTGTCGCCGATATAAATATCAAAGTCATGGATAAGGACATAGCTGTTTGCGCTTATCAGAGTGCCAGGATAATATCCCATGGCTTTCGAACAACTGCTGAGCGGGACCATCCACTTATTGAGTCAGTACTGACACTGGTCAGTAACTGTTCTGCGGTCTTGAACAGGTTCTGTGCAAATTCGCCTTCGGCGCTAGACATTGTAAGTTTGAAGAGATCCTCCAACTTCCTAGTGTTGATAGTCGATCTAGGCACGAGAAATCGACAGCACACTTGCGGGTCGGATCTCAAGCCATTCATCTGCGAGTGAACCAAGTTCTCCAGCTGGTTCCGTAAATATGTCTTCCGAGTTACCGAACATACCAGCCGCGCCTCGACTGAGACAAGTCTTTTCACGCCACAGCTATTTCAGAGCGTCGGGCTTTATTGATGACAGCTCGAGGTTGGTAGCACCACTCGACAGTATGAGTACCGATCAACGAGATGCCTTGCCTACGTTCAGTCCCAGTCCCAGAGTCGTGCGAGAGGACCACGCCGATAACCCAAATACCTCCAAGGACAGCACTGGAAATGGATCGGATACGGGGACTGCACATCACAATTCAGTCTTGATAAATACCCGAATCCCCTCCCGCACCTTGGTTGCGCCATTACCAGGCCATTCAAATCATGGGTTCAGAGGCCAGCGTGAGGATATGACTGAGGTTGACTGGTCCAACGACGGCGCATACCAAATGGCATGGTCCTCGTTTGACCCTTGGATAAGTGGATCTTATGACCAAGATAACTCTCACGTGCAAGATTTCATGGCAGCGACATGGGAGCAATAGTATAAGACCAGCTTTATGATATGACGAATAACATTCCCCATGCCCGCGAACGACCCTCCCGTTGGGGCGTTTCGGATCAGAGGCCTGGTATCGGTTCAAACAGCATGATACTACTGCGAGGCTATGCAAATTCTATTGTGAATCTAAAGGAATGAAAAAAATCTCATCACTCTATGGCATGTCCGTTCACTTCTTGACCTGCTCGTTCCAGGCGTTCTAGCAACTGTTCCCTCGGAGACTTCAGCTGAACTTCAGGAAATCGTGCATCCTTTTGCCATGGTAAGAAGTCCGATCCACCAACCATCCAACGGAAGATGTCACTTTCCATGGTCCGCGCGACGCCCGCATACTCAGGGTCGTGGGCTAGATTATGCATCTCTTCTGGATCGTTGACACGGTGATACAACTCTGCCGGTTCGTAAAGTCTATAGACATATGTCCACTGTTTATCTCGTATGCTGATGGACTTACCCACTAATGCTGTATCCTGGTGTTGTAGGCCAGCTTTGATGTCATAAGGGTAAGGTGCTTGCTCCAACAGTGGCTCCTCGCTGATCAGAAAACCTCCTTCAGTGAAAGCGTACTTCTTGTGCTCCGGCTTTCCGTCGATCAGTACTGGGACTAATGATTGGCCATTGTGGGGGAAGTGCTCTCCTATCTCACACAGCTCGAAGATGGTTGGGACAAGATCAACCATTTCGGCCATGACATCCGTGACCTGGCCCTGTGGGAGCCCGCCGCCGCCGACAATGAGCGGTTCGTGAACCAAAGTTTCAGATAGCCCCGACGGCCACTTCTCAATCAAGCCATGATCTCCAAGATATTCACCGTGGTCTGTGAAGAACATGGTCACCGTTTCATCCCAAAGCCCTAGCGAATCGATTTTGTTAATGATTCTCCCGAATTGGTCATCCAATCGAGATATCATCCCGTAGTAAGTGGCCTTGATCTCGGCCCAGATTTCAGGCGTTGCGCGGTGCGTTCCATATTGTTCACGAATTACTTTCATATATCGCGGTTCGTAACCTGTCTTGGCGTCTGGGGTTGACTTCACCATGGGCATCGCCGAGCGATCGTAAAGAGAGAAGTACGGCTCCTCGACCTGGAATGGGCAATGTGGGAAGAGCAATGGCATGAAAAGGACCCAGGGTTTGTCGGTGGGTGGACAATCAAGCCAGGCCAGCGCCGATCTGACCACCGCATCATCATAGTCCGAGGCGTCAGATGCGTTCCGGAGGCCTTTGTAGAACAATCGAGACCAAATATTTTCGTTTTCTTCGTTATCAGGCACACCTCCGCCAGTAAACTTAGGCACGACCTCTGGAGTTTCGAGGAATCCATACTCCGTCACGCTTAATTCGGTGACAGTTGGCGCAAAAGTGTCGCCCCTGGGAGCAAGGCAAGCTACATGGTAGCCATTCTCTTTGAGACTTCGGAACATGTTCGGCTCCCAAGGCTTGATGAGATTCTCCAAGCTTCGGTGCCCACTCACGTGCGGATAGGTGCCCGTGAACATAGAGCATCTCGACTGTGAGCAGACCGATGCCTGAACAAAGCAATTACTGAAAAGCGTGCCCCTGCGACTGAAGGCATCGATGTTGGGCGTCTTAACAGGGCAGACTCCTTCCGTTGTGCAGCCCAAAGAATCATAGCGAAGCTGGTCTGGCATGAATATCACCAGGTTCGGCCGATGCTGGCCATGCTTGCCGGTAATTTTTAAGGGGCATGGTTTGGCAGGTAACGAGTGTGACATGTTGGTCTTCGATGCAACCGTCCAGCGTCTGCCTTGACTTAGTGGAGAAGACGGGTGGACTTCCCTTGCTTTCGTTGTACCACAAGGAGAGTAAATGGTTGAATATTTCGAGGTTCGCAAGATGAAGACTCAAAATGTTCGATAGTTTGAGAGGCAGATATCTTGCGTGATCGAAAAATCTTCAACACTGCCCACAGCTAGAAGCAATTTCATCTCTAAGACCAAAACGACCTGAAGTAATGCTTGAAAATTACCAATTGGTGAAGGAAACCATCAGGTCATCCT
This sequence comes from Exophiala bonariae, assembly GCF_035927105.1. NCBI lineage: Eukaryota > Fungi > Ascomycota > Eurotiomycetes > Chaetothyriales > Herpotrichiellaceae > Exophiala > Exophiala bonariae. Next base: position 451,492 of record NW_027042501.1, read on the forward strand.
CACCATGGAATTGGTCGGTGCTCCGAGTGCCGCATATATCGGCTTCTCGGACCTCTTCGTCGGCACCGGAACAACACCTTCTAATTAACCGCATATCAGATCAGCGAGCATACGATCTACCAGCTTGTTCAGCATCTCCGAAAGGCCGAAATCAATTGCAATTTTTCATTACTTGCTGAGGATTCTACAATGTTGCCATTTCTTAGTGTATTGCACAATCGTCTACATTGTTTCGAATCGGGGCTTCCAGCCTGATTGAAAGAATGATGCAGGGGTGGGCACTATTGCTCGCCAGAGAATAAGTACATCGGTGTGACACGGTGCATACCCTCAGCTGCCCTCAAATCCCAATATATCAACATCAGCACCAACAAGATGGGCTTCGTACCTCAATTCCAGTATTTTAATACCAAATTAGCATTAACGTGCTCTCTTATTGCCTTTTCATCCTTCAATTATGGCTTCGACAATCAAGGATTCGCCACAAGCCAGGCCATGGACGCCTTCACCCGCAGATTTGGGGTCTTCATCGCAAAGCAGGGAAAATACGTCCTCGAGCCTTACTGGCTATCATTATTCAATAGCTTAAACTACATTGGATTCGCTGCCGGTATGATTGCAGATTGCGATAGATTTCAGATTCTAACTATGCATATAGGAGTAATTATTGGCAGCCTGATCAGCAAGCGATACGGCCGAAGGATGTGTGTGTTCTGTATGAGCTGCTACGCCTTGATCACCGCGACGATAGCGGTCACATCGGCCAACAGAGAACAAATAATGGCCGCAAGGATATTGAACTATTGTTACGTGGGCATGGAACTGGCTGTGATCCCGACATATCAGTCCGAGATCGTGCCTTCGCAGGTACGCGGTTTCATCGTAGGCACCTACCAACTAAGCCTGCTTACGGGAGGTCTTATTGTCAACTCGATTTGTCGGGGCACCAGCGAACTTAAGGACGATCGGGCGTGGAGAATTCCCTTGGGAATGTTCTACGTCGTCCCTAGCATTATCCTCAGCCTGATTTGGTTCGTCCCAGAGTCGCCACGGTGGCTATTGTTGCAGGGCCACAACGAGGATGCCAAGGCTAGTTTACAAAAACTACGTGAAGGAGCCTTTTCGCAGAATGATATCGACAGCGAGTTCGAGGAGCTGAAGTACGCCCTTGAGATGGAAGAAGAGAAGGGGAAATTCTCACAGATCTTCCGCGGCAACCACCTTAAACGGACCCTGCTTGTGATTGTGGTCAATTTCTTTCAGCAAGCTACGGGTCAAGCCTTTGCGTCTCAGTATGGCACCATCTATGTCAAATCACTTGGCACCATCAATGCTTTCAACTTCTCCCTCATCCTGGCTGCAGTGAATATAACAGCCTGCACAATGTGTCTATTCATGGTTGATCGAGTAGGCAGGAAGTATGTTGCCCTCCACGCTTGAATGATTTACCTGTACCTGCTAACCATAATACTAGGCGTCTCTTACTCATTGGCGCCGCCGTACAGTGCGCTGCTCTCATGACAATGGGTGGCCTCGGCACGCCAAAGCCTGTCACTCATTCGTACAAGATTGGCATTGTCTCCAGCCTAGCTCTCATGACGGCTGGCTTTTCTCTGGCTTGGGCGCCCTTGACCTACGTCGTGACCACAGAGCTGCCCACTCTTCGACTTCGGGATCATACTCTGCGCGTTGGGTTCGTAGTCAACGTTGTCATGAACTTTGCTGTCAACTTTTCGATCCCGTACCTCATATCTCCACAGTATGCAGGTCTCGATTCCAAAGTCGGTTTCATCTTCGGCACGATTGCTTTCCTGGCACTGATCTTCACTTGGTTGTTCGTGCCTGAGTGTAAGGGAAAGTCACTCGAGCAGGTGGATATGATGTTCAACTCAGGTGTACCGCTGAGAAACTTTGGCTCGTACCAGTTCCAGGGTCCAGTCACTGCAGGGGAGCAGAAGAACTTGAATGTGAAGCAAAATTTCCACGTGGCGGAGGCGCAGAAGAACTTTGACTCTTCTCAGCCGTAGCGCGCGGCCTGCACGAGTATGGAAGATGATGATGGAACCCGAATCCGATATCTCATTTGCAAGTATTTCAATCTTTGGCCTGCTCCAAAGTCGTTTCCTGGTCCATCCAAGTGTCTCAAGCACAGTATAGCTACCAGTCTCTAAAAAAATTCATTTTCTCCTCGCACAATTGGCCATCTTGGGACCCGTCGATACTTCTCAAAGATCCAAACTTCTGATTGGGTCAGTGAACAGACAGAAGGGCTATCAGGGCCACCCCTTGACCATCGACGACCACGAGGAGGTTGCGCTGTTGCTGAATTTGTCGTTAGCCTAAAGCTTGTGATGGAAGGGCACCAGCACCTAGGTAATTTTCCAAATCATACCGTTCACCACAAATAGATCACCGCTAGAGCAAGGCGAAAATAATCGTCACCTACCGATTGTCTTTCGTGGTATCGACTGATTTGCTCGCTGGTTGATGCGAACTTCCAAGCCAGACTGGATGACAAAGAATACGGCTTCTGCCTTGAGCTCCCGAGTCGGGTCTACCAACTCCATCTCGAACTCACGCAGAAGTTGAGGCAGAAGACGATTCATCTCAAGAAGCGCCAGATTGCGACCGAGGCAGACATGGCTACCAGCACCAAACTGTAGAAACAGATAAGCCAAATTCGAGGGGAAATGTTCGGTTATTGTGGAATAACACACCTGATAAAGGTGCTTCCGCATAAGGCGGATCCGTTCATGATCACCCTCCAGCCACCGCTCCGGACGAAAAGGACCTGCATCTTCTCCGAAGACCTCGTAGTCTCGATGGACCGCCCATGCGTTGACGGCGAAGCGCGTATGCTCAGAGAACTGTCGACCCTGTATTGTCACGCCATCGCGTGGAGCTTCTCGAGAGATGTTAACACCAACGGCTGGCCGAAGCCGCATGGTTTCGGTGAGTGCGGCTTGAAAATACCGAAGTTGCTGAGCCTCTGCGTACGTGATCAAGTCAGACGTGAGATTCCCAGAGATTTGATGATATTGGAGCTCATCTACGATACGATCATAGACACGCCGGTGTTGCAAGACCAGGTGAAAAAAGGACTGCATTGTAGATGCCGTCGAGTCTGAACCTGCGAAACTGGAGCACACCGTCAATGAAAATAGTATGACACAAGGAATTCCCTTCTTACATTGCACCAATGGCAATCGCGGAAACATCGTCTTCAGTGAAACTTGCCGCAGAGTTGAGATGGCCTGCAACAAGATGATCTAAGACATCTTTGCGTCCATTTCCTTTATCTTGGTTGAATGGCTTGCGTTGCTGCACTTCGGCCAACGCTCTGGAGGCCACTAGTAGGTCTTTCCGCTTGAATGGCAGTGCTCTCATAATCCAATTACTGAACAGAAATCTGTCCAGGAATGGTACTTGGCCGACAATACTACCGTACCGTGCAGCCCGCTTAATCGTGTTCAATGTGTCGTCGATGTCGCGTCCGGCCTCGAGAAAGCCAAAGTTTGTTGAGAAGACCGCCTCGCCGAGACTGTCGAAGGCAAAATAGTGCAACCATTCGCCCAGATCAATCACACCCTGCGATTGGGAGAGATCATGGAACTTACTTATCAGGACTTTCATCGTGCTCGTGAAAGCATCCGAGTTAGCTACTATTTTGCTCAAGCTATAGGGCACGGCGGCCACTCGCTTCTTCTTCGCATGCACATGTTCATTGGTCTCGGTGAAGATGTCTTTTGGCTCTTGCGGTGGAAAAACGCTGTAGAAGTCTGTCTTTGTGAAGCCTTTCCCTGGCGCCAATATCTCCGCTGCCGCCTGAGGACTCGAGACGGATATCTCATTGGGAGCGATGCGCACGAAAGGGCCATATTTGCGATGCAATTCTATGCTGTTGACGTTGGTTCTCGCAGTCGCAACATCAATGATCTTCCAGAGCCGTGTGATCGAGGCTAGGGGTGGCCCTGGGTATGTTCGAAGCGGCGTCAGATATCGTCGTGTTATTGCAACGCTGAGCAAGATTCCGACTGATATAAGGCCGATATGAGAACAATTTAAGCAAGCTGTCCAGTCCCTGGGAGCTTGCCACAAGTCTTGAACAATCGAGGTCATAATCGTGGGTTCAAAGCCGTTGTGGTGGAACAACTAGCGAGCCTACAAGTGACGTTCGGTGTCAGCTTTGTGTTTTTTTTCCGCCCTGCGATTGTAGGAAGAACTTCCCCTGAGCAGCTCACCGGTGCTTCAAGTTGTAACACAACCACTAACGTTTCCCGCAGTCACTTATCGTGACCATTGATGGACAGTATCCACGGAAATTACCTGGCCCCCGGACGTGTGTTCGACCATAGAACAAGGTCTCCGTCGCTACATTGTGTAGCTCCCGGGTTACTAGTTATTGGGTACATGTGATTCCTATAAACTCCGCTTTGAATCAATATTCTTGTGTACGTTGCACGTAGATGGCTTATGTACCGAACATAAAAAGAGGTCGTCAAGAAGAACTTGGTGAAGTGAAATAAACCACTGCTCAGGCGGATGTATTTAGTCACCTATCAATCCCTAGCAAAACTACTAAGGCGCCATGATCCACTCGTAGTTATGCAGTTAGTGAGTGCCCTGACTAGGCTTTCTCGGCCCCTTACCCCTTAAAGACTTCAAGGTAGGTAAATTGGAGATCTATCGACGACGTGCGGTAGCTTATTTCATTCCGGTCCGGGGAACAAGGCTAAAACATTTGGGGGGAAGCCTTTCCGGGGATGAAGATGCTGTGAACCTTAACCTCCAACCTTTACTTATCATGACACCAGTACGGGAAAATCGTCCCTCAATGACAGCTGCGAGATCTGATTCCTTCCGACGTGAAAAATCTGGTTTGGTTGCGAATTGCTGACGCGCGAATTTTGTCAGTCTCCGATGCACCACATCGCTACGTCTGTGCATGCAGTACACCTGGCTATGAGCATGGTGTGAAGTGAATGGAATCCTTAAGGGCTCCCTCTAAATTTAGAGGTGGGGAGCCCGCTATATACACCCAGCCATAGATGGCGGTGCACCGAACACCCTAACACTGTCGCATGGTACGGAGTGTGGTGACGCCCCAGTTCCGGATACCTTAATCATCACGGTGAGGTTTGGCTCCGTCTCCCAGATGCCCTAGAGTCGTAGAGCAACTTTCGATCCTTTACCCATGGTCCAGAATACGAAGATTTCGACTCACTGCTGCCAAAATAGGTATCCCACCACTTGCCAGGCATGGTTGACGTAATTCTCATTTGTTTGGCATTAAAAGTGATCAGATATTACAATCACCCTCTTCTCCCATGTGCCTCGCTACTGCAGTCTGATTAATATTGCAGCGACCGGTACATATAAGCGTCTGTTCAGAATGTTCATTGAAAGGGCAACAGGATTAATCCTTATCCTTTTGTCCCAATGTGATCTCATTTGTGTAATAGTCGCTAGATGTGATTGATTGGCCAGGGTAAATCGAAGCCAAATCTTCCGACTGGTGAACGTTGCCTTCTTGATTGGGATAGGCGACCGGATTTGATTGCTATGATGAGTAAGACAGCCTGCGAATCGGACTTGAGGCTATGTATAGTCAATCTGGGTTAGATTGGCGGACAACATCCCATACTTGCGCCCCTCAGATATCTCGCACTCGCGAGGAATGGCTACGCCTGGTTGCTGAGTGTCAGGTAACATCTCATTGAGACCGAGTGAGGGCAAACCTCCGGCTCAAGGCTCCTTCAGTGGCCAGATTCCTACCATCGACGCCTACTTGCATCAAATGGTTGACCCAGTCTCAACTAATCATCGCAGCTTGAGCATAGTAATCGATACTACATTTACTGACTTTGCTACTTCCAGAATGAAGTCTATAGGCTGCCATACGATGAATATTGTCGCTAAGATGCGTGTCGTACATCCTGCATTGATTATTAATTTCTCGTGTGCCGCTTCTGACTGAATTTCAGAGCTCGGAACGATTACTTTGAAATGGATATTACTTTCGGAGTTTGCCTATATAATCCTTGTTGCAACCACGTCTCGTCGAAGTACTAGAAGGAACCGTCGATACTCTCAATCAATTCAATATTACGTTGTCATAGTCTCGCACAGCACTATCGGCTTAGAATCAATATGTCCTTTTCTGTTCAGAGCAAAGCATGCTGTACGCGACCACCGATTGTACTAAGAGGTGGTTACGAGTATCAAGAAAAGGGGAAATTCGAAGATTTCAATGGCATGAAGACGTGTAAGCGTGGAAATGCATTGAGACAGCAGTCCATTCGAACGCTAATGAATTTTACAAGATGTAACCGGTAGCGCAACCGCGACTCGCGGTATCTTCCTCTGTTACGATGTCTTTGGCCTGTTTGTTCAAGCAATCAAGGGAGCCGACATCCTGGCATCGGATTATGAGCAAATGCCCGATAGCGCCGGTGACTTCAAGGTCTTTATGCCCGATTTCTGGGGTGACCATCCACAAGATCTAGCAAACTTTCCTCCCAAGACCCCTGTACAAAGAAAGGCAATCATGAAATTCTTCGAGGAACAAGGTGATCCTTCTAAGACCGTTCCTTTGATCGAGCCTCTGCTTCAAGCTTTCCAAGAAAAGAACCCCCAGATCACAAGTTGGGCAACCTTGGGCTTTTGTTGGGGTGTGAAAATCACCTCATTAGTGACGACAAAGGGAACGAAATTTAAGGCTGCCGCGGGAGCTCATCCCAGTTTAATGGATGTGGAGGATGCCAAACAGATTGTTGTTCCGACCTGTATTCTGCCCAGTCAGGATGAGGATCCCGACGTAAGTATCTCATTCGAAATTGCCATTCTTCTAAATTCTCTAGAAGTGATCTAACATGACAAAAATCGTACAGCTTGTTGACGCGTGGTTCGCAAACTTGAAAAAAGCTTCGCCAGATAGCTATCTCGAGACCTTCCCTGACCAGGTGCACGGGTGGATGACATCTAGGTAAGCATGCCGACATCTGTAAGTGCATCGATATTCTGACATCTTCTTCGACCAGGGCCGACTTTAACGACCTCCATGCGTTCGAAGAGTACCTACGTGGATACAGAATTATCAGGACATTCTTTGCGGCCCATTTGTAAAACTTTAAGATAGCAGTGCTCTGGTCGAACCATTCTTATCTCCCAACAATAACCCTACTTGAAGAGGAAATGGCATCCTCTCACCCGGTGAGAGAAATGTCTATCCCGGAAGGAGTTTAGTTGGTTGGGAGGATTTGTTATGATCAGACCATGCTCCGCAGCGCGCGTACAGTGGCGCGCCAATATCGATCCAAGTAGAGTGGCGTATCAATACTAAGGAATGCTGTTGCATAATTGTCTTTAAACAAGATAGAACACACGTCGTTGGTTTAGACCAATCTTCCGAACTCCACTGATTTTACGGCAACTTGTCGGCGACGCATGGTGTGTTCTCGATATAAACACAGGAAGCAGACGAAAAGAAAGAAGATCGGACAAAGCTTCCACGATCGCCCACCTCAATAGACATCGCCCGGCCACATCAATGTCGGTAGAAGTTGTAGCTTGGGCTTCATGCCCGGAAGTTCTTCTATCTCTGAGATCTGAGGAAAGGCTTCAAAGCGGAGAAAACAAACTGGGACTGTATAGGAATGCGCATCCAGTGACAGACTCCGAACCTGAAGAATACCCTTCGTTTTCACGTTGATTGAACCGGGCCAAGAACGTAGGTGCAGAAGTCGGGAAGCTCGTAATTAGGTTTAATTGGACCCCAACAAAACCTGGGGAAAGATAAGGTGCCACGCTAGACTCGTAAATATATATTATTGGATAGAAGAGCGAATTAAAGCTGAAGCTACTCTGGAGTCTGCTCAGACGGTATCAGGCTTGCTTCGATGGAGTACAACAGTGATCCTATAAGTCGCCGTCCATGCACCGTGTCGGTGTTTTACCCCATTGGGGTTTCCAATCTTCGAGATAGGACACATCTGGATTGGCAAGTGTTAGTTATATAGTACTGCATTGACCTGATTACCAGACGCGATTTTCTCCCAACCCGAAGTTTCATTCTCAATCAAGAACAGTTTCAATACCTCTTCTCATCATGACCCAAGTAACAGACAGCCATGTGGAATTTGTCCCTGGAACTGTCCACCTCGTGGATCTATTGGGCAACATGCACAGTAAACACGCCCGGGGTGCGCAGGCCGACGTCGTCCTTGTGCCCAGTCCTTCGAATGACCCTGATGATCCATTGAATTGGTCGCGATGGCGAAAGCTTCAGTCCGTGGCTTGCTTGTGCACGTAAGTTAGCAATACTAAAAACAATACCTGTTGTGAGCGGAACTGATACATCTCTGGTTATAGCTACATCATGGCCGTAGGGATTGCCTCTGCCGCCATATATTCTGTACTTGTGCCCATCGCCACCGACACGGGTCTTGGTGTCAGCACAATGGTTGAAGGGACCGGATACATGTTCCTGTTCCTAGGCTGGGGTTGTTTCGTGTGTCAACCACTTGCACAGAAATATGGCAAGAGACCAACCTATCTTATATCGCTGCTTGGAACTATGGTAAGCCTCAGTTCCAAATCAGTGAGTGTCCCATTCGAACACTCGTGGACTCACTCTCTGTAGGGGATGATGATTTGGGCGCCATATTGCAACAAGGAGGGACTTTGGATCGCCAATAAATGCATCCAGGGTCTATTCGGCGCAGCAATCGAGTCTCTTTGTGAGATATCAATCTCCGATGTGGTAGGTCTCATTTTGACTAATCCCTTTTTGACTCGCATTGATGATGCCATAACAGTTCTTTACTCACGAAAGAGGCACATACATGAGCGTCTACGCACTGTTTCTTGTTGGTAGCAACTTCTTTGCACCTGTTATCTCGGGATTCATCAACGATGGACAAGGATGGCAATGGGTTCTGGTAAGCTTTCCCAGGTACCTGGCATACTTTGTTTCAGAACAACTCGAATGGTACTCACTCCTCATGGAAGATACCTTCTCCTTATACTGCCTGCAAGTCAAATAGAAGCTGACAACATGCACAGCACTGGTGCGCAATTTTCTGTGGGGGCGCCTTCCTTATATGCTTCTTCTTCATGGAGGAGACCAATTATTTCCGTACGGCTCTTCTGTCCAGTGAACCTGATGCGCTAGTTGAAGACGACACGGAAACAGGCGCCTTGGATTACGAGGTCGCTAGTACTACCAAGGAAAATTTTCACCCTTCTGACACAAATACGGTCGTTGATAGTGTTGAAACTGCGCAAAACACGACTATTCATCGTTCGAAACGGACTTATCGCCAAAAGCTTGCGCTGTTCCGAAGTGATGACTTCCAGCGGAATATCAAGATCAAAGGACTCCTCTATCGGCCCGTCCTCCTCGCGTCGTTCCCGGTGGTCTTCTTTTCGGGATTCATGTACGGCGCGGTGGTGTGTTATTTCAATATCTTGAACGGTGTGTCTTCGGTGATTTTGGGCGGCGCTCCATACAATTTTCGGGCTAGCATGGTCGGTCTCTCATATCTGGCATGTGTTGTTGGAGTTGTAATCGGGTAAGTGGCACGTTTCCTCTTAACATCTGCAACCTGTCCCCACTAGTGTCGATATTGATGACAACATTTAGTTTCTTATTTGCTGGACCACTAGGTGACAAGTTTGTCCTCTGGAAAGCGCGCCGCAATAATGGTATTATGGAGCCAGAACACCGTCTTTGGCTTTACCTGGCTCTCTTGATTGGCATTCCAGGGGCCTTACTCTTGTGGGGCGTTGGGGCTGCTCACGAGATACACTGGTTCGGCCTGATCTTTGCTATGGGCACACTCGGATTTGCCCTGACAATCGGTTGTCAAATACCAATCAGCTACTGTATCGACTCATACAAGGACCTTGGTGCTGATGCTCTGGTCACAGTAATTGTAATGCGAAATAGTATGAGTTTCGCGGTCAGCTATGGGTAAGCGTCCACGTCTCCTTAGTTCGTTAATGCTGACGTCGTGATCAGCATCACACCATGGGTAACAGGTATGGGCCTACAGAACGCCTTCATTCTCGCAGCATTCGTCGCTATGGCACAGATTGCTACATTCTTGGTCTTCGTAAAGTGGGGGAAGTCAATGCGCAGGTCGAGTGCTCGCCGTTACCAGAAATATGTTGAACAAGTCCAACATGAAGGCTGGCAGCACTAGTAGCATATACACCAGATCGCGGGAGCATACACTGTGGGAGCAATGAAGGAGTCGTCAGTCTACGTAGATGAGGCGCACATTGCACAGACATGACACTGGTCCTCGTGTAAATTTTGAGATGCTTTGGGATTTTGGCACTGCTTTCGTTCAATATTGCTTTCAGTGATCGTACATAGCATGAGTGATTCACATTCGATTCACAAGGGTTGGGAGATTTCTACTTGTGATTACCGTATTGCTGACGCTGGAGTCAAATTGTAAGACTTGTGTCTGTCATGGGATTTATATACGGCGTGCTGACAAGCTCTTTCATGGCAACACTTGCTGTTCCGTCTTTCAAGGCTGAAGAAGCATGGCTGTACCTTCTGGTCGTCCAGATCCATGTTCGGTGGCTGTACGAACCTCTATCAGCAGTCATGATGAGGACTAAGGGGACACCTGGTCCATGGTGGTTGATGTCACCTTAACCAATTTAGCATTATTAACACCCGGTCTATCGTGGAACCTAACACATATCCAGGCTGTCTGAAGTAACCCGGAGTCATGACCGCAGCGAAATTAGCGCTTTGGGGATTTTGCCTGGAGTTCAAATCCATGTCTTTGGAAAATTTAAAACTGGAGCATTGCGTTTAGGTCAAGACTATCAAGCTGCGCAGATAGTAGATCACGATACGAAGCACTGAGATGCCGATTCTCGTAAATTAGTTTCATTGGCGGATTCCAGGTGTAGGTTTTGAGGTAGTCCTCCTAGACATCCGGATTTCTAGCTCCTGGGCTTGCTGAGGGTCTAGAGCAGGCCATCCAGGACGGCCAACTATATACTTTTGCGAGTGTTATCATTCTGCTGAGATAAACTACTCAAAAAATCCTAAAGCTGGCAGTGCGCAGGGTCGTTTTTGTGGAGAGCTTCAATCTCATCTAGGGACTATATTAAACAAATATTACGGCCACCACTGCCAATCTACCTTATACAATATTGAATTCTTTAAGCTCAATTTAGACTTTGCAGCAGTTTGGAATCTAGCATATCAATCTTTATTTTCCAGAGACATTCACATCTGCAACATGCCAGAACATCGCGAATCTTGGGAGATCAAAGCCCAGAAGTGTCGTGACATCTTATCAGCATCTCTGAAGCAGGAATGGCTATTACCCCATGACAAGTTACCATCGCCAGATGAGCTTGATGTTTCTGGATTTATAAAGAAAAGCAACGCACTCTCCGACGATGAGTTAAAGATCACGGAAAGCAGCGCTACTGAACTCATTACGCGAATGAGGACAGGGGAGTTAACGGCTCTAGCAACGGTGACAGCATTCTTGAAACGCGCACATATCGGCCACCAACTCTTGAACTTTGCGACTGAGTTCTTGACTCAAGAAGCTCTCGCCCGTGCCGCTGAGCTGGACAAAATATTCTTGTCGACAGGGAAGCTGGTCGGCCCCTTGCATGGGTTACCAATTTCCTTGAAGGAACACATTGGCCTGAAAGATCGCATCACAAATGCGACCTACGTTGCTTTGATTGACAACATCACCACCGACGATGCACTCCTTGTCAGGCTGCTCAAAACAGCCGGTGCCATTCCGATAGTCAGGACGAATGGGCCGCAAAGTCTGATGGTATGTGCTTCCTTATGGTTTGGTTTCCCGCATTGACAAAATGACAGCATGTTGATTGCCACAATCCCATCTATGGCGCAACATTGAACCCTTACCATAGACGTTTGACTCCCGGAGGCTCGAGTGGTGGGGAGGGTGCTTCGATCGGGTTTCGCTGCGCAGTCATGGGTGTTGGCACAGACATCGGAGGATCTGTCCGAGTTCCTGCCGGATTCTGCGGCGTCTACGGGCTCCGCACAACCGCCCTTCGGAACCCATATAAAGGGGTTGTGCTTCCTGGACAGGGCCAAGAAAGCATTCGTTGCGTTATTTCACCACTTGCAAACAGTATCGAGGACATCAACTTATTCCAAAGCGCCGTTCTTGATCAGGAACCCTGGGAGGAGGAGACCTCTCTAACCCCTCTCCCATGGAGAACAGTGGGCCCATATAAGCCACAAGACATTAGAGTTGGAATCATGTGGGATGATGGGTCTGTATCCGCAGTCTCTTCCAGGTGCCCTGCAGATACTAACTAATCACTGTCAGACTCACTCGACCACATCCGCCTGTCAGACGTGCTCTTCAGCATGCAGCAGGCAGACTGCAAGAAGCAGGCGTCGATGTTGTCGACTGGGAGCCATATGCACACGATCTTGGAATGGACATGATCACAGACCTGTATTTTCCTGATGCAGCACAGACCCAATTGGAGCTCCTACATGCTGGGGGCGAACCAATCGAGCCACTGACAACAAACTCATTTAGCTGGGCAAGACCAGAGGCAATCACTGTGCGCGAAAATTGGGATCTCAATGTACGACGGGATACTTATCGTGAAGAGTGAGTTCACCGTTGCACCATGAAACGGGGGCATTAATATCCAATTTGCGATGCTGACAATATACATCAGGTATCATCGCCTGATGAAGGAGCGAGGGGTTGACTTTATTCTTTGCCCAGTAAATGTTGGGGTTGCCACCGAGCTTGGAAAAGGGCGAAACATTCCATATACTGCCATTTGGAACATTCTTGATCAGCCTGCAGTCAGTATTCCCACCGGGCTCAAGCTTGATCCGGAAATCGATATGGTTGAACCCGACTATACATGTCGTTCTGCAGCTGAGGAGTATGAGTATAAGCGCTGTGAGTGAAAGCACCACCCTATGCCACTGACATCGAAAGGCTGCTGCTGACCTCAAGCTTGTACAGACGTGCCAGAACTTTTTGCAAATGCTCCCATAGGACTTCAAGTCGTGGGCAAGCATTACAGAGATGAAGAGACCGTGATGGCAGCCGCGCTGATCGCGAGCTTGGTGCAAGTTCAATCGGACTGAAAGAATGTATTGAGTGTACAGAAGCTCGGGCACTATTACAGAAGCATGTCATCGGCTTCTCGAAGCAGTTTGAGGAGCAGCCCGTATTTTGAGATAAATAGTGGGTGATCCTCTGAACAGTATGCGTAGTTGAATGTCTTGAAGGCGCGAACACCATCATGGGTCGACGCGTCATTGATAAGCCAGCGATGAAAGCAGTTCAACGACTGAGTGAGTCGATGATCAACATCCAGGTGGTTTGGGTAAGTAGGTCAACGCCCGTAAGTTAGTCTGCCTTCCCGTCCTCTGAAAGATTAATAAATGCTTGTCGTTCTCTCGCAATTATTACTGATTGAGCCATGGCGATCTGCAATGTGGGGGTTATCCGTTGGGTGCAAAGGAAGACGCTCCGTTCTGCATTTTCCATTAGTTAGACTGTGGGCTTTTACACCAGTGATATTCGACGGCAGCGAGTGGCATGATCGATACCGATAACCTATGGGTGAGCGACATAGGCGATATACGACACTGGCATCAACCGTTCTGATTACCTTAACTACCTAGGTAAGCTTTTCCCGACACTGAAAACGCGAGAGCCAAGCTACTTCTATCGTCAGCGACCGCATGAGCCGGAATACTCAGCAGTGAAGCGTCCTTAGTTCAGTAACAATAGCCCAGGTCTGAAATTACCCCCCACCGACAAGCCTCGAGCAAGGGCGCCGAGCAAGGCCCGAGGCCCCCTGGGCGCCTAATTAACTGGATAGGTATGAATCTATTCTTCCCCTCAGAGCCACGCGGGGTCGCTGGGCCTTGAGCTCCCTCTGTCACCGACATTCTCAAAGGCTCCCAGGTTCAGCCCGTGACTCCTTTCGTGCATACTTGGTTAACTTAGGACTAAAGTAGTGTCTCACAAGGGGGATGCTCGAATAGAAGCGGGGTGCCATTTGCTCCTACACTCCGGAACGTGACGGTGTTGACCGCAAACTGCTGTGACATCCACTCTCTTGGTCTCGCAAGCGGATTACATCCAGTCGCCTGAATCTAATGTCGAAAGCATTGCTGCGAACCAAAAGCGGTTGCTTGACCTGTATGCTCCATTGTCGGCCTCTTCGCACTGGACTGCTGATCAAAATTGATAGGTAGGAAGCGCAGATTGAAGTGCGATGAGAATAAACCACTATGTCGGCATTGTTCGTCTGCTCGCCGTCTATGCACGTGGCCAACGACAGCTGATCTCTCTGATGGGCGTAACCGCCGTCAGCTGCAGAGGAAAGATCTCAAGGGAACTTGTGAAGAATCCTGTGTGCCGAAAGTGGTAGAAGTCTCTGGCGACGAGTGCCTCCCCACGGCTCCTTGGTCCATTTTGTCAGCTCCAATGCCCAAGACGACAATATCTGCGAATGTCGAATTCACACTGTTGCTTCATTACCGGGATCAATTTCTCACTCACCTTCTTTTACCAACGTTGCCACCAGCCTTGCTGGACGACTACCGTTCAAATGTGATGCATGACCTTCTCTCCGCACAAGGGCTTAAATGCGCGGTCATGTCGGCTTGTGCGTCAAACCGTTACATGGCCACGAGAGAGTTGCGGTATCTAACTCTCGCTGACACCTATCATACTCAGGCATCGCAACATGTCATGAAAAGTGTAACAAGTTTGATAGGCTGCGGCGCTTGCCCAGGAGATGCTTTGATATCAAGCGTAATATTTCTTTATATCTCATCGGTACGTCATAAGTGTCCCTTGCCCTCAAGGCCCGGCTGATTCATATTCGATCAAGCTCTGGGGTCCAGGTGACTCAAGTGATGCCCTGCAGCACGTTGCAGGAGCACAACAGCTGATTAAACTACGTTACACATTTAAGAAGTCCTTGTTTTCCACGCTAAGAAACTATGACCGTATCATAATTGAAAGCGTTGTCTATCAGTCTTGCTTACTCATCATGCGAAGACCCTTCTCGCTGCAGGATCCTCTAAATCGGCGTTTCTTGGACAATACATTCGAAATCTTGAATTTTCTGGCCTCTGAACATGAGTCCGAAATATCGAGGAGTCGAGTCCTAGGAGTTCCGGCGGCACTACATTCCCTGATTCTAAGGATTGCCTGTGGGCCATACTCTGGACAAGAGCTACAGGACTCATGTTATGAGTCCAACCTAAGGGAGAGTGTGCAGCAATGGCATGAGTGTTTGACTACCATATCTGATGGTACAAACTCGTCGTCACCTTCGATGACTGATCTCTACATTCTTGCAGCTTCGCTTTTATATGACTTGCATGATCACGACCGGAGTCTTGTAGTCATGGACTACGCTAAAAGAGTGAACGTGCCGGATTTCACCAAACTGCCGCTTCGGTCTGTGGAGGAACCTTCGATAGGAACCAGATGGCAAGTAGAGTTAGCATTAGCATACCTGCGGCACCCAAATCTGCGCCAAGTTTGCGTCGTCTGTTATCTAAGTGCATGGCCTCTGTTCATCTTCGGCTCTGTTGTCGACAAACCTGAGGATATCGACTTCATAAGGCAGCTATTGAGAGATTCACAAGAGGTTACTGGTTATGGAGAGTTGGGGAGAATCGAGCACGAATTGGAACAGGGCTGGCTACGTGCCGACCCCATTTCTGCCATGTCTTCATCTACATGTGGCACCGTTGAGGGCCTACAACACTCCAGTCTTCGATATTCTGGCCTCACTTGAAAAGCACCTGCAGTCGCCTCCGGTCAGAACTGAGTGGGGCCTGCGATTGGAACCACAATGAGATCCTGAGTATGCTAAAAACATATTCACTATCCTTCGTCCCCCAGCTGCTCAGAAGCGCCAGTCAAGCTGGGTCGGAAAGTACGGGAGTGAAAGGAATTGATTTGCCTGACCTTCCGATCCTATGTCCAATACGCAGAAGTAGCTTTGTATGAAAGTCACAGCCTCCGACTGCCTGTGGACGCAAAGCTGGATATAGCGCGTCGATGCGATTTGGTCTGGATGTCATCTCGTCTCTTGCTGGCTATTGCCGCCCTGCCTCTGTACACGCTGCCATACCTGGGCGCCTCAAGAGTGATTTCTATTCAGGTTGGCATTCTGTTCATTCTTCATCCTTCATCACTTCCCCTTCGACTCAACTTCATCTCACCAAAACATTCCTTCCTCCTCAGCCGCAATTGACCAGTGATCTTTAATCAACTGAAGAAGGCTTTGCCTACGCACAAACGTCCACGATGAGTTCTTCAGAGAGCAATGATGCGGCCCATACGTGTGATGACTCCCGGCCAGTCAAACACTTTGACAAATTGTCAAATGAGTGCATTTGGCTCATCATCCAAGAAGTTAAGAAGAATGACTATGAGCATCCTCTGCGCAGATATCGTTCCCGCGGATACTATCGCAATCCCAGGAATGTGGGTCTCGTGTCGCTGTCGCTAGTCAGCAAAGACCTACGACAACTATGCCTTCCACATCTTTTCAATTTCACTGAGTTGAGCTGGATCAAAAATCAGAAGCCTATGATTGAGAATATGACCACGCTGGCCAAAGCACCTTTCGTCGCTTCCAGGCTTGAGTAAGTCTAATCAATCATAACAAAGCTCTTGTGCAACCACTGACTCAACTTAGATTACTAGATCTGTCAATCAACGATGCTGCTTACAAAGATTTCACTGTACTGAAGAATTTCGACGCTCTTTCGTTACTACCCTTAGCGCGTTGCCCAAGCTAGATTTTTTGAGACTTAATCTTGAAGAAAATGAGAACCTAACCACGAATTTAAAAATGGCATTTGAAACGTCAAAGGCAATTCTTCCTAAGGTCAAGATCCTTGAGGTCGACGGAGTTCCAGATGCAGGATTTCTCAGTCGTGCATGTCCCTCACTTGAGGCTTTCTCCACGTACATCCCATCCAAACAGTGGAAAAGAACGTTTCAAGCTATTGCTCGCATGACCACCATCCAATGGGTCCGCGTTGAAAACGAAAATGGTTGGACAGCATCGCAGGTTCGAGGTAAGATTAAACATCTTAGTCCCGGTGCGTGCGCTGACGATCCGTGACAGACTTATTGAAATACGTGCAGAAGATCCCGGAGTTGTCCTTCGTGGGTACGATGAAGTACACACTAGCGGTAAGACTCACAAGCAGTACAGGTTATGAAACCGCTGGCTCATTGGGACTTAGGACGTTACAGATCTGTTCTCCAATACTCCGAATCTGGCTAAAATCACCACCTGTATCGAACCGTGGATTAACCCCCAAAAGCTAAGAGAACGGGCTGGGATGGATCGTAGATACTTGAGATCTCTATCTTACCGGCAAGTACGCGATGGAATGATCGACAAGTCGCCATACAGTGCATCATCACAAGACATCGCACGTGCACTCTTCAATGCATGTGAAAATCTCATTGCCTTTGCCAGCTACAGATCTGGTCGTGACGGTGTACACACAGATAAATGGAACCTCGAGACAGCGTTAGTACCTACCATTTCCCAGAGATCGGATGTGAGGGCGGAGATTCCACGCTTCTACCTTGATGTCAACGATTGTGATTGGCAATCGTCTTGAAATACAACGCCAGTGCGAAATCTCGAAGCTGTGATCTCTCCAGAATGAATGGTGGAAGATGTGATCAGCGTTTCGGGCCGGGTTTAAGGAATGCGGAGACTCCAATTGAGGGCACCAGGACTTCAGCTACCATACGGAGGAGTCTCGCATGTGACGATGGACAACCTCTTCCCTAGCCGATATGTTGGGTATTGAGATCAGCCTCGCGGTTCGATGTTTCGCCGCTGGGTATCCTGCGTAAGGATGGCGATCTCCAGCTCGAGGGCACCGACAGCAGTGTCCTTCCACAAATTGCTATTGAAAACTAGAAAATGACCCAAAAAAATGTCTGAGTAACTAATCAAGGCGTTTTGATACACCTGTGGAACTACGACAACACCGTCGATCATTAGCCTATCTATCATGATGTCCGTTAACATTAGTGTCAGTGACCTCATTCTGGCTATTTGAATCATCATACGCAAGACTCTGTGGTTGTGATCATAACTACCTAGATACTGTGATATATAAGAGACGGACATGCGGTAGTAGACAGTGAGGAAGTGGAAGTAAAGAAAGATGCGGTGCGGGCCGATTAGTTAGTACCATCCTGCCACCACTGCCAAGGACAATCGGGGTTGTCGTCATTCAAGTTTGGACACGCACCATTGAAATCGTAGTACAGTTAGCGCAAGTAGGCAGCATCATTTCAAGGACAGACTAGGAAACAGACGAGCTTCGATACCATAGTGATAGCATCGGACGCGTCGGACGAAACCTATCAAAATGAAATTCACACCCGACCAGGATATTCCAGACCTCAGCGGCCGGGTCGTTCTAGTAACTGGCGGTATGTGTGATAAGCTCGAAACCCCGACCTAACTTTGTCCTCAGACCCCGAATCCAACACTGAATGATCTTCTAGGAAATGTCGGACTCGGCCGCGAAACTGTGCGACAGATCGCGAAGCACAATCCAGCACTCATCTATCTGGCGGCACGCACGAAATCCAAGGCTGAGGCGACCATCGCCGAATTGAAAGCCGAGAATCCAAATGCAGCACCCATTTCATTTCTCGACCTAGATCTCTCATCATTTGAAAGCATCAAGAAGGCCGCAGCGACATTGAACAGCAGCACCGAGCGCCTGGACCTCCTCATCAACAATGCGGGAGTCATGGCTACGCCGGCCGGCACGACCGCCGAGGGCTACGAGCACCAGTTCGGCACGAATCATGTTGGACACGCTTTGCTGACGAAATTGCTACTGCCAAAACTCAATGAGACCGCTGGCAAGCACCCGGAAGTGGATGTTCGCATTGTCAACGTCTCGTCCGGCGCACATAGGCTGGCGCCATTCGACGGGTATCCATTTGCGGCACTCAAGGGCGATCTGGGCGACTACAGCACTTTCACGCGCTATGGCATCTCCAAGTTAGCCAACATTCATTTCACCCAGGAGCTGGCGAAGCGGAATCCCGAGGTCAAGTGTGTTTCAATCCATCCTGGAGCCGTCAACACCAATTTGTCGTCCGGAGTGACTAGCACGCGCCCATGGTTGGCTGTGCCTGCGAAAGTGGTCTCGTGGTTGTTCGCCGGCACCGTGGAGAAGGGAGCGCTGAATCAACTTTGGGCGGCTTTCGCCCCCCAGGCAAAGAGCGGAGAGTACTACTTTCCCGTCGGTGTTGAGACGCACGATGCGAGGGTCGATAATCATAAGGCTGCAGAGGACCTGTGGAAATGGACGGAGGAACAACTTGAGGGGCATACTTGATTTGGGTATATATCTGTGGATAATTTCACGGTGTGTTTGTGTTCGCCTGCTTTGCTTGATAAGGTCGAAAGCCCGGTGGGTGGCACTTGCGATAGGATACGCCAGGGTTTCAGACAATAACAATGTTGTACTGGTCCGAAGCATTCAACTTCCCAGTTTCAAAGATAAATGGCTGGCACGATGTCGAGAAATCCTCGCGCGGAGAGTCTGCAGTAAAGGTGCCGTACCTTCGAAACTCCGTTTCCCGACCCGTGGGCACGAGTATGAGGCCTTTATACCTCGGAACACGATTTCTGGTTCCACGAAGTACGGGCAAGCAGTAGATAACATGGGGCAAAAGAGTCGTGCCACTGATGCCATCGTCAAGCCGACATATCGCTGAGTAAATTGTCTTCTCACCTAGTTTCAAGGCAATTCCGGGGATCGATGAACCGGGCTGATGCACCCTGGACAGATTTCCACGCTGCATGGAGCCAGATAACCGTATGTAGCCACCATTTATCTGGCCCATTCTATCGTTGTCGACTGAGGTCACGACTGTGCTCGTGACCTCCACCACTGGCGCTGCCAATGCCCAAGTCTCCTTTTCGCAAGGCACCGTGGCGGCTCGAGATGCCCAAGACCACGTCGGCGCGATGTACCCTTCCCATTTGTGGGGACGTTGTCCCCGCTCTTCCACGTCCCACAGCAATTGGAACAGGATATCCGCTTTCCATAGCCCTGCAAGGTATGTGTCATGCGGAATGACATGACGCTGTAGTTTACGAGCAATCCCGGAGAGCGCAACCAGGCGGTCCGATTGCCTGCTCAAGTTGCCCGCAGAGTATGCTTTCATCACTTGGTCCCAGACGACATATGGTCCCCGGCTTTTGTATTCGGGGTTCTCAAGATTGATGGTTCCCGAGAACGGCAGAAGCTGTTTGAATTGTTCTCCTGGCTCATCTGGTAGTCCGCCAGAGAATGCTTCACTGGCCTCCTGGCCCGAGCACTCCCAGTAGAGCTGATCCTCTGCAAAGTGCAGCACCCTTGGCGAGAGCAGACGTTCTTGTAATACCCATGACCGGGAGTTTAGGGGTGCAAGATTCACATTCTTGACCCAGTCGTCCGTGTCCATGCATCGAAGGAAGTTTTTAGGGTTGTTCATAGGCACAACGGTAATCACACACGGCACTACTCTTTTGGGATCCCGATTGGAAAAGAGACCTCGACTGCCATCTTCTGCGGCTGTAGCCGCCAAGGTACAAAATGCGTTCTGGTAGATGTCTCCCATGATGGCAGACTCGTTGCGCCAGTCGTCCACAGAGTCTTGAAGGATGCACAGTGAGTCGATCCAGAGATAACGGATGCCGAATTCGTCCCAAAACTTCTTCGTTACCGAAATGGCGTCTTGGAAAGTTTTGCACAGTGTAGAGATATCTACTCCTTCGCGTAACACTGACTCCGTGGCAGCTATGAGTTTCATTTTCGGGCCAGAACCCCAACAATGGCTGAGAGCTAGATACTCAATTTCATGATTGCTTGCTCTTTCGAGTGTCTGAATGCGAATACGGTCTCCTTCACAGATCTCAATCAGCCTCCTGGGAAGTCTGCGTTGATGCAGTTCTGATATCGGTGTGCACTGGCCGTGTTTCGAGAAACAATCGGAGATCCAACCTTTGATTGTTTTCCAGCTCTCCTCTGACCAAGTAGTTGAGGCAATATTCGAGACTTCTCCATTGAGCACTGTTTCCGTGCACGGCAGCAATCTGAAATGCTTTTTAAACGGCTGTACGTAGTCATCATTGTCCACAACGATCGTTTGATACTTGTACTCCATCATCAGCTTTCTGGCTTTGTGATCCTGGTCAAAAATCGCCCGATTGAGAGTCAAGTAGCCCGGCAGCCAGTGAGCAGGACGCTCATTTTGTAGATACTCATCCAAGAATTGATGGATTTCCAGCGGAGCAGCCGTCCACAGTAAGTAGCACAACTGACATCCAGTAGATGCCGACTGTTTCAACCTTGGAAGACTATGATGAGTAGCTTTGTAGAACGGGGACGAGAAGACCCTGGTCAATGATTCCCCGGATGTGGTCCTGGATATCGGGTCCTCGCCCACCTGTGATAGCTCGACAAATGCATCCTGGCATACTTCGCACAGCATTCTGTGAAAGTGTGAGAGTCAGATGGAGGGAGAAGTGTAAGGAAGCGCAAGAAGCGCTACAGGCCTAATAATGAATCGTGGTTCTCCCTCGATAACCCCGCGTATTCTCAGCCTCACGTTCAGTCAGCCATTGTCTTCGATTCGTGTAGAATTCTCGTCTAATATCGGAGGCCTATCCGCATCTAGGCTTGAGAGACAGTTCGTCTCAAGCTTTGCCCAGTCGCGTGGGCGACGGGCGCCTCGGGCCAAGCAGCAGGGATACTCCATTGGCCTTATTAGGGATGGATAGTCTGGGCGAGAGGTGCCCCGGACGCTTTTGCTGGAGAGATTTCTTTACCATGATGACGTAGCTCACCGAGGGCTTTAGCTCTTGTGGCAGTTAACAAATCTAACTTCCTTTGATCGATGTCGCGTCACACCTAGAACTGTAATGATGAGAATTGATCTGTCACTCAACTCATCCCATCCATAAATATGTCACCATCCCGGGGCCCATCCACAACTGCGACGCTCCCAAGCGCATCTCCCAAAGAACACCCCCACTCAGGCGACGACCTCGCAGTCCAACAGCAAAGCAACAGCGCACTGCGCAACGCGAAACGAAACCTCAATTTCTTCCTCTCGCCCGCCAGCCACGGCGCGCCAGGCGAGCGACCTGCACGACTACGTACTCGGGCGCTCCTCCGCACGCTACGCTACGTGACGCAGTTCATATTCTGGCGGCTGGTGCGCTGGGCGAAATACGTCGCGGTGGGAAGTCTTGTGGCTGCTGTGGGTGCGACGGCGTTTGGGGGTGCGATTACAGGTGTTGCGTGGTTGGCGGCGCCGCCGACTATTGGTGCCAGCATTATTGCTGCGAGCCTCTGGGGTGTTGGGCGGCATATCGCCAGGAGGGCTCATAAACGGTGGGTCAAGAGTGGTGGGGATGTGGGCGAGGAGGTTAGGGAGAGGGTGCAGGATGAAGGAGGCGTGAGGACCGAGGGTTCTTATGGTGTTGATATGGGTCCCAGAGCTGTGCCTTGGTGATGTCGCAGACATGACTTGTTAAAGGGGTGTATATTTCTATGGAACATGAGCAGGCTTTGGCCCATCAGCGCCGTCTTGCTGCATTCCACGATTCAAACTCGAATATCATCCCACTGGTAATGCTCTTGGGCGTCATCTTGATCGCCTTTTCGATATACTCAGGGATCGTACAGTCCCTATCGGCGTCCATAGCAAACTCTCCTGCGGTCTGGCAAATGCCAACAATTTCGGCACCGGAAAACCCGTCAGTCAGGGACGCAAATCGTCGAGCATCCTCCTCCACGCCAACTTCATATCGGTACGTGAATTTCTCGAACCGTTTCTGGAAGATTTCAGTTCTTGCTTCCAGGTCGGGCGGACCAATGTAGACGACGTTATCGAACCGTCCTGGCCGCATCAGTGCAGGATCGATATTTTGCGGCTTATTGGTCGCCGCGACCACCAGGACGTTTCGAAGCTCTTCGAACCCGTCCATCTCATTCAACAGTGTCGTCAACACATTGAGGTCGCTACCACTTTTGCCACGAGACGCGATAGCGTCGATTTCATCGAAGAAGATGATACTAGGGCTCGCGGCCCTTGCCTTTCGAAAGACTTCTCTCGTGGCCCTCTCACTTTCACCCACGTACATTGATATTAACTCCGCACCCTTGACAGCGAGGAAGTTCAGACCGGCTTCAGTGGCCAAGGCTCGGACAAGGAGTGTCTTCGAACAACCTGGCGGTCCATAGAGCAAAACCCCTTTCTTCGGCTGTAAGCCAATCTTCTTCATCCGCTCGGCAAATTTCAGTGGTCTCTCAATTGCGTTCTGTAGTTGACGTTTGATTTCATATTGGCCCCCTATGTCTGACCAATGCACATTGGGTGTTTCAAGGAAGATCTCTTGCAATGCCGATGGTCGGATCTCTTGCAGCGCCTGCTCAAAGTCAAGCGCAGTTACTTCCAATCGAGGTTTCTCAGGCTTGGTATCATTTTCATTGTCATGCAATGAAAGGGGGAGCTTTTCGTTCACATCCCTCCTCTCATCTTGATAGTCCTCAACAAGATTTTCACTCTCTTTCTCCGATCTATCTGCAGCGGTGTCAAGCGTTTCTCTGAACAACGCATAGAGGTCGGCGCCAACGTAGCCATGAGTCCTTTCAGCCATGGTCTGTAGAAGCTCATCGGATGGTGCAAACTCAGCCCCTCTCATAGCATGTAGAATTAGTTTCCGCTGGTGAGCTGAGGGGATCGGTAACTCTATTTCCGCTTCAAATTTGCCTTGAGCACGTAGACTTTGATGGATGTCGTTCGGGTGCACAATCTCAGCGACCACTAATGTCGGAGTTTCCTTGATCTCCTGGAAAAGACCATGCAGCCCGGCTGGACCCATGCTGCCAGAATCTCGTGATTCGTAACGTAGATCGACTGTTATCAGTCTTGGTTCGGTCGAAGGTGGTATTCTGGTTCCAGTAGTCCATTGGATGACCGATGGCCAGCCCGAATCAGCCAGTGCTTGGATAAATGCGGACTTGCCAGTGCCTTTTGTGCCATATATCAGAACTCCTTGTACTGGTCGGTGTGATGCCCAATTCTGCCTCACTGTAGCCCGGCGTAATCTGTGGACGATTTTCCGCAATTTGATGACCTCCTGCTCAAGACCTCCGAGTTGGGCTGGCCGGAAGTCGACATCTGTTGCCTGCTCTATCTTTGTGGGATCATTAATCCTGAACAAAGTCTTTTCTGTAACTCGTGCAATCATGACATTTGCAATGCTGATATCTTTGACCGTGAACTCGACTCTATCAAGTCCCAATTTGAATATGAATCTCTGAGATATCGCCAAGTGTTCATGCGCTCCTGGTATTGTATGTTTCGCGTATGTTGCATAGAATCTTGCATCTTCAGATGCGAGAGGTGGTCCCGAGGGTTGCAAAGTGACCACGGTGATGTCCTCCACTGGTGTGGAGGATCGAGTAATAGCGATCTTGTCTCCGAGCTTCAGGCCATAAACCTCCTGTAATAATTTTGAAGTCTGCACCACATAGTCCTTGATGCCCGACGCCTCCCAAGCAATCGCCAGTTTTTTCCGGCCGGACGCATCTGTCAAGCCACCTTGGATTTCGCATGTGTCGCCGGATTTTAACTTTAGCGAAAGCATGGACACCACGTTGAGACTGATACGAAACGCATCCTTGTCGGTGTTGGAAGGCCGCACAGTGAATGTGGCCATGATTCCATGTGATGTGGTATTGACCCAAAGCTGCTGGTGAAAGTTCCGAGTCTTGGTCGACACAGCTGTAGACCTTTTCGTACCGCGCGAGTCGGACTAACACACAACGACGTTTCGATGTTTCTCCAGGCAAAGATGTCGATGATTACTGCATCCTACTCTGATGGTGATTCCCACCAGAAGAACTAGATATCTAAAATTACGGGCTAATTGCTGTAGATTAAGAGTCCACCAAATTTTGAGTATGTCTTGGCGGAGAACAAATGTAAAGGGACCCCCTGCCTCGTCAAGCCTGGCCGCGTTTTATACCTAGTTACGTACCCATCCACTACACTAGCAGTACAGAGTAGTGGGGGAAACAACAAGAATTGAGTGAAAGAATTGCATTGGACTCGCAAGTCATTAAAGCTGTGCTTTGGTCCCATAGAAATCAACCCAGTGATTCGTGGGACGGCTTTCTGCAGCACTCCGGGTGACTCTTTTGGTGATGCTAGCTTCATCAAGAGCCTCCCGACCTGTCGATCCTTCAAGATTGGACTCCGAAACTTCAGGACTAGACTCTTCCCTAATATCACCTCCCTTTGGAACCTTTTCCCAACCTTGGCTATCGTCCAGTTTCGAGCTCTGAGTAAGTTCTTTGACAACTTTGGCACCCTCGCTCTCCACACCGTTCCAGGAGCCACAACCCGCACATCTCCATCGCCCAAGTTGTTCCAAGGTATTGACACCTGGAGGTGCCTGACCATTGACAAGACGGCAGTTGGAGCAGAGAAGTGCAAGCCTGTTCTTTGCTGCTGTCTCATCGTCACCAAGCAACACATCCAAGATTCTATCATACCAATGTGGCGCTTGTTGTTCGTATGTGGCCCTTGTAAGAGGAGGCTGAGAAAATGCGTTTGGAGCAAAACCTGGAGAGTCAGGTACGACATCGTTGGGGCTCTGTGCAACATTATGACGAGCTGTTGGTGAGTGATCCAGAACTGGGGAGACCGGGGTCATTGGTCGACTTGGATCTACAGGAGAGGGAACAGCGACGTTTCTGCCTGGAATATTGGCAGTCGGAGGAGGAGGAATACCGGTTCTCTGGGGCTGTTGCCCATGCAGCTGTTTTTGAGCCGGCGCGGGTTTCTTTGGTCCAGATAGGGATGATCTCGACGGAGACTTGTTGGCAGGAGCGGCACCGTACTTTTGCAGCAGTTCTTGAGTACTGTCATATTTGGTAGCCTTCTTGAGATCTGCAATCTTGGACTCTCGTTGTTTCTGTAAGTGGTCCAAATATGACTGCTGTCGACTTATTCTCCAGTCCGAGACGGCAGTAATTGCCTTTCGAACGGCGTAAATGACCAGCGGGGAGCCCACAAGACCTCCATAGTGATATAAAGACCAGTTCTGAGGTCCTAGAACAAGGACTATGATGAGCGAGTATAAGAGATAGGTCAGAGTGGTGTAGAGAGTCCAGAGCGCCTTGACACGCCTGCCTCGACTTCTGGTAGTATCGAGTGCGAGATTTGCAGCGGTGATTTGAGAAGAGAGCTTAGAGAGAGCCTTCTCAAAGGAGGCCGGGGAGTTGGCATCGCCCTAGTGTAGTCAGAGAAGATGTCGCCAGCGTAGAGGGTAGGGAGTGGTTCTCACCTTCCAGAACCACGACATACTTGCTCTCCTCATCGGGACCGTGGTGGAATTGATGCTTTCAGGATGAAGATCAATTTAGCGAAGATTACCACCTGTCAGATTGCATGGTAATAGGGTTTTGTGTCTTCCTTTCGAATCATGTTGCGAGCATGAACCCGGCAAGATTGAAGCACGCGAGGATAGACAGCGAATTCTGTGTGTGAGTTGTCAGTGCCTGCCCAACACCCCATGGACACTGCGTCATTGGGAAGGTGCACCCCTGGGACCCATGGGAATTTAGGGGAGCCACCGGCATGGCTGGCGGAACCGGAATAACTATTGTTCTCAAACTTAGTTAGTCACGTTAAAGTGGAAGGAACACCAGACGTGGACGCGATGGGATTTGGCTGCGCCTGCACATATGACGGTCGCAGGTAACTTTATCTCACCCTTTACCAAAAAATAGTTGAGGACAACTCAACCACTTTACAGCTCCCCATGTAATAGAAGACTACACCTCTTCTACATCCCGCACCTCTCATTCAAGCAGTGTACTTACGGTGCCCTCTTGCTCACTCTCGCCGCCTCCAGTCCTTAACTAGCCTCAAACAAATCATCGATCTTGGTGGACTTCCGGATGCCTGGCATGTGGCTCACAGATATGCAGAGTAGGTCATAATTGGGTATGCATAGTAAAGTCGCGTACTGACAACATAATAGAGGTGGGCGTGGCCTTCTGCTCTGGAGGTATGCTATCTCGAAATATACATCCTCTAACTTTCGAGGGACTAACCATTACCAGGTGGGCTATTTTTGTTCGGGGGTGTCCTGATGTTTTTTGATCGGTCAATGTGAGTTTCTAGTGCTATGTCTCAAGCGGAACAATCACTAACTTCACTTATAGGCTGGCCATGGGAAATGTTCGTCAAAAGCCCCTATCATCCGAAACACTTTGCTGATCAGGTCTTCAGATCCTGTTCCTGATAGGTCTCACCCTTATCATCGGCATTCAAAAGACCTTTGTGTTCTTCGCACGGCGACAAAAGCTCAAGGGGACTGCTGCTTTCATGGCTGGAATCCTTCTGATCCTCATCCGATGGCCTCTGACTGGCTTCCTGGTTGAACTTTATGGCATCTTTGTGCTTTTCGGAGACTTCTTCGCAACCATCGCCTCGTTTGCCGGAAACATCCCAATCGTGGGCCCATATATCCAAATGGCATTGCAAAAGATTTCGATCGGTCGGCGGAACGCAGAGCTCCCTGTCTAATGCACAGTTGCAGTCTTTTGTATCCAGATACCTGGGCAGGGGACCAGCAGCCCCTCCACAATGATATGTTCCAGAACAACAGCCTCAATTCCGTTGATAACAGTTGCTGAGTTGTAATCGAAAGCATATGGCAGTTTTGCTGCAGTCCGACGAAGAACTAAAGTAGACAGCAGACGCTACTCCAATTTTCCCTCCGTATCATTATCTATCAAAACGCCTTTCCTATCGAAATGCGTCAAAAGATGTCAGGCCTGGTTCCTGTTTTGTTTGGCATCTGGTTGCCGACTTGATACAAGCTGACTATCAAGAGTTTCCTTCTTGTCCGCCAGGGACTGGGAATGCTGGACCACTTTTCATCCCACCTATTCAAAGGCCTCCAAAGCCTGTACTGCCTCTGTCGGTCCCATTCCAGCCAATGATTGAGCTCAATCCGTGTGCATTCACATCGGGTGCGGTGGCTAATAGGTCATAACCCATGGACATGGACCAGAGCATATCATCTTCAGTCTGCCAACCTCCAAAGGTGCCTGCCGATGCTGATTGACTATGTGGTGAGATCGCGAATGGGTCATAATTTGCGCCGTTTGGATGCGCGAACGGTGGGGTGGAAGCTGTTTGATGTTGGAGTAAATTCGCGTTGGTATCGTGTCGAAAGAAATCCGGGGTCGATGGTTGTGCATGTTGCAATGGCTGGGATTGGCTTTGAGCCGAACCTCGCTGTGGGAAATTGGCGCTCGGGAGAAGTTTGCCTGTAGCATCAGTGTTGATTTGATTTTGAGACAGACCATTCACTGAGAGACCCCCCGGTGCTATTGAGCGCTTACCATTGGCCAAGTTTCGCATCAGCAACCTCTCGAAACCGTCAGCCATGCTGTACAGGATATGTGCTTTGCCAGCTCTGCAACCACGAAAGAGTGCAATGATCCCCTCGATCAGAGGCTTCGTTCTGGTTTCAGGGTCAATGCTGACACCAATGCTCATCCATCGACTCGACATTTTGATCAAGAATACCACTGCAAAGGCGATGACGGTGTGAAGGTATAGAGGTACACCAACCATACTGTCTCGAACATTCTGCTCCTCAAGGACAATAATCAGGATTTGATGTGCAGAGGTAATGGCGTGAGAGGCGAGGGCCCTTAGCGAAGTTGGAAGTGTGGATGTTGACGAGATGGTGAACAGCGATCTTCCTCGTAGTGCCAGAGAGTTCAGCATCATGGATGCAAAATGATAATGCAGCTCCACGCCTACAACAAAACTTTTCGTCAGTCTTCGATCATAAGCATCAAGCACTCGATCACACTTACCGACAGCAGGGTAATCCCCGACATGAGGATCTCTCAACAGAGCATGTCTGAACTGATACCTCCAGCGATCCAAATCCTCAATGAAGCGTTGATGTGTGAGCAACGTAGCGTCATCCCCTTCCATCAGCCGCTCCGCTTCCAACCCAAAGTGGTTATACGCCTTACTGAGAATAATGAACAGGGTGACCTGCGACAAGACGCGGCGGTCACTGGGCGTGCACTCGGGGGCATTGAGGAACACCTCATACTCCTTGATGGCCTGCAACTCGGCCGTGACGGGGGGCCTGCCATAGGCGATGCTGAAGTGGTGGTCAAGGACATACAGGAGATACCAGAGGCGGGCGCGCTCAAAGGCATGTTGGCGCTCCGAGGAGGTCTGCTTCTGGGAGAACAGGGCCTTGTAGAAGGCCTGGTGCAGGTTCAGCTCGGTCGCGATGCGCACGCAGTGGCCCGACAGCTTCCAGCTCAGGTCCGGCAGCCAGAAGGCGGCGATGCACAGCGCCCGAATGTCCTCGAGCGTGTGGAAGCGGTCGAAAAACGACGTCGCGATCAGCTCCCGCAGGTGCTTGGCCGACTGCTCGTGGATCTGCTCTTTGCCCGGGATGTGCAGCGACGTCACGGTGATGATGGCGGTGAAGAACAGGGTGGATGATTCGCGCACCGAGAGGAGCGTGCGCGACGCCTGGATCGTCGCGTCGTACAGATACCGCGACAGGCTGGTTTTGAACAGCGAGAGCATCTCCTCCGCTTCGGCGATGGTGACAATCCCCAGGGCGATCAGGTCCGCTTCCATGTTTTTCTTCGAGTTGCGCCGCGCCAGGTCTCCGTATTTCAGCCGTGACCGCAGCGTGTTGAGTTGCGTTACTTCGTATAGTGAGCCCATTGGCGCTGGTGCCATTTCGTGTTCGCCTTGGCCTTCCGGGTTTGGGTCGCGCGAGTTCTCTCGTGTTGTTTGTGCTGCTGTGTCGGGGATGTTGGTTCCTGGTTGTGATGTCGGTGGTTGAAGTAGTGGTGCTCCTGACGGTCGGGGTTCGGATGTGCCGATTAAGCTGTATGTGTCCAGCGGTGGCATTTTGAGTCGGGACAGTATCTCCTCCACCGCTCGGTCCAGGCGCACAATTGACGGATGGGGGTTTCTTTGAATTTCAGCTTAGCCCCTGCTTCAAAAACAGAATAGAAAAAAAATCACATACTCATTTTCATCCTCCAGACTGACCCGCATCCGCTTGCTGGTGACGCACTCCAAGCTTAACCTCTGGCATCGCGAGCAGCCAGCATCGCCTCGTTCCAGGCTGTCGCACTTGACCTTCAGCTTTCGACAAGCCAGACAAGCGCGACCTTTACGCGCAACATGAGGTTCCGAGGGCAAATGGTCGGCAGATCTTTTCCTTGAATGTTGCGGATCCTTCAGCTGGCTCGGACTGTCTTCGACAGAGCCATTCCATGATGGTTGGCGCGCGATGTGGGTGAAGACTGATGACTGCTGTGGTGTTTGTTGTGGATGAGAACCAGGATATGGTTCGTTGGAGCCACTCATCGTTCTTAAATTCTCCGGCGAGCGCGAGTGATCCTATTTAAAACAGAACAGTCGGTCTCGTTGCCGATGCGCGGCGCGCAGCAAGCCTCTCTTTGACGCCACGAAGCTGGCAACTGGACACGGGCTAAGCCTGGGTCTTGAGACTGACGAGGAATCAGTGCGCGCGACAGCTTCGCGTTGGCATCGAGCTGTCAAGAAAGTGATCACGTAGCTGGTAGAGAAGTAATCATCCACCGGCCGGGCTGATATTTGATGAAAAAAGAAAGACCGAAAGAGACCAGGGTTTGATGTTTCATGTTGTTTTTTGCACCGTGAGGCCGTCGCCAGGACTGAATTTAGCTCCTCGTCCGGATATTTCCCCGCGCTCAAACTGTCGCCTTCCGCCACAGCTGGCCAATCATCGCCGGCGATGCCGTAACATGTTCTTATCTTCGGCAATTGTTAAATTGACCTCCGTTGACTCTCCTTCCTGCACGTAAACTGGATGGTCCGGAGTACGAGTACCATGCAGCTTTGCTCTCCCTCTTTGGGACAGGTGGTCGTTAAAATCTGGACGGACGCCTACGGATACTTGATACACCACCTGTTCGTTTGATTGCGTAATAGTTGGTTCCTGATTTTGAGAAGGCGCCATATGCCCGACCTCTTCTGTATCCTTTTTCCGAGCGGCACACGTGACCCCAAGGTCCACGCACTTGTCCTTCGGTCTGAGATATTGCGTCTATTTAAAGACTCAAAGTCCCGTGTGGCTGTGCGCGCAGATATGGTAGCCATGGTTGCTGTCGATGGTTCTTTGGCCCCATGGTATGTCATTCTCGGTAGTTTGCATCTGATCCTGGCCCTGTCCCCGGCAAGACGTTGCCAGGGTCAGGTGGGTGGCGTGATCGGGCTTAGGGAGAGGTCAGTGCCGCGTGAGTGGTCTTTGCAGAAACTGTGTGTAAAGGAGTCCTTGGTAGGTGCAGGACTGGTTGCAGAGACCATCGGTCCATCATCGATCAGTAAGACTTACATCAGGCTCTTGGGCTGGAGCCTTGAGAGTGCTCTGCATTCTTCAGCTCCCATTTGGACCCTTCATGAGTCTTCAAAATGGGCCAGTAACAAGATAGGCAATGCGAGCGAGTTTATTCGGAGGGCTATGCCGCTTCCATGGTACAATACTGACAATATTCAGCTTGCAGCATACTCAGGAACTCGGCGCACATTGTTCTAACCACTTTCTTTGTTGGTTGTGGTGAAAGAGTCGTACCGGACGACCCCTCGTTCAACCATCTCGACTGCGTTGTCGGTATACTCTTCAACCCTCTCATTTATGGCCTCCTGACTTGATATGGGCAATTTTAAATCAGTCGGAAAGGCTCGGCAACTTTCTAAGCAGCGGGAGGGCGAAGACCCGACAACCTGAGTTCCCCCAGTTTGGCAAAGATTTGTGCTGTGAGGGGTTTGAACTGTTCCACCTCTGCAGTAATGGCCTGGAGATTGCCGTGAACACCGCGTGCAAAATTCAGAGTGTTGGAAGTCACGCCGAATCGCTGGATATATGCTTGGTTGCCTCGAACCACGAACACGCCTTTCTTACACGCCTCGGCCATGATATCGATCTCTTGGATATCAAGACTGACCCATTTGTTGACGTGAGCAAGGTCCTCGTCATCCGAGTTCTCAAATCTTTGATTTCGCCAGTGATCCTCGATTCGCATCAGCTTGGCAAGGCTTTTGACACAGCGCTCGTGTCGAGCCTCCACAGTTTGACGCAAGCGGGTCGATTGCGCCCCCATCTCCGACTCTATTACAACGACGTACCTAGCCATCAATACTATGACCTTGTTAGCATCGTAGGGTCTTGCATTCATCGCAGCAACAAGGCGAAGCCTGTTCTCTTCAATGTCATCCCGAATCACTGTGCAAATCTTTGGCAGCATCATTAATCTTTCGAATGGCGCGGCCACGTCCTTGTTGTATGGCATGGGCTCCAGATTGTTCTCTGGAGTTGACAACAAGAGGGGTACCTCGTCCCAGTTTGGTAGAGGAAACTCCGGCTCCATCGTCTCGATTCAGGCTTGGGGTCTGATGTCGGAAAAAGACTTCCTGGTAAGGCTTATCGTTTTGTTTGTGGAATGAGCTTGCTGTCGATGTGTGTGGTGGTTTAGAAAGCTGGTTTAAACGCCATGCCCGGCTGTCTTATATACCTGATCGCCAGGGACTGCCCGTCTATGAGTGCTGAGGCAGTACGCATTCAAGTCTAGTGCTGGTAGTGGCATAAAGAATTGGACTGCCTCGGGAGCCATTGTGAGGCAGCGCACGCATTCCTTGACAAAAATGAATCCTTCACCTTGCGCCATTATTCGAGTCATCGTAACCTACAAGGCCAACAATCAAACCACAACAATGGAACGTGTTGGACAATGCCAACCTCATTGTGTTCAATATGTTGTCAGTTACTGCAGACTCGGATAATGCTGAACCGTTCGGATCTCAACATCCCTCGACCATCCGTCGAGAGCGCACTGCCAATGTGATGCTACAGCTCAGAGTGTCTCTCGAGAATGGGATCTGACTTGAACAAGTCTTGCTGCGTTTTTTGGGAGAATATTTCCTGCAGTCGATTCGTCCGGTCCGTTGATCTCGAGGTAAGTGATCGAGCGCACGAACAAATCATAGATGTCCAATGTTTGACGTCGGTTGCTTGCAATGACCTTTTGAGGACGTCTCCTTGAGATGGCTGTTGATCTATGGTCTCAACTCCTCTCGATTGCTGACAAGGGAACTGCAAGCCAATGATAGCTTCGATGTCATGCGAGAATTAACCGACGACGGGAGGCTAATTAACGCATTGAGATAAATATCAGCAAAGTCGCCACTTTCCAAGAAGTCAAGTGCTTCCAGGTCAGACCTAAGACCCATGAACCATGGTACCATTTATTGCGTTTTACTTTTCTCTAGACTCCTGTGCTCAATGGGATCACATTGGAAATGGCATGTTGTTGGTTTGCATTTGGGACTGTGTGCCATCAGGATTTGATTGGAAGTATGTGGGAAGATGTCGCATGGTGATGCGGACTTGGTACTTCTTGCGAGGAATAGGAGTTTTTTTCGCTCCAAGTGTTCCACATCATCCCTTGATAAAATGACACTCTTTGGCGCCTTGGTCAAACCGAGGCGAAAACAAGCCTCACGCCTCCAATCTCAATTTCCGCTCCACAAGGTTCTTTCGCATGCGAGGCAGGATGGTCGTGGACGCTTTCTCCTTCTCATCCGACAGAGACATGGTACCTCGCAAAACGTTGGCTCCACGACAATGCGTGGCGAGACCTTCGAAGTGCTGAATTGGCTGTTCACTAGTATATATATATATAATACCCACGCAGGGCATAATGATGTGAGCAACTCTTCTTCGCTGTCGATGAAGTCACTGTAGTCAAATGTAGAGGCATTTTCTTGCTTGCTATGCTGGATTTGCTGTGATGAGGATCACTGTGCTACGGTTTGCTATAATGTAGTTTGCTATCCCAAGTGCGCTGCATAGTTCGTCATGTAGATTCCACTGCCCTATCACCATTGACCATAGTGCTAGATTACTTCATGTCATTATTTGTTTGCCCCTCTTTTTTTCTTTGTAAAGACCAGTTAGGCTTTTCTTCATTCTTTACTGTCATCCGGTAACGTGCAATTGTTCGCTATGTTGCAGACCACAAGGCTTACAGGGGAACAGTGGAAGCGACTATAAGACTACGAGCGAGGATGGCGAATGAGAGGGAACTTTCAAAGACCGTTAGGGAGAACGATGAGGGCAATATTGTTGTTGTGAGCTTCGAGGCTCAATCGTTTTCTAACATGCTTAATGCACATCGGTTATCTATATACAGGACGTTGATGTGTGTTACAAAGCTCAAAAAATTGCAGGTGGGTATCATCCAGACGCCTTGCCCGGTTTTCAGCAACCTTAAACCCCATATTCATACCCACGCTGCTGCCTCCCGTCCAACCACATCCTCGTATCTGCGCTGGATCCTCTGCGCTGAGCTCCGCATGAAATCCATCTCCATCCGGAGGAGGTCATTCTCCCTCTTTGCCTCCACCAGCTCCAGGCGCTGTGTCTCCATTTCCGCCTGTAATTCCTCCTGTCTCGCCTCCATGTCCGCCTTGAGTTTCCTCATGTCCTGCTGGTGGGCCGCCATCAGGAGCTGCTGCCTGTACTCTTCGTACCCTTTGGTGAGGGCTTCGAACTCCCGCTTTCGCTCCGCGTATTGTTCGGCAAACTGTGCTGCCACTTCGAGGGTTTCTTCGGTGACTTGTACGTTCACCTCGTTGCTGTCATTGTTGTTGCTATTGGCGGTGGTGCTGGTGATGGCAGTGCTGTTGGCGGAAGTGGAGGACGCCATTTTGATGCTGTGTTGTTGCCGTTTTCGGGTTTTGGGTGGTGTTGAGGGGCCTTTGGTTGTCTATTGGACGTCGTTGTGAGAGAGATCGATGGTCGTTGAAGAGGTTTTGGTCGTAAAGTGTTCTTTGAAGTCAAATGGTGGTGAGTGTTGAAGACGTGTTGGTTGTAGAGTGCGTTTGAAGTCGAGTGGTGGTTGTAGAAGTAGTGTTCTGTGTGGTAGGTTTTCGGGTTGGTGAAAATGGTGTTTGTGTGTGTGCTTGTGTGTGTGGGAGAGAGAAAAAAGAGGGAAAACTGGAAGAGGTCGCTGCTTATAAACTGTTCAGAGGGTTGCCTGGTTCGAAGTGGGTGTTTGCTTTTGCAACTGACACACCGATAAGGGTGGATCGACGAGGCTGCGAGTCAAATTCTGATATGATATAGACTTTCTAGGCAAACGAGCACTCAACCAACGCGTGAAGCAGCGGAATCGATCGAATTTTGGCGAACCGGAGTGCAGATTGGTAGTCAGGAAGTCATTAAGCAACTGAGGCTCTTCCTATTGATTCATTGAGACCAGCTGAGCGTTTGGCAGCACAAGGGACTTCACGGTAGATTTTACCGAGGCAGTGCTGCACCCTCCTGCACCATCCAGCTTTGGCTTCCTAGTATTCAAACAAATAGATCACTGCAAGTGAATTCATGGGATCAAGTGACCTCGTTGATGTCGATAGCAATCATAAACACACTGACCAAGAAGAGAACCTCTCTTGTAGGGAATTAGTACATGAATGCCCCTTGAACGCCTCTGCCTAGCTGAAGACCAAGAGCATAGTACTGCTACGGGCGAGCCAAGGTCGATGTTAATTGCACATCGCCCTTGCTGTTTGCTTTGCGTACTCATACCTCAACTATCCTCGGGATGGCCCAGCGTTGGCATCGAGTTACGCAAGACCGTACGATCCGTATAGGCTGCGATGGAGGAGAGCCTAGTGGATGATGGTAGTCTCAACCGAATCAAATTATAGGCTCTCTTTCCCCAGCCTTATTGTGTCCGGGGTATTTTATGCAAAGCATGCTGCTCCGAAACTTTTCCGACATACACACCAGTACTCCATCGATGACCACGAAGTTGGCTGAAATCTGTGCGGGTCAAGAGCCATTATGTTGTTGCTCAAAGCTGTATTCTGGATGGGAAGCAGACGACTTCAATCTTTATAGCTTCGGCAAGCCAGTATCGTCATCAATAAATCATGATGAGAAATCAATCAGGAGATGGTAGCACCGTTTGCGCATGGAAGCCCACCTCCTCTGAACAATAAAAGGCTAGTGAGTCGCCTACCTTTGAGTGATTCAATCCAAACAACAACGGACGGGAGAATAATCTCTTCGATGACTTCAGCGCCTGCGTACGCCTGTTGAGAAACAAACAGGACAGTGTTTGTGCGCAAACCTTCCGCATTGAGGGTTGATTCGTGGTAGTGGCTGATCATGCAGACGAGCTACGTCTGCTCGAAGCAAACAGCAAGAGCAGCCAGCTCATCCACGGAAACTAGAAGGAACGGTAATGATTACCCATGCAAAATCGTGAGCAATGGTGAAATTTGAAGGCACAGCCTGAGCTGATCCAAGCTGCCACTCAGCCAAATGGCAGAATGGCATAAAAGATCGAGACCTGAATGACAGATGACTGTCACAGCCAGTCGGATTGAGTGAGACAAACCTTGGGTTCAGAAAATAAGTTTGTCTGATGCATGGTTTGCAATCGCAAGGCTGAAGCAGAGCGCCAAGGGGCAAGTTGACACTGAAGAGTGGGGTCAACCGGTAAAAGAACCCAAATTGGCTCCGACTATCAATCGAGTGGAAGCGCAAGAAGTCATTCCGATCGGCGAAGAGAAAGATCCAAGGCAGGGAAAACGTAAGTTCGATCCTTGGTCTTGGTGAGTGGAACAAGTGAAGCTGAATAAGTTGACCTCGTCCGCCTCTCATGGACGTGGGCAAAACCTGGAGTCAGACCCCTGAACCTCCGGGTCAGGTCCAAGGGCTGTTCCTTTGGTATGGATGACGAGGCATGGCGGTGAGATGTCTGACCCACGCACATTTACGTGCTATGCTGGAATGAGTGCCACTGGGCTCGTGGCTTTCTTTTTGGAGGGATCATAAAGCCACCAGCACTCTGCCATCCGTCATTTCGTGAAAGAACACCAATATCAGCCAAAGGTTAAGCAATGATTTGTTGATCCCATTTCTGATCACCGAGGGATCTTGTCGCGTCGCGCGAATTGGAAGCCACCAACCCATGAAACAGAGCTACAACTCACACAGGAATCATTCCATGAGGGGCTAGATCACCACTCATGATTGAAGAATTCTCGTGACCCCAGTCTGTGGAAATAAAATTATGCCATGACATTATCTACCTAGGTAAGTAATGCAGGGACCAATTCCGTCAACTGCCAGCCTTTCCGGTGCAGCCGAAGGGATGGACCCACCCTCAGCCTCACTCATTGGGCATTGGCAGGGTATTGCGAAGTAATGGATTGCAGACCGACAGAATAGAATACGGGAATGTGAATAACGGGACCGGCAGGGTCGGATGTGGAAATATGAAGAGCCTGAGAGCGTCATAATTCTTTACTCTCATATTGAATATTGCACTTCGGCCTCCGAGGGCCACCACAATTTTCCACATGGCTCAGATCGAAGGATATGTTTGCATAATATGTAGAAAAGCCAGAATTCCACCAACGCCAAAGCTGCTCTGAGGACCTCCAATAATAGCTCAAAAAGGTCAAACGTAAATAGGACAAATATAAAGTATACAACATGCAGAGGAGCAAGACATGGCAAAATAATCCGTAGATCTTCATGCCTCAGTCCCCGAACATATTCTGCCAACCAACACGCTCGTACATCACAATGGCTAGACAGGAGCTCACGACCGCTTCGATCGGAACGCCTTCCTTGAGATTTTCCGTGAATATTGTGAGCCCGCCCAAAACATTCAGATCTCTTCTTTGCTTGTAGACGGCCACGAGTCGTGCGTCAGGATCCTCCAGTTTCAAGTTGCCGTTGCATTTTGGAAACCCATCGTTCATCTCGGGGATGTCGAGAATCTTCTTGCTGCCACGCCATCGATAGACTCCCGTGGTGGAAGATCCGACTCGGCCCATGATGTACTCCCTCGCGAAGTCGACGCGGAGGATGGTCCATTTGGATCGAATGTCTGCTGGTGCATGCAGCGCGTGGTCGTAGACCATCCATTTCGACGTCTCATGAATGGTCATTTTGATCGTCATTGACGTGACGCCTTGCCAGCCGGGAAATTTGATTTTTGCCAGTGGCCATTCTTTCGATACTGGATCGTCATGATAGTATGAGTCATGTGATGGTGATGGCGTTAGTCCTGTGATCTCGCTGGCGAAGGGCGTTGAACTTGACTTTGCTTTCGCCTTTACTTTTGATTGTGGATGACTCGGAAATAACTCGAATGACGGTGGTAACATGAGTTTGACCTTGTACCACTTCATATCACTGGTGACATAGGTTGGAGCGGTTCCGGAAGGTAAATATGATGAATGACCGGTCAGTGAGACGCCGGCATCGACATCCCTCAGTTCTAGCTGGAAGTTCTGCGGGAAAACCAATCCCACGGGCGTGCTTTTGAGGATCTCGAAGCGTCGGATGCCGTGTTGGCGGTACTGGAGGAGCTCTCGCTGCTCTGGCTCTGCGAACGATCGGTCATGACTGGTCTTGCGTGTCCAAGCCATAAGGATTCGTTGATCTCGAATGAATCTGGACGTAAAGTTGGTGCTGGGTGTTCACACTTCTTCTTCTTGCCTTTCTTCGATAGCTTCTCAATCGGATGGCAGGGACATCCGCCTGGATAGTAAATTTCTCGAAGAGTGATGGTGGTATACCTTCTTCGAGTAGTTCGGTTAGTCTCTTCTTCTGCTGGAAAGAGGGCATTGTATGTCGGTAATTCAGCATTTGGCGAAGACATGTTGAGTTATCACCGCCGTTGATCCCCTTCCCTTGATAAATGCCTGATGTAGGAGAGAGAAAGATGGGGAAAACAGGGGGAGGAGGAGGGGAGACGAGGCTCTTGAGAAAGCATTGAATGATCAGGCTTACAGAGGATGACTAGAAATTAAGGTGACGCATAAGCCTTTCAGGTCTGGACCCAAAGTATCATGAGCCCCGAATTACGATATTGTGGATCTTGATATGGGAGTGGTGTTTCGCGGATGGGCGAGGTGGGTACGAGTTAATTGGTTGTTCCGTTCAGCTTTCGGCTCGGATGGGAACGGATGGAATGGCGGTATTGAATTTATGAAACGGGCTGATGCTGAGAAGGATGGCTGCGTCAGCGAGGATGTTGTGGTCTTGTTGCTGGTTCTGGCCAATCCGTTGAGCGGTGTTTCGTGGATCGGGTACCTAATGCTCCGTGCTGGCTTGCCTGACTCGTATCACAAAATCTAGTGAGGTTATGTAAGAACGGTAAATATGAGACACGCAGCAGTAATGTCAGGTTCGCACCGCAGAGAAAGGAGAAGTAATCTATATATATGTAGGGCCAACCGACCGCCAAATCTGCCTTGTCGAGTTCTTGGAGACTGAGAACGGCCATATCTCAATTTGCATGTTCGCTCAACGAGTATTCCTTGGGCCACAAGCGATGAAGCCACTGAATTTAGACCAAAATCGAGCCATTTTCCTGGGCTTTGAAGTCTCGTGGTTTCGACGTACTCGTATTGCAGAGAATGAAGGGCAGTTTTGCCAGGTTTGGGTGCGGCGGTGACTGTAGGAGGCCAAGACGGCCGCCCCAAGGGTCCCTGCCGAGTGCCCCTCATGCCCGTGTCTTAACCGGACACCCGCTTATGCGGACATAGTGGCAGCCTAGAAGCCATCTCGCCAAGTTAGCTTGAGTCTGCTTGTCAGCCTCGCCCGCGTTGATCACGGAACAGCTGTAGGGCTCCAGCCAATCTTCTAGACCCTACATAGCTGTGCCAGATGCAAGGGATTTTGGCCGGTTGCCTTGCAGACACCGATTGATCTCTACCTCTTGATGAATTGCTCGTGCCTGGTCGGATTCATCGGGTGCTTTTCGTGGCTTTGGTAAGGTACCACCTACGAGTAGGTGACTTCAATCACCCTCAACCCCCCAAAGCGACCCCCTGCTGAGGCTGCACGGGAGACACGTGACTGCCCTTTAGGGCAGGTTTGGCGATGGACATGACGCACCAATCAACGGAAGGTCAATGTCAATTTACAGCTTCTCTACAGATCGCGTACCCTTCTAGCATGTGAGCAATTGGACCAGAGACTCGAACGTGTGGTCGCTGCACTTCTCCTAGAGCTGAAGCAGACAATAATATGCGAGTCTAGATACGTGCATAGGGATGAGCCTTGGCATCATGAGGCCAACATTGCGAGGTCTGCTCTTCAGAGCTTCAAATCCACGTCTACGGCTTGCAAGTTCACCAAGCTTTCACCAGCCCCGACTTGTCCGACCTCTGCTACGAAGACCAGTCTCTACAAACCAGCAGGCACAGCCCGTCACTTCGCGTATTGTAAATTTCTTTTATGGCGCAACTCTTGTACTTGGTCTTGGCATAGCATATGTCTACGTCACAGATACCCGAGCGAGTGTCCATCGCTACGTGGTAATTCCAGCTCTACGGCTGATATACCGTGATCCCGAAGAGGCCCATCACGCTGGCAATCATATCCTGAAGAGCCTCTGGGATTTCGGCATACATCCCAGGGAAAGAGGTGATCCAGACAGCAAGAAAGACTTGGAGACAGAGGTCTTTGGTCAAAAACTTCGGAATCCCATTGCTACATCTGCAGGTATCGACAAGCATGCTGACATTCCTGATGTACTATTTGCTATTGGCCCAGCTATCATTGAGATTGGAGGAACCACTCCTCTGCCACAGAATGGCAACCCTCAACCCAGAGTCTTTCGCCTGACATCTCAACAGGCCATCATCAACAGATACGGTTTGAATTCGGAAGGTGCTGATCATGTAGCAATGAGATTGAGAAACCGTGTCCGGAAATATGCACAGTCACTGGGCCTTGGGCATGACGAGGTTGCAGAAAAGGCAGTCCTTGATGGCATTGCTGGAGTTCCTCCTGGAAGTCTAACTCCTGGAAAATTGTTGGCTGTCAACATTGCCAAGAATAAGATTACACCAGAAGAGGATGTCGAAGCTGTGACCAATGATTATGTCTATTGTGTTGACGTACTGGGACCATACGCTGACATTCTGGTGGTCAATGTTTCCAGTCCCAACACTCCAGGTCTTCGTTCTTTGCAGCAAGCCGACAAGTTACAACATATCCTGACGGGAGTAGTGAATGCGGCCCACAAGGTTGAGCGACGCACACGACCTAAAGTTATGGTCAAGGTTAGCCCTGATGAGGACTCAGAAGAGCAGATCTCTGGAATATGTGAAGCGGTTTGGGCTTCAGGAGTTGATGGTGTTATCGTGGGAAATACCACAAACAGGAGACCCGACGCACTCCCCCATCTGAGAGGGTTCTCCCCACTGGAAGAACAGCATCTGCTGGAAACCGGTGGCTTTTCCGGGCCACATCTCTTTGACCGCACAGTGTCGCTTGTCAAGAAGTACCGGAAGCTTCTAGTCGAGAAACCTCGCCAACCACAACAGCCATCGAAAGCCAGAGGTGCACTTGAAGCCGAAGCTGAACGTATCAAAGCCTCAATTCAAGCAAGTACTGGAGTGCCGCCTACATCAAACCCTGACCCAGTAGTAGCTTCTGTGGATACTGGTGTTGTTCCAGCCCATAATATATCAGGAAAGAGTGACGCAGAGAAGCAGCCACTCATAACATTGCCCGAGAACCGATTCTATGACCAGACAGAATCAGAACAAAACCAGTTGAAAAGTGCAAATGACATTCTGACGGAGACTGATAGGCTCGCGGGTGAAAAGAAGCAGCTCCAAGCGATTCAGGAAGCTCTTGAAAAGCTTCCATCGCGGGCAGAGCGTGATGCGAAGGATCGATCTGAGGCCAGTCCTCATCTAGACTCGATTGATCAATCCAAAGTTATCTTTGCAACCGGAGGCATCACGAATGGCAAACAAGCGCTGGAAGTGCTAAACGCTGGTGCCAATGTTGCCATGATCTACACAGCTCTGGTTTACGGTGGTGTGGGCACCATCTCAAGAGTGAAAGACGAAATGCGAGAAGAAATGCAACATCAGGTTAGGGAAAAGCGCGAGGCAAGGGAGAAAAAGTAGCCAAGTCTCATGGGAAAACTCATAAAAGGATTATTGTACTATTGTGGCCTTTGCAGCTCTAAAGTGATCACCTTGATCTTTTGCCCTGGTATCTGGTGGTCGTCCACCATCTCTTCATACACAGGAATGAATCCGAATTTTTCCAATATCCTCCGACTGGCATGGTTGGTATCGACGACGTCTGCCTGCAATTTTTCGGGCACGACCTCTGTGCTGTCAGACTCATTCGCGTCATCCGATTTGATAACGATCTCTCTGCGTGGCAAGTTCCACCATGCCTGCAACCAGTATTCCATTGCTTCAGATGCGTATCCTTTCCCCCAGACCTCAGTTCGAAACATCTAAAGTTTGCACACGTCAGTGAAATGATTCATAGAGAGCAATTGAAATACTCGAGTCCAAGAAACGAATTTCCGAGAACGCAACACAAATAACCTGACTTACATAGCCAACCTCTGCTGGTTCGCTATGGTGGCAACCAATTGTTCCAATCACCTTTCCAGGCTCGTTCAATTGTTCAATGGTGACACAGAATGTATTCGCATCATTCGGTGGGAGGAATCGGTTCATCCAGGTTTGCGTAGCCTCGTGATCTACATCGACTTTCCCAGA
This sequence comes from Exophiala bonariae, assembly GCF_035927105.1. NCBI lineage: Eukaryota > Fungi > Ascomycota > Eurotiomycetes > Chaetothyriales > Herpotrichiellaceae > Exophiala > Exophiala bonariae. Next base: position 494,265 of record NW_027042501.1, read on the forward strand.
ACTCGTCCACATCATTACCTCTGATTGAGTTCGAAGTACATGGTAGTCATTGAGGTCTGAAGGCTGGAAGGGCCTCAACAGCAGCCGTGGTGTTGTGATAGGTGCTCCAGGAGCAGGCAAAACTGGGCGAGTTGATCTCATCCTGTGCTATATAGTCGAAATATATTGGTATCAATAGTCAATTTTCCAGATCCAGCTTACATGCTACGCTCAGGTGCGAATTGGCATGTTCTTCTACTGAAGCACACGGCTGATCTTGCAGTAGGGAGGCTTCAAAAAGGAATTACAGTCTCATGACTCAGACACAGATGATTTAATAGAGTCGTACCTCAAGGTAGTATGTGGTTCAGTTAGTGATACTCGTTATCGATTTCTGGACCACGAGGGCCTGACAGTTCAAGCGGCCGTGTGCCACAACTATCAGGCAGAAACTGCGACTAATCAACTTTAGTCACGCACTAATCGACATCTAGTGCATTGCCAAGATGGACTCTCGGATAACTTGCCCAAACTGTGCAGACTCGATAACGATAAGCAATCAGTTCCGCAGACCCACTAGTGCCGCTAATTCATCTGCGGCATCAACTTTTTGTGTGAATTTTCTGGAGTCGGTACTTTTCCTCTACCAGCGCCACTTCGCTCTGTCCAAACAATCAGAGGATCACCGACAAGATGAAGACGACTTGGAAAGATATTGCCCCGGTGCCAACTTCTCAAGAATTTATTGATATTGTCTTGAGTCGAACTCAACGAAGACTGCCCACGCAGATTCGAGCGGGCTTTAAAATCAGCAGAATTAGAGGTGAGTATCCCATGACATTGCGAGAGTCACTATATTCATTTTTCCTGCAGGATTCTACACTCGAAAAGTAAAGTTCACCTCCGAGACATTCTGCGAAAAACTCCAGGCCATTTTAGAAGGATTTCCCCGGCTGCAAGACATTCATCCGTTCCACAAAGATCTGCTCAATACACTCTACGATGCCGACCATTTCAGAATAGCCTTGGGTACCCTCTCAACAGCCAAGAGACTGATTGAAACCGTTGCAAGAGATTACGTTCGACTGCTCAAGTATGCACAATCCTTGTTCCAATGCAAGTCCCTCAAGCGTGCGGCTTTGGGACGCATGGCCACGATATGCAAAAGATTAAAGGACCCGCTAGTCTACCTGGAGCAAGTTCGACAGCATCTTGGACGTCTTCCCAGTATTGATCCCAATACCCGAACTCTTCTCATCTGCGGATACCCGAATGTTGGAAAGTCCAGTTTCCTCCGGTCTGTTACTAGAGCAGATGTCGATGTACAGCCATATGCATTCACAACCAAATCACTGTTTGTGGGACATTTCGACTACAAGTATCTCCGATTTCAAGCAATTGACACACCTGGAATTCTGGACCATCCTCTAGAAGAGATGAATACCATTGAAATGCAGTCGATCACAGCAATTGCCCATTTACGATCTGCTATTCTATACTTTATGGATTTGTCAGAGCAATGTGGTTATTCCGTCTCTGCACAGTTGGCTCTATTCACTTCCATTAAACCCTTATTCGCCAACAAACTTGTGTTCATCGTGATCAATAAGACGGATGTCATGAAGCCCGAAGACCTTGATCCCGACACACAGAAAGAACTCAACGATGTCCTGACCCAAAACTCAAACACTGAGCTTCTACAGCTGTCTTGCATCACAAATGATGGTGTACAAGAAGTGAAGAACACAGTCTGTGATCGACTGATCGCGGAGCGGGTAGCTTCCAAACTGAAGGCTGGACAAGCCGCACAGTCTTCCACTGCGGACGTCCCCACTGGCCGCCTGGGTGATCTCCTCGCCAGAATTCACGTTGCCCGTCCCCTTGAGGGCGCTGTCAGCGAGACCTACATCCCCGAAGCCGTCAAGAACGGCACATACAAGAAATACGACAAAGAAGATCCCGAGCGCAAGAAGCTGGAGCGCGAGCTCGAGGAAGAAGAAGGCGGCGCGGGAGTCTACAACATCGACTTGAAGAAGTTCTACGACCTGGCCGATCCAGAATGGAAGCACGACCGAGTCCCCGAGTTCTACAACGGCAAGAACATCGCCGACTACGTCGACCCGGACATCGAAGAGAAACTCGCCGCGCTCGAAGCCGAAGAAGAACGCTTGACCAACGAAGGCTTCTACGACGAGAGCGACAGCATGGAGGACGAAGAGGACGCCGAGATCCGCATGAAGGCCGACATGATCCGCAACAAACGCGTGCTGATGATGAACGAGGCGCGCGCGAAGAAGAGTCTGAAGAACAAAGCGCAGATCCCCCGGGCCAAGAAATCCCGCACCCTGACCCAGATGCAGCGACACATGACGTCGATCGGCCTCGACGCATCCGCACCCGTCGACCGCGCGCGCGCAACCATCCGCAACGCGAACGCCAAAGCCCCCTCGACCGTTGGCGGCGATGCCATGGACGTCGACGACACGCCGTCGCGCCGCGCCAAGTCCGTGTCCCGCGCACCCAGGACGAATCGTCTCACAGATGGCCTCGGCAAGACCGCCACCGGCATCACCGACCCCGTCAAGCGCCAGAAGGCCGAGCGCATGGCTAAGCTCGGCCAGCGACAGATGAACCGCATGGCCAGACAGGGCGAGGCTGATCGTCATGAAACCGCTTCTCTGCCGTCTCACTTGCTCAAGGGCAAGAGTAGTATGAAGACTTCGAGATCCAGATAAGCCGTGGTGGTTCAAAACATCGAGCCTATTGTGTTATGTTTTCACGAGATATGACATGCATTCTTTTTGTGGAACTATATCGGCATGGGCATGGGAACCGGAGTTGGTGGGGGAACCCCGGCGTTGTAACTTCGGGCAACGGGTGACTTGAGGTCAGGGTCGGTTCAATCATGATATCCCAAGTCTGAGGATGTCGATGAAAAGCGCTAGACGTGTAGCCAGGCTTGTTGATTAAATAGTCTACTAAATAAAATTCTTCCATTACATCGTCTACGCAAGCCTACTTATATCGCAGAGCAAGTTAGCAGGGATTACACCGACATCCACTTGTTGACTTCCACCTCACGGTGACACATCAGGCAATGCAATACCCTTTCCCCTTGGCCAACGATCAAACCATCAGCCTCGAATGCAGATGCAGCATATCAGAACCATAGAGAACGTCCAAATCGTCGTGCATGCGCGAATAGAGTCCTGTGGGCGCAGCCGTGGAGAGATGTTCAGATGCATCCAGGGTCTCAACAACGCCATTGGTATCGGCCGATCCTGTAGACGGCTGAGACTGCCATCCCGCAAAAACTGCAGTTTCCTGGTGGGGCTGTGCGCTAACGCGGTCGAGACGAAACACATGCTGAATACCGTCCCTGATTTCAGAGCTACGCAGTGCACCCAGACGAGCCACGCTGGCAAGACCATCCTCTGTCCAGTTCGTCAGGGTCGCTGAGATGTCCAGAATGCTGACGAGAACGGTATGAGCCTGGAGATTGAGGTTCTGGAGGACGCTGAGCCTGCCTTGCACGTCTTTGTCGCCCGGTTTGGGAACATCAAACACAGCAGTGACTTCATCGGCCATCTGCCGAGGCCATGTGACGTATTGTTGTAAGTGATCTGGAGTGCTCTGGACGATCGCTTGGAACCATGCCAACGTCACGGTCAGTTGTGAGAGGCGTGTGGAGCGAAGGTCGCGTGCTTCCTCGAGAAGAGGAACCCCATTTTCCATCGTTGCTTGGTTGACGATCACCAGGATCAGAAGTTGTAAGCCGATAAAGTATGCCCACAGTAGCTGTGCCGAGTCGCGGACCAGGCCTGATGTCAGATGTAGGTCCAGGCTATCCTCGGCCATTTTGAACCAGACGGCGTAGAAACTTAGAAACTGACCGTAACCCGTCGCGGGGGAATGCTGAAGTGCCATGAGCGTTGCGTAGATGCCATGATAGAAGTTGCTCTCTGCGCGATGTTGGACCATGTAGGGTTCTGTGTCTTGAATGGCACGTGCTCCTTGGGTGAGGAGGTTTGCCAAATGAGGTGGCAGCTGGAAGTTCAAGGGAGAATCGACGTGAGAGGGTGAAAAGTTCGTAGGGCATTGAGTGGTGTCGGTTGATAGCTGGAAGACTGTGTTCTCATTGCTGCTTTGAATGCGTCGAGTGATCATTGCGCAACCACGTACAAAGGTTGCAAAGTCCAGACTTCCGTTGGATACATGAGCGGATTGAAATGCTAGCGCATAGCAGGTGGCCAACATTGCGTCGGACTCTGGAGGGGATCCTTCATTCTGGGAGAATGCTTTCTTTAGTCCAGCAATGGCGCGACCTCTGTGCTCTAGTGCCCTATAATTGTCTTTCTCTGTGTTTCCAGTCTTGGTGGTACGAGAGCTAATATGCGATGCTCCGAGTGCTAGCAAAGCGTGCATGAGATGGTCGTATTCGTGAACAAGCTGGGGAATGTCGCGAACCCAGATACCCTGATTGCCTAGGGGCAAAGACGGGGAAGCGTGGTTCAGGAAGTGATGGAACAGCCGCAAATCCCGTAGTGTAAAACCGTCATTTACCGAGGAGACTGAATGTTTGGGGGGTTCTACAGATGTCTGGCAAGCACTATTCCCGAATCGAAGATGGATAGGATTCAATCTGGGTGCGGGCCACTCGCAAATCCTTGATCTGCGAACACAGTTGGTGCATGTTGGTTTCTCCTCACTGCATTTGATTCTCCTGATCTTACACGAGAGACAACCAGCTTTTGATTTTGTATGGGATCGACGATGAATCATGGGACCCTTCACTTTACCATCGCGCTTGACATAGTCCAAAGCAGCCATATTGCCAGAGTTCAGGAGAGGAGGTCGCGGCCCAACGTATTTTTTGCCAGATCCAGGAGTGAGTACGAAGTCTTCAGCCAGTTTGTCGTCAGGAGGACTTGGATAGTGCGCCTATGCTTGCCGCTAAGTGATATAGACTCAACAGTAAGCTTCGGAGGGAATTTGAGCTATCAAATTGTCAACCTTAGCCTGCAGACGGAAGTGCAAGCTCCGCGTAGCCAGGTCTTTATCATGTTGAAAGACCATCTCAGCCTCACTTGATACCCTTGAGAGGTGCCTAGAAATATGGGAACTGTTAGAGCTAGACATCCCCAATTCAGGGAGAAGGGAATCCTTGTCGAACCAGGATCCATTTTCGGAGACACAGCCGCGCCCTTTCGTATTTCTACGAATACGAGGCGACCAGAATTCTTGGCTTCTAGTATAGGAAATTCAGGCGGCTATCATCAGTAATGCGAAGAATGGTTGAAGCTTCTTCGAGCTCATCTCACTGCGTCGCTGGAAGAGAAAGGTTGCCATAGTGGAATGCGGAGATGGTTTTTCGGGCATCTCTCATCCGTTGTGTGAAAAGTGGTAAGTTATTATACTCGACTCATAGACATGGAGATCAGTATAAATCACCAACTCTTCGGCAACTGCTCTCGAATCCATGAGAAAGCGTGTAGAAACTTGAGCTACGGTGAAGACCATATTGATTAGCACGTCCACAAGCAGCAACATTGCCAGCAGACTTCGCTGAACATCAACGGCAATACTAAATATCCGAAGCAGCCACGATGTCGTCCTTCGATCCTTCGAACTTACCACCTGGGTTTGAGATCCCAGGACAGAAAGCACTAGTTGCTCATGCAGCTATAATGTGCATTGTATTTGTGCTGTCCATGCCCATTGCGGCACTGACAACACGATCTCCGATCAAGGTCAAAGTCACGAAGCTTCACGCTCCATGGCAGATGTTCAACGTCATTCTGGCAATTACAGGACTGGGCCTGGGAGCCTCGGTTGCATCGAATCGAAAAATAGCCAGCGGTGAGACACCACACATTCTGCTAGGGTGCATCATCGTTGGGCTTTTGATCGGTGTCCAGCCAGTTCTCGGAATACTTCATCATTTGTTCTTCCGTAAGAACAATCGTCGAGGTACCTTTGGGTGGATTCATCTTCTCCTTGGTCGCATCATCATGGTTTTGGGACTGGTCAATGGCGCCACAGGGTTCAAATTGGCCCATGATAACAAGACAGTGCCATACTTCGCCATGTTAGGAGTGGTGTGTACAGTATATATTGGAGTGCTGCTGTGGGATTGGTTAGCCCCTCACTACAAGGCACATAAGAGCGCAACACAGCAGGCTTCAGTTCCAGGTCATACGAGTGAAACCATAGACATGAGTGCGCTCGAGCACGACAGACATTAAAAGAATGGCGATGAGTTGAATGAGTGAGGCAGAACATCACAAAACCAGGGACCATCAAGCAACGAAACCTCAAAGTCCCAGGCTTTGAGCCTTATAGCGATGGCGATCGTCTTCGAAACCCCAAGCATTGGTATTTGAGTCGAACTTGAGGATGAATATTTTGAATTGTTGAATAATGTCAGTTTAACCGAGGATGGATCACAATTACCACTCCACCGTACTTTTATCCTCTCAGGCTTTTTAATCCACCGTAAAATTGTCATGAATTTGAGCCCGCCTACCAGTGCATGGGGGACATCCCGCATTGGACAGGCAAAGAAAGTCGACAAGAAGTCCAACTCATCCTTGAACCAGCTTCGACCTCAAACTTAACTCTCTCACACAATGGCGACTCTCTTCTCAGCCCGTAGAAAGCCTAAGCGCATAGCCCGCGACGATCCAGAGCCGGAGCCTGCTGATGGAGAACAAGACCAAGGTAAGTGATTCGCATTTCCTGAATCACCTCTCTTTCGCTCACATTGTCTGCTTTGGTTGCTCTAGTCTATGGTATCGGACCCCGTCGCTGATAACAATTCTATCGTCTAGACACTGGACCAGTGGTACGACGACCTACAAGCAATGCGCCCAAAACAAAATCCAAACTGCGTGTATCCTTCAATCCCGGGGATGGCGAAGGAGATGTGGATGTAGGTGGAGGGCAGAATAGATCTCAACCCTCTCATACCAGTACCAGCGGCGAAGCCATAGCGAAAGACCCCTCGACACTATCGTCAAGAACATCAAGGCTGGGCCTCTCCAGCGCAGCCCAAAAGTTACAAAACCGAGGATCAGGATTGGGTAATCGAGACACCACCACCGGATCAATAGACGACGAGGCACAAAACCACGACAGACCTACATACAGCAAAGCGTATCTAGACGAACTGCGAAACTCGACACCATCCACCCCGCGCGATCTATCTTCAAGAAACAGCCCAGGACTGGATCTAGTGGAGACATCAAACGGTGCATCCGACCCAAGCAACCAAGACCTCGACCTTGCCAGCAAATTCGGCATCTCAGCCCTCTCATCCTCAAAAGGATCATCACGCATCCCCACCGCGACCGAGATCCGTGAGAAAAAGGAACGCCGCGCACGGCTCGCGCAGGAAGAACTCGCCAACGCCAGCGCCAAATCCACCTCCAGACATAACAACCAAGAAGAAGACTTCATCCCGCTGGAAGCGTACGACTCCGACGGCGAATTCAAGCCGCGCGCGCTGCAAGTCGGGTCCTACCTAGCCCCATCGGGCCCAGAGAAAGACACACGTCTGGTCCGCGACGACGAAGACATAGCCGAAGGTTTCGAGTCGTTCGTCGAAGACTCCGGACGCGTCACACTGTCCAAGAAAGCCCTCAAGGCACAATCGAGACTCGATCGCGAGGCAGTGCGCAGCCTGATCAACGAAGCCGAAGGCGCAGGCTCCAACAACGACGGCTCCGACGATTCCGACGCCGGCGGCGGTGGCTCCAACGGCTCAGACAGCGACTATGCCCGGCACCAAGCGTACGAGACGGCGCAGACGCATCGGGGCATGGACGGGCTGTCGGCACACCACGCACACACGCGGATAGCGTCGCGGCCGCGCCAGCCGCGCGAGACGACGGCGATCCCGAAGCTGAGCGTCGGACTGGCGGGTCTGCGCGACCTCGCGGCGAAGCTGGAGTACGAGCGTGCGCGTATCGAGAAGCGCCGCGCGGACATACGGCGTGAGAGAGCGGAGATTGTGGAGAGCCAGGCGCATATACAGACGAGTCTAGAGGAGGCGGGCAGTGAGTTGGAGCGCATTACTCTGTTGCATCGGCAGACACAGCAGCAGCAGCAGCAGCAGCAAGAGGGGAACGAGGGGCTGTTAAATGGAGGAGACGTAGGTTCGAACCAGAATATGTCGGTAGCGAGAGGGGGGAATGGACTAAGCAATGGCCTCGGGGGGCAGAATGCGGCCCAGCAGAGAGGATTAGAGTCGTTTGGTAACACGATCGGGCATCCTACATAGCACTACTCTCTGCTCAAGGACCTCGTTGAGCTAGATGACCAAGGGAGGGACGACATCTCGCTTCACTTTGGGGACTCATGACATGATTTTTCAATTTTTCAACTATTTTCGACTCGCTTTTTTGTTCTCTCTCAACAACACCCAACAACACGTGGCTATGCTATTCTCATCATCAAGATCAACTCCATATCACCATATCCCTTCCACCAAATGCATATTAGGGTATGCAGGAGGTCAAAAGCCTGATCCGATCGCTGGTGGTCATTTGCTGAATCTGCTTTGCTGAATCGTCCATCTACCATAGCTCCATCCTCATCTAGGTTTATTTTCATCATGTGCGCAAGAACCAATCGCAGTTAAAAATCCAAGAAAGTCAATCACATCGAATGCCCGCCCAGTGGGAGCAAAACAAGTGCGCAGTCATCACCACGTTGCTCTCTGAATCTGCTCAAATCTGTATATTAAAAGCAATGGGTGAGTATTTGGGCATCCCTACGACTTGGGTATGGTTTGCCCATAACCGACAGACGTTATACCGGCCTTCTCGGACCACCCGAAATCAGCAGGGTGGTTGCAGGGCGGCTGTATATGGTTCATGCAGGTGGTGAAACCTGGATTACCCTCTCCCAAAGAGGGTCAAACACACCGAGTGGTGGGACCACAGTTCTAGAGAGCAGAAAAGACAAAAAGCTACATACACGTCAGCAATTTCTTGGGTCAATAATTCCAAATGAACGAGACTCACATTGTTGGTGGCAGCAATAGCGATGCTATCCTCGAATGGATGCCAACTCATGTGCAGAATCTTCTTGTTGAAATCGATCTGATCAGCATCAGTCTCCTTCCTCATTCGACTGCCTTGGCCTGAACCGCCTCCTGCAGGGCTTCCAGCTCTCGAGCTTCCCTTCTTTGCTCCGTTAGGACTGGTAGAGTTGATGGGAGTAGGTACTCCAACCTTCTTAGCTTTGAAGGCTGATTTGTCGGCTTGTAGGACCACTTCGGTCTCTTGTTCGGGATCTGATGGATATATCATGAAATTGTTGTTGTAGCTACCGGTCATGACATTACTTCCATCACCACTGAAAACGACCTCGAACTTGTCGAATATGCTATCGTTCTCATAAGTATCACACAAGCGAGGTCGGAGATGTTCATGGATGGGGATAGTCTTGACAGGTTGTCTCTCCATGTTTACATCCCATATCTTGACTGTCAGATAGTCTCTTGATAGAATATATCTGCCATCATGTGAGAAGCGAACATCGGAGATGGAGGAGATGATTTCGGAAAAGAAGGATCTGGAGGACGGGTCTTCCTCCTGCTCGAATTCTAGAAGCTTGTCAGCACAAATTTCAAGTGATGGAGGAAAGCAAAGTAGGGAGACTGACGCTTGGCATGTTGATCACAAAGAGCGCTTTCACGCATATCGGCCAATTTGATGGTTCCCTTCGAGCTGGCGTACATGAACCAATTGCAACTTTGTGGATGAAATTCGGCGGCGGTGATGACTTCGGTCAATTCCTCCATGTTTGCAGGTTTTATGTCGACAATGTTGAAGGACTGGTCCTGGATATTGAGGTTCCATAGGTTGACCCGGAGATCGTCACTGCTGATGAAGGTTTCGCCGTCACTGTTGACCGAGATGCTGTTGATGTGATAAGCATGAGCATTTGCATAGGTCCTCCGAGGAACAGCAGCAACAACTGTATCATGATGGGTCATTCGAGGGAGTTTCAACTGTGAAGCATCCTTGAAATGAACCGGGTTCGGTCGAGGGGCACCTCCACCACCAACACCACCAGGGGTCAATTCGTGGGAAAGGTTGTTCTCGGCGACTACCTTCAACGACTTTTCAAAGACCTTCCACAGCTTGATGGTCTTGTCATTTGTGGAGAGGAGATAATGAGAGGCATTTTGACGCTTGCACCACTTGATCTTGTTTATCTTTTCCTCTATTTCCAGCGACTTGAGATAGTCGAATTCGGGTTCGTGGGATTGAAACTCCGTGTGGAATTTGTATTCACACGTCTTTTTCTGTGGAGACGGTCAGTTCAGTATGTCAAAAAATAGTGATCCGTGGTCGCTCGTATGGAAGACAAGGGGACAAGGATGGACTCACAGTCTCATTCCTTTCGAAGAGTACAACCCGGCCACCCTTATCGCCAGTCGCCAGATAATTGCCGGTATGATCAAATTCGACAGTAGAGATTATATCGGCTTCGGTGATGTCTTCAACATCGCCTTTGTCACCGAAACATTGGGTGAACTTCCATGTGGGAGTTCCGGGTTCGGCTTCAACCATCTTTCATGACACCACTTTGTGTGGATGAAGTGGTAGGACGGAAGAGGCTCAGACTCTAGGGATTGCTGCAAGGCTAGATCAAGCGAATAGACAAAGTCATGCAAGAACTGCGCTCAATAGGTGCAATGGTGATGAAAGCAAGTCGGGCGGCTGGGGTTGGAGTTGGGCTGCCGTTTGTATGGGTAACTGGAGAAGAAATGGACGAGGGTTTGTCAGCGCAGGAATGCAGGCAACCAAACTGATGATGACGACAGGAGGGAGGTGAATATAGAGAATCACCAACTGCGAGGATGTCGAGAGATGCGAAGAACCAATGTAGAGGGTGATGTAGTCAGCAGCGATGGACGTTATTGAGGCAGCAGGGACATTCACAGTCGTTCTTCTACGGTGGGTGGCAGGTGCGTTGCAATGAGCTTGCCAGCCTGCAACCAGCGTCACTGCAAGAGCATGCCCTCCCACGTTCACCTTCCCGGCCTTCTCCGCCAAGACTGTGGGGTGTTATAGGAAGGTTAGCCGACCACTAGTTCTTGCTACTACTACAGAACACTAATCACTTTTCGGCTACCCCTCGGAACATGATGGTTCCCCACAGCCTCGCCAACGACACTGTTTTCATCCAGTCGGGTGTCACATGCTGGTCGAAACCATGACTTCTCGTACTGACCTAGAGAGAATGACTCGGTTGCTCTATCTAAAACAAAGCTTCGCATTCTCTATGTCTGGCTGGTAAGTTCCAGTTTCTGTAACATTTCCGGTTCCTACACGTGCCTACCCAGAGCTTCGTCGGGGTTAACTTCCGTAGTTGCTCAAACGGCTGGAAGCAGACATATCGAAGGAAAAATTACTGAACCGACTTTCCGGACCAAAGGAAAATATCGAGATCTCCTTCTCAGGTAACAAACATTTCTATATAACACCAAAGGTGGCGATGAGGTACAGTACCAGCTTGAGATGGCGATGTTCAAGTCTCAGCATTGCCCCACTGCTGCACAGATATCCTCTGCTCCAGCCATACAGGAGGCATATCTCATCAGGTCCAAGATATCTCGCTCCCACGGCGGAAAACTCATTGTCCCCTACGCAGAGACAGACGGAACAGATATCGCCCATCCTTGTGCGGGATGCCTGTCGCTGCAGCCAATGTGTGGACCCTTCCGACCGTCAACGCAATTACTCTTACTCTGAAATCCCGACAAATATTGAAGTTCAGTCCACCACAAGCCACAGTGACAACGCAACCACTACTATTCAATGGAACAATGATACAAGTGCTTCACACAAGACGACTTTGGCCACAGAACACATCAAAAGGCTCCAGGAACCCTTCCGCAACGCCAACTGGGAGTTCTACAAGCGGCCTCGAAAGCTCTGGAACAATGAAACCTACCGCACAGAGAAGAACCCCCGGATCAATTATGACGAGTACATGAGCAAAACCGATGTTCTCGCACGGTCTCTCCACCTCCTCTGGCGCGACGGCCTCGTCTTCATAGATCAAGTCCCCGAGTCCGAGGAGTCGGTAAGAACCATCGTCGAGCGAATGGGACCACTCCAGAACACATTCTACGGCCCGACCTGGAACGTCCGCTCCCTGCCCCAGGCCAAAAACGTGGCGTACACATCCAAATACCTAGGCTTCCACATGGACCTGCTGTACATGCGCGACCCTCCAGGCCTCCAATTCCTGCACTGCATCCACAACTCGTGCACGGGAGGCGAATCGCGCTTCGCCGACACCTTCAAAGCCGTGGACGAACTGTACAGCCAAGCCGACGGGCCGGAAATGGTCCAGACCCTACTGACGCACCAAGTGCGCTACGAGTACGACAACGACAACTTCTTCTACTCGGACGCGAAACCGACGATCCAAGCGTCACCTGCCACGCACACGCCGCGCGACAAAGTGCTGCTCGCGAAGAACCCGGAGCTGATGCGACGGATCGAACACGTGTTCTGGTCGCCGCCATTCGTCGGCAACATCGACACCAGCCAGCCGCACGGCGAGCTGGTCAAGTTCATCCGCGCCAGCAAGGCCTTCTCGGACATCCTGGAGGACGCGCAGAACGTGGTCGAGGTGAAGATGGACAGCGGCACCTGTGTCGTCTTCGACAACCAGCGCATCGTCCACGCCCGCAACGAGTTCGACGCCAACAGCGGCAAGCGCTTCCTCAAGGGCGCCTATCTGGCCCATCAGGACTTTGAGAGTAAGGCCGTCGGTCTGCAGCATCTTATGCCTGAGGGAGAGGGGATTTGAGATGCATGTCTTGCCATTGTCGGTTGGAGATGGTCGGTGACTGTACGTAGATATGGCCGTGACGGGGAATAAAGTGCGATGAGTACGTGGTAAGGCGGAATGCAGCCACGGAGCAAAGACAATATCGTCATGATTTTCTATTGTCTGTCATAGCATAGCCTATCATACAAGCATAGCGAAAGCGACAGTAGCATCTAGAAAGAAAAAAAACACAATCCCACCACAGCTACTGGTGTTCATCACGACTAAGGCAAGGGGCAGGGATACAATATAAGGTAGGAGGGCAGACTTACTATCCCGTCGTTGATCTACCTACCTCTCTACCAACGCACCTATCTACCGAGATCGGTGGCTATCTAGTCTTGTAAACACAGGGCTTCAAGACTTTGGCCTCCTCGTCCGGTGCGACATCCTCCTCGGCTGTGGGGCGCTTGCTCTGCCCACCCACAAACCTCGGTTTCCCTTCTTCCAAGCGCTTATACTCATGGCCATTCCACTTCAAGCCCTTGTGTTTGCCAGCCGTGGGTATGCCAGACTTGACGAAGATCATACTCGCGAACATCTTGTTGGTCTTGTCGACCGAACCCTCGCGCAGCTGGAACCCGCGGCGGGAGAAGACTTTGATAAAGGCAGAGATGTCGGTGTCGTCTTTCGACTCGGTGGACGTGGTATTTTCGACGAGGAAAGTCTCCGGCGCAAGGCCGTCATCCGCATCGCCGTTGTTGGGTTTGGGGTTTTTTCTTCTCTTGCCCACACTATTTTCCACGACTGTTGGCCCTCCCCCGGCCGCACGAGAGACTCGTCCGAAGCGGGACTTGACTTCGGCTACCCAAACTTCGCCCTTTCCATCTCCACGCAAAATACGCCATGCTTCTTCCACGAACGACACCCAGTTAGTCCCCATTAGGCTCAAGCAAAAAACTGCTATGTCGGCTTCGCCGTCTCTTAGAGGGAGATTCGAGATGTCTGCTTTTGTGACATGGGTATTCGGGGTGTGTAAGTCGTAGTTGTGGAATTTGAGTTTCAAGGACTTGATGACGGATTGACAGCCACGTGCGAGAGGTGCGTCTCCACATCCTAGATCGGCGATAGTACATGATCCGGTCTTGCGGCGAGGGAGAGGAATGCTCTTATCGGGAGATGGCGTTGTCAGTAAACCGCGAGTTCTAATACTCTTGATATACTGGTCCACTGGATTTTGGGGCCAAGAATCCTTGACTTGCTGTGAGAAACCGGCGTGGTATTCAGCGAAGAGGTCAGGCGAAGCCGTGAAGAGGTCCATGGCCGAAGAGGATGTCGTGGTATACAAAGTCTCATTGAGATGTCGGAAACGTGCAGAGGTCAATTTGTTGCGCATTTTGGCTTGTAACGGCGTTAGCTTCAGGTTTTGTGGTGCTGCTGGCGGCAGCTTCTCGAGTATCTGCGCCGGGCGGACTTCAGAGGTTTGTGTCGGAAGTGCATCTTGCTTGATGGTGCCATCTAATTTCTTCTCTTTACGCCTTTGCGGCTTGTCCTCGTCCGTGGTTTGCCGTCTCCTGTCCTTGAACTTTGCCTTGGGTTCCTGTCCAGTCGACTCGTTGAGTCTCGAGGTCTTCTGAGGGCGCACAGTCTCATTGTCCCGTGTCTCTATCTTTCCCTTCTTGACAGGTCGATACTCCTTGCCAGACTGATCTGATTGACCCTGTTTTTCAGCCTTGTGAGACGGTCTCGTTCCATGTTGCTGGTTCCAGAGTCGATCTAGTTCATTACCCGTGACCTTGGAGACCCGGTCAGTATGGGCACGTGCGTTCTTTCTCTTATTCGAGGTAGATGGGGCGCTATCAAGGGAGGGTCGATCTGAAGTGGAGGAGGAATTGTCTTGAACCAGAGCACTGGCAGAAACTGCCCAACCGGGGACTGCAAACATGGCCAACCCAGAAAGAGGCAAAGGAATAAATCGCAAATTACTCACGGAACCAGCAGTTGAGTGTTAGTTAATCTGCAGGTTTCAGGCAGGATCACCAGACCACGGACCCAGTCGGTTCGAGGCAGGAAGAAAGAGCATATGCTAGACCTTGGATGGCGACGGCCAGATTAGAACCGAGGGAAGAATTGGGTATCTCTGACCTGCGGAGGTTTTTTTTCCCTTTAGAAGTCTTGGCATGATGGATGCGATATCGAGGTTATTAGCCTAGAGCTACTGGGTGCAGGTAAACTCCATGCCCGGAAGAGGCCTGTGGGGTCCAACTTCCAGGCGCTAACGGCCCCCATGGCATGCAAACCGTGCCAACCATGCCAGGCTGAAAGGGTCCAGTGGCAGTCTGGCAGAGGGGTGAAAGAGCCCCGCGGACCTGGACTCGAGCCTATCGACGTCGTCATTCCATTTGAAGACGAGCTAGGGCCGAATATGTACTGCGTAGGAAATGAGAAATTACAGACTTATGATACCCAACTTGCAACCGAAGCGACTGCCCGGTCTTTTAAGGGTTATGTTGATTCTTACAGTCCACCGTTTCGAGGTTCGAATTGTTGTCTGATTCTGATCACGGATGCCTCAGACAAGATTTGGGGACCGAGTGCCTCTTGGAAGTTGTCCGTCGGACACCCAGCCAGCTCTCCGACTTCTGCCAGTCCTGAACTATCTACGAGGACAACTTGAACACTCAGTGGTCCACGGGTCGTTACAGAGGCCCATGTCAGAGTCCCCCAATCAACTTATACGTCCCTTGGTCCACGACGTGTTCCGTCTTCCGCTTCTGCAGAGCACGCTCGGCTCAAGCTTTATTAGCCACCATGGCTGCAGCTAGCAGGCTACTCTTGTGTCATACCTGGTGCCGCTACTATTTTGGACGTTGATACAAACAATTTACGGGGTACTGCTGCACTGTTATCATATCAATCGTTTTCAAAGCGATCCTTTGATTCCGCCATAACCCTCAAGGATTGTGATATAGCAATTCAATCTGACCAGTCGGATTGTGCAGCTCCTGACTAACTGGTTTGAGTATATTCCACGACAAACGAGCAAATGACGGATCATCTCGTATGTATCCCCGTGATAACACGACCTGGCTCAAGATAACAGGCTCCTTTGATTGGGTTGGAACTTCCATCCCCATGATCATCAATCAACCAATTCAGCTGGTGTCTATAGTTCAAGGTGCCACCAAGACGAGGGTACTTTGATCAAAGCGGTTTGGTCTCTGTAAGGCAGACAGAGTCATGTCCTAGTCTGGCAATCGTGGAATGCATGATACCCTTGACTCTCGAGAGGTTAGAGACTTGACTACCCTTCGACCTCCAGGCCTTGTTTTCCTTCCCATGCAGATTCCTGGTGTCCTTCATTGAGAGGCTTAGCCTCCGGACAGCTAGTGCCGCACCGTCAATCTTGGATCTGGAGCCTAAAGTTCTGGAGAGGGAGAAAATGGGGTGGGGCTCAAGAACACGACCACGTTGAGGTTGTGACTTGTGAGGGAATCTTGACCCTGAGGACTCCGATGTCAGTGCCTGGGCAGCTGCAGACTGCTGCCAATGCCTACGGACGGATTCCTCGTAGATAAACGACTCCGACACGATTGACGACATGCCTCCGCATTCCCGGCATCCGATGTCTATCACTGTGACCTGACTGAACATCAATTCTCTTTTCTGGAGGAATATAGGAATGGCTGCTTTGGCGCCCTGGCTACCGTAACATCTGAATCATCATTCGAGCATCCAGGTCCGGATGCTACATTCAATCCATCCGGTCTTGAGCCTCAACCACCAAATACCTGAGAAAGGATCAAGATTAATTGTTTCGGTACAACCCCAATCCCACTATCCTTGTTCATGCAAAGTCAAAATCCCTACCGAACACTGTGGTTGTCTCCGGTTGACAATCAGGCCACGCTAACCGCTCTCTAATAGTCTTGAGAATAGCTGCCCCATCGCTGTTCCTTGTACCACTGGTTCATTCGAAACTTGACAATTTATTCATACCGAGACTGATACGGATGCTTTTGCGGCCCCACGACCATCGCACAGCTTGAACAGGAAGGTTTAAAGCTTTCTGGCAGACCGAAGCCCAAGCTGATCGTCTGCAATGCACCAAATCTGACATAGCCTGTTATTGTCGACATCCAAATAGTGAGAACACAAAGTCCGACTGACCCCTGCTGAAGGTTTGCTGCTAAAGCCATCAACCCGGTGCCGGGTGCTATATTTTCTTTTGGCACCCGCCACTTCATACATGCCCCCTGTATCACTCCGCATGATGTGAGGTACGAACCGCTTTCTATCTAGTCGCTGTTGTTTCGTTCGGCCGTTGCAATTTTATGTACCACCGTTTTTGGTGGTCCTGCACCATCACACTTTGAGAACGCTACAGGGTTTCTCTCGCATTTCACCTGTTCAATGCTTCACGGACCTTCTGATTTCAATAACGAGCACACCAATCATTTCCCGGCATTGAGCCACTCTGCAGAACTCGACCGCAAAGGTCCGCATTACCATCGTTTTGCGACAAGTCTGACCGAGGGCTTGTCCGGGGTGCTTGACAGCCTTCGGTGGATGCCAGCCCGGCTTTCGGCAGGTCCCAACTGTCTGGATTTCAACGTCGCCATTCTTCAATTGCTAACGCCTTTGACGTACGTTCGTCCTGTTACTTAGCGTAGTAGATCCTAAGACTCATCAATATACCCTGATCAGCGCTATGCTCGCTTTCGGAAACTCATGAAGCCGACTCCACTTCTACACCAGGCTCAAACAAGATTATCGACAACTACCCTGGCCTTGAGAATTCTCTCTTTTAAGCAATACCGACTGTGACAATAAATTCACCATAAATCCAAAAGACCTTTTCAGACCCAACCTCGAGATCAGTATAGATGACGGCGACAGACATTCGAGTTGTGCACTCGCCCAGCCCATGATACTGAGTCCATGTCTCCAGAAAAGGAAGATAACGACTCGCCCAAGTCAGAGGCTACTTCCAGTAAAAGTGACGACCAGGCCGCGAGTGAAGCCGCACAAAAGCAAGCCGCCAAAAGGCGTACAAAGACAGGATGTTTGAGTAAGTGTGATGGTGATAATGCCTTCCAGCCAAGCTGCTGACTCGCAACACAGCCTGTCGAAAGAGGCGCATCAAATGTGGAGAGGAAAAGCCGGTCAGTAAATGTCGTCAGTGAAAGACGACGAGCATTTTTCTTACGATTTAGCAGGTATGCAAGAACTGCATCAAATCAAAACGCGATTGCGCTGGTTATGTACAACCTCTCGTGTATAAGCAACAAAATCAAATTCCACAGCCAGACATACGTGATCCCATGGGGAGATCGTATTCAACACATGAAGAAACTTTTGGTCCTGCTTATCTCCACAACCCACTTCAGCATGGCCCACCATATCTAGGATCATACTCAACAATCCATTCGTCTGGGCCGATGTCTTATCAACAGCTGAACTCTGGGCCTTATGCTGGTCATGCGCAAATGGCACCTCCTGGTGCGATGTACCAATATGATGCGAATACCGGGAACTACTTCGGAGGACAACCAAGTCATTTTCGATCCACACCGCTATATCACACCATAGACACAACTGGGGGTATCTCTGCTCCTATGTTTCAGACAACATACCAAGAACAACCCGCATTTGGCCAAACACTACACGATCCGACCCTCGTGAGCCCATCAAGCTACTCAGGATCTCACTCACTGTCGCAAAACCATACCCCTTTGTCTGCAATCAATCCATCCCATCATGACTTCTCACAGGAACGAAACTTTTCCGAGTCCTCCTTTCATCAATCGTCATCTGTGCCACAGCCCTACAAGGTTATTGAAGCAGATATAGAAGGTATGTAGCCTAATGAGAATGCCGTGTTTACCGAAAGTGTTTTTCGTACTAAAATTTGGCTAGAACCCGAATCCAGGAGATACAGTGTGCATGGTTTCGTTCAACCCCCGACTACCACATTGACTCAGAGCGGTCCCATTGCAACTGGACCAAAAATAGAACAGCAGCAGTATTATGATGATGATTACGAAGACCCGGAGGAACCATACGATGTCGACATGGAGGAGCAGGACATACCACTTCAGGATGCCGCACAGAATCTCACCGAAATTCTTGACCGCTCAGGACGAGGCAGTTGGCAGCAATCTAAACGACAAGTCTCCCGGCGACCACAGCAGCAGACTGTCGCGACATTTAAACCGACATTGACACTGTCTCCGTTGCAGGACGAGAGGAACGAACGAATCTTCTGCCACTTTGTTGAGGTCAGCAGTCACTGTATGTCAATATACGAACGCCATCATTTCTCGCCCATCTCTGCTCCTGCCCGAACGTTGTGGAATTTCACCATTCCAGCCTTGGCATTATCACATGCTGCTCTTGCCCATGCAATCTTGGCTCTGGGAGCACTACACCTCGCCAAACTGCAGAACACCTCTGAAGACCTTGCAGTCAAACACTTCACATATTCGGTTCGCAGGGTTGGAAAACTACTTGGTCTACCTAGACGACGTCATGAAATCGCAACCCTTGCCACAGTGCTGGTTCTTGGCTTCTATGAAGTGGTGACCGGTGACCATTCAAGATGGAATCTACATCTTCGAGGGGCAACAAAATTGGTTCTTGAACATGATTTTGCCGCACTAACAAGAGTTGCAAGAAGAATGAGGTCCGGTGCAAAAGCAAGAGTCAATCAGTGGACAGCGCAATTCGCCTTGACTGAAGAGAACTATGGCCGTGTGGCGGGTATCCCGCTTGCATTGTTGGACGATGTTGACTGGGAAGTCAATACAGATCTTGTGTCTCAGCTGACTGGCGTCCAAATCGATTATGACCAGCAATTTCAGCCTCATCTTCCACGCCAAGAACTACTGACGAGTCTTAGTGACAAGGACGTTGAAGACTTCAAGGCCAAGATGGATCTCAGGTGGTGGTATTGCAAGCAAGACATTTTCCAGAGCATGATCAGTGGCGACCGTTTGTTGATGCCATACGAACAATGGATTTATTGTCCACCTCGCGGTCAGATTGGGCGAGCAGAAAATCCCTATGCTACATTGGACCATTTCATGCTTGTCATGGCTCGGTTGGCAGATTTTGGAGGCAAAGACCGACATCGCAAACAAAGAGCAGTGAAACTTTCAGGGGGGCAGTGGAAGCCTCCCATGTGGTTGTTTGGACCTCAAGGACCTCCTGGACCTCCTGGACCTCCTCAAGGGGGTCCCAAGAACGCGTCAGGGCCGCCTCCACAATCATCAAACTCTCGGGCAGCGAGGAGTAGCTCATCCTCTGCTTCCAGCAAAGCCGAAGGTGGCGGTGCTGCGAAGCCTTCACCAGCTCCCAGTGCGAATGAGGGGAGAGTCAGGCAAAGCAAACCAGGTGGACCAATGCCGACCACTGGTAATACTCCCCCAATGTATGGAATGATGCCACCAAGTGCAGAAGTACAAATGCACTCGGCCTTCAAGGGAATGGATGCCTCGATCAATGATGCTGCCTTTCAGCCAGGGCGGGAATCAAGGCAAGTTACCCCAACAACGTCATTCGAAGATGACACTGCAAACGCATTTGCGGAGCATGCACAAATAATAGAGGCTTTCGATGTCTTGAAGAAGTCTCTTGGTGCAGACTTTGAACCAATACCACAAGCGTCCTCACAACCACTGACCACACCTTTCGGCCCAGCTCTGATTTACAAAAATGCTGGTGTTGCTTGCATATGGTTGTTCTATCATGTGGCACGAATCTTACTGTGGCGATTCCATCCGGAAATGCCTCCTGCTGCAATGGTTTCGGCAGGAGTCACGGCTCATTTGACCAAAGATCATGCACAAGCAGTCGGCAAGATATGCGCGGGTCTTTATTCGTCAGAGCATTATGGGCAAACTGGTGCTCTTGACCCAAGTTTCGCGGGTGCATTGATGGAGAGTACTTTCCAACTACTCTTCGCAGCCGTACAATACCAAGACGCGGCCCAGAGAGGCTGGACTATCATCAAACTTCAAGACGTTGCCCGAAGATGCGGCTGGCAAACTTCAGGTGCGGTCGCTGCGGCTTGTGAAATTGCATGGGAGCGCATGGGTCAAGCCGGTCGAGGTCCACCTTACGAAAGAACCCTAGACCATAAGAACAAAGACGCGAGAGTTAGCGGGGCATATTCCAAATCTATTCCGACACCAGGAACTTCCAAATCAGATCCGGTAGCTGAATACGAGTCTGAATTTGTGAATCATGACCGGAACTTGATTGACAGATCTGGTTCGACGAGAACACATTGGGCATTGGGGTTATTGTCTGTCGAAGAGGACATCAAGAAGATGAGTCTTGGAGAAAACTGATTTAGGGGTCGACTACTGGCACTCACCAGTAGCACGACGAATTGAAATCATGAAGAAGAAGCTGCAGACCGCGATATCCGTGAGCTTCCCGCACCACACCTGAGGCAATGGCGATGAAGCCACCCGACATACCAAGGAAGCCACCAGCAAGGATGGTCGACGCTTCCACGCTGCGGAGGACTCGAAACTGGACTGAACTCATGATCACACCCGGGTTCTTCACAACACCAAATCAACCTGATTGCCCCCAGCATTACACTCACCTCAGTGGTCTTTCTGCCTCACCTCATTGGTCTTTTTGCATCACCTTTTTCTTACTTCATGGTCTATCACATTAACCAATTCAAGACAGAGAGCAATGAGTGAGCCCCGCTCGTCACCGCTTAACCCTCGGGTTGCAGAGTTGTACAATTCGAGCACTTGTTCTTATTTTGATCTTCCTCCATCAGACCATACCCCCAGTGGTGGTGACACGCCGATATCACCAGGTACGGCAAACCCAGTCCCGACCAGATCAGATCCCACAAGTCAGAGACGAACAGTGGGTCCACGTGCGAGTACCGAAAGCAATAGTGTACTTCACCGTGTCCACGTACAGGCTATTGAGGAGGGTCTTCCAGACAACTTGCCTTCCATACCCTCGGAGAATGCAGATATACCTCAAGTAGCACCGCAGGAGCTGGAGAGGAACCAGGGACACGCGGGAGTACATCACAACGATGGCGATCATCGTGTCCAAGAATCCCCAAAAAGCCACAATAAAACCACATACTTACCGCTGTCAAAAGATAAGCACGCATTTCCCCCACGCCTTCCAAGACTAGGGCACAAGTGGTCAAGGACCCAATCAGGAAGTGTGTGGTTTGAAAGCCAGAAGACTGCTACGGGGAAACGCAGTGATTCTCATTCGAGCAATACCAATAGTCAAGCAAGCATCTCGGATACCATTCCAATTCGAACTCAACAGACCCCACTAAGACCCCCAATGCCGGCCAGACACAGCTCGAACCAGGTGGTTTCTGGCTCAAATCACATAAAAGTTGAGACCGCCTTTTCCGAATCGAGTCCCTCAAGAATATCAAACACCGCAGGCACAGCTTCCTTTGAGGCTCAGAGTGATGTGCGTGAAGAGAGCCTCCACTCCCGCCAGAATTCAGCCAAGTCTAGGAATATTTTCTCTACATCGCTTGATCTAATTCGTCGGTTGAGCTTGCCAAAAAGTGCTCCCAAGATCACGATTTCTCTGGCCCCGGACCAAACATCTGTACCGGGGCCGGAGTCAAGGGCCGGCACAGCATTGAGTGATCATTCAACACTCTTAAAACGCAACCACACCTCAGAGGCCCTTGCACGCGTGACAGCTATACTTCAAGATGTCAAGCAAAGCGGCACAAGCTCTGGCTAGTTACCAGTCCTCAAACCGCTCAAATTTCGAACGCAGACCGACAAGTCGTCGTTTTCCGATCGGGGACCAAAGGACGTGCACGTTGTGGAAGGAATTACTTCTCCATGTTCGATGGTGTCGGCAAACCGTTCAGAGGTACCCTCTGACGTCCAATCTTATACATCCAGTCAGATGAATATGATGATGGGACCACAACCGGCCAATACGCCGGATGAGCAAGCGACATATAAAATCAAGAGAACTCCAAGTTCCAGAACGGAGGAATTCTTAAAGGTTGACATTAGCATATGGGGTGGGACCAGCTATTTACCCAGTGAGGCACGAAGAATTCATACTCCGCCTGACCCTGAGCAGACACTGGATGGTCGATTAAAAGGCTTCTTCTTCGACTACAACGCGCCGAGA
Organism: Exophiala bonariae; assembly: GCF_035927105.1. NCBI lineage: Eukaryota > Fungi > Ascomycota > Eurotiomycetes > Chaetothyriales > Herpotrichiellaceae > Exophiala > Exophiala bonariae. The sequence continues at coordinate 517,206 of NW_027042501.1, forward strand.
AGTGAACATGGTCAGGATTGTCATGAAGTCGAAGGCGATGACCGAACGGAAGATGGAGGAAATGGACGAAGCAAGGTCACAACAGGGACTCCAAAATTGGACAGGAACAGAAGTGGGAAGTACAAACCTCCAGGAGATTGGTATGATGTCAAACTCGCCGAATTAGACGATGAAGACGACGATGAAGAACAGATCCAGTGTTCCAAGAATGGCAAGTCGGATTGTGGCGTGTATTCTATGGCGCAAAACGGAGATGAAACAGGACAATTTGACCACACGATACCGGAGCATCTCCCAAGCAGTCCTTTGTGCCCGAGAAATCCTAAGTACTGGCGAGTGGTCAGAGGCAAAGGCAGTCAGTTTCGTGGATGTTGGATGCATGGAATTGGGGAATATGACATCGTGCCTGGGATCGAAATGGCACCAACATGATGATGCGAGGTGAAACATGGGTCTGCGGATTAAGCTGATATATCTTTAATGATACAGTAGTAATGGGGTGTGAGCGAGTGTTAAGTATCATTAGATGAACCTGAAGAGAGGATTCTAAATACATAATATTGATTAATGATGAAGAAAGGCTATGACAGTATCTACACTTCTCAATTGGTATATTTTGAATGATATGCCACGGACCTATCAGGCTCTTTCAGTCTCTTCTGTATGACACCCTGGTGGGGGCCTATCCACTTTCCAAAGCCAACTCAACAGCGACGACGTTTTCCCATCAAAGACATCACATGACCTATGCAATGATCCCGGGTCCAAGCTCATCTCATCTTCATCTTCATCGGTCACAAATCGCCAAACTTCTCCTCATACTTCTCGATGTCGGCGACCTTGTCGGCACTGGCGGAGGACGTGTCGAAGCGCAGCTCGACCCAGTCGTCGACGAGCTTCTTGGCCAGCTCGAGCCCGATGACGCGCTGGCCCATGCACAGCACCTGCGCGTTGTTGGACAGCACGCTGCGCTCGACGCTGTACGGGTCGTGCGCCGTCACCGCGCGGATCCCGGCTACCTTGTTCGCCGAGATCGCGACGCCCAGGCCCGTCCCGCAGATTAGGAGGGCGCGGTCGGCCTGTTGTTCGTTTTGTCTTTAGTGGTTTGGCTTTCAAGGTGGATGGGTGGATGGGTGGATGGGTGTTGAGGGGGGAAAGAAGGGAGGGGAGGGGGTGGGAAAGAGGCTCGGAGGAGGAGGGGATTTGCCAGACAGAGAGAGAGAGAGGACAGGACAGAAGCCCCAGAGGAAAGAAAGGCACAGAGTTCCGGGAAGGACATTCTTTGACAGAGAGACAAGTGCATGTTTCCCGAATCATCGTGCAGGTGGTCTTCCTTCTCTGCTCTGCGCTGCTTTCACTCTCTCCGTCCTGGCCATCGCGCTCTCTTCTCCCATGTTCCTTCCCTTCCCTTGCCTCCGCTCGCCTCATGTCAAGGGCCCAAAAAGAAAAGCCATGTCATGTCATGTCATATTGTGTAAAACCTACCTCGCCACTCTTGATCTTCTTGGCCGCATCAACAGCCAAATGCGGATACGCAGTTGAATCGTCCGCGTCCACGACGCCGACGTCCAGCACTTGCGTCACGCCGGCGTGTTTGTGGAGGACTTCTTTCAGCGCCGTCTTGTATGCGTGTCCGGCGTTGTCGCTGCCGACGACGATTCGGAGCGGTGTTTTCTGCTGGCTGGCCATGATTTTCTCTCTTGGAGGTCGGGCTTGGTGGCGTGGGGGAAGGGGCCGATGGGGTGTAAATGTGTGGGGTAAGTCGTGGTCCTTGCGATGGAGGAGACGAGATGCTGCGGTCAGTCGTGTATGTTATATATATTCAGGGAACTTGTATTGAAGAAAAATGCAAGAAAGATACAATATAGCGAGAACAGGAAACGAGGGAAAGATCCAGAGGGGGAAAATATCTGAGTGCAGTGGTTAATTGGTAAACACATCATACCTCATCGGATCTTCCATGCTGCATGTTCGGTGGCATCACCGAGCAGCACCGAGTCTTCACTCTCCACGGATCGTCCCCGACCTGGTGGCATGGTTTCTGCTATTCAACCGGAAAAGACGACGAAAAAGTGGTGGAAGATTATTCAATACGACAGTCACGTGCTCGGCTTGCTGCTCTGGGTTATTCCGGCCGGGTAAATTCCATCGGAAGAGATATGAGAGTGGTGAACCTCCATCACTGCATCCAGCTACGTTTGATTCTCCCTGGATCTCTATGCCTCGGCTGTCCTGAGATACTTATCCTCTATTGATGACAAGACTTGAAACAGGTAAGTGCTCAAAGTACAGCCATGAAGATGACGTGGACATCGATTTCGAGATCAAGGGGCTACGGTCTCTCCGGAAATGGATATACCATTAAACTTTGACCAGCTTGCCCTCTATTTTTAGGCCACCAGGCCCCTAGAGTTCCATGAGTCTCTTAGGTAAATTCAATTTGTTGTAACTGTCTAACAGTGTACTGTATGAGTCACCCACGCCGTCGCGAGCATGTTTAGGTGCGAACTCAATACTGACGGCGGCCCTAATAAGCCCTGTCGCACTCAACCTCAAAAACAATGCTTCACAGAGACGTTATTGTTCAATCTTACAAAATCATCCCATCTGTCCGCTTGATGGCTGCCTGCTCCCCAGATGCCAAGTATACCCAGGCTTCTCTGCTGGTACACATCGTGCCACTCTGGTCATGTTTGCAGGAGGAAGATACAACAAGCTTCTGAGGGTCCAGGGGCCTCGTTCTCGATCTGGATGTCGCAGCTGCAAACGTGAGTTGTTCCAATGTCAATTGTCCGGCTACGACCGAGAAGACCCGCCAGAACAGCAAACCATTGGCAAGGCTGACTTTTCATCATCCGCAATCAGTTGGGCATTACAAATGTGATGAGGCCACACCAATCTGTGGGAGATGTGCTCGGACCAAGAAACCCTGCCACTACCCAGGAAGTGGCGGCAGCACCCCAGAAGCCAACCTCAAGTTTGTGGTCTACACCATACCGAAGGATCCCGTTCAACTCTTAGAAATCCCGGCTCACGAGCAAAGATTGCTGTGGCACTTCCAACACCGCACGATTGGACAGCTTGAAAGCACCTTTCGCTCCGAGCTGTGGTCGACCATCATTCCCACACTAGTTCAACACGATCCGGTCGTTCGCCAGGCGGTGCTGGCTCTGAGCGCTTTCCACGAGCACTATTTAGTTCAAGGTCGTACCAGCACAGCTTTGCCAGACCATGCAACCCGCTGCTACCATCAAGCCCGACAACAGATCATCCAACTCAAATCGCCCGAGAATTTCTTCGACTCCATTCTATGCGCATGTCTCATCTTCGGTGTCTGTGCGAGTCTGCGCGGCGAGTTCGAAGAAGCAACCCGCCATGCTACGGCGGGCATGAGGATCATCTCGGGTCGGCGGCGGGCCCTGACACCGTCGACCTCGATATTCGCGTCGGCGGACAACACCTTGTTCAGTGTTTTTCTGGACCTCCAGGATCAGGTTCTGCAAGCGAATGACGATGATTTCCAGATCGCTTGTCCTGAGCTGGAGGGGCAGGTAGGCGATATACCAGACCAGTTTGAGGATATGGAAACCGCCTTGACACACCTCCAAGTTCTCGTCAATGATTTCATCGACCTTCACCAAGCTGCCGAGAGACATCACGAGACTCATCCCTGGGTCGCTTCGCAGATATCTCCTGCACTGCAGCCAAAATTTGACGAGATCAGTACGAGATACGACGTGTGGAAAAAGGCCCTTTCGAGCCTGAGTGCGAACGGCGATCATCGCCAACGAGCCGGGCTTCTACTCCTGAAAATCTTCGAACTTTCATTTCAAATCGACATGCACACTTTCGAGCATGGAGAATCGACGTATGATGACTTCAGAGACACGAATTTAACTATCTTGAGCCTCGTTGAGGCCTTTGTCCAGATCCAGTGCGACACCAGTGGCATCAAGGCTTTGGATCATAATGACCAGACCGAGTCCCCGACTTCCAATCGCCAAAGCCTGTACTTTACATCATCTCCCGAAATCGTCCCTGTCCTCTTCGAAATCGCGACACGAAGCCATGACCCAGCACTGCGTCAAAAAGCCTGCCAATCCCTCCGTTCGTGTCGCAGGCGCGAGGGGATCTGGGACAGCTTTGTGGCCGCAAGCTTAGCAGAACAGATTGCCGATCTAAAACACCAAGGTATGATGGCCGCGGAGAACCAAAATGCCGGCCGCAAATTTCTGGTCACGGATATCAATCTCCTCTCCGATCGCGAGTGTGTTGTCAAGTACGGGTTCAAGAAGGTTCAGCCAGGCTCCTTCGGCTCGTTCTGGTTGGAAACCATCAAACCCGAGGAGGGCGTGCTGCAGTCGCAGATACTGACCATTTCCTGAAGCACTTGAGATTTTATCATGTCGCAGAAGGAGATTCGGGGCCCGTTGCATGTTCGGTGCCCGGGAGGGGATCTGCCCAACTCTGATATCCGCCTGTCACACAGTTCTCAGAAGTCACAGTGACCGTCTTCACGATAGTGACGAATTGTGTTGGGAATGATAGACCACCGGCAGGAGTCGTCTCTCCATTAGTAGCCGGACCTGCATCCTCCCAACTCTGATAGGCGCTTGCCTCGGAAATCTTGGGAGGAAAGGGTGTCTCTTCAGCAGCCGGAGGTTGATCTTCCCAACTCTGGTAGCCGCTTTCCTTAGCGATCCCGGACATCAGAGTGATTCTCTCCACACTAGTGACGACTTGTGTTGCAACAGATACACGACCGGAGATCGCCGTGACGGTCTTTATGCTCGTAGGCACGGCGGTCACGGTGGTTGGCTTCGTGATGCTGACGGTATATGTTCTGACTGATACACTCTTGGAAGTCGCCATCGAAGTCTGGATGCTAGTTATAAGTCCGGGAGACCAAAATATTGTGTACGAATCGCCAGGAAACAATGTGACAGTTGTGTCCCTTGCCACGAATTCGTGCTTGTGATCAAGCTTGTTCTCAATAACTTTGCTGCTCAGTCGCCCTTTCCCATCTTCGTGCATTGTGTCGTTCAACACGGTGTTGTCCTTTCCCATCCGAGTCATTTGAAAGGACCCCGTTGGCGCATTCCTCGGTGCTGCATTCGTGTGCGCAACCATCTGCAAGAATACTTGCAGGAACCACAGGCTGAATAACCACATCTTCATAGTTGCTGATCTGCCTGAATATCGCAAATGGCTGTGATCCTGATCGTGCAACGCTTCCATTTTATAGCTTTTTGAAAAGTCCTTCTCCAACCACAGTTCTCCATCGTCGGGTATTAAGCTTTGCTTGACTAGGCTGACGTTCAGACGCAAGAGTTTGTCGATTTTATATGCTTCTCCATCCCATTTCATATTGGCATATCATTGCCTTAATACCTTGGAATCCGAACATGTTCATCCAATGGAAACTCCTGAATTTCCATTCTTGTTGATTTTTCACAACTTAAAGCTGAAGCTCTCCACTTCTCATCACGATCCTCTCCTGTCAAACATTCTGTTTCATTCCCTCCTCAAAATTTGCGATCATCCAATTGAATCGCCGGGCAAGCCTGCAGCCGGTCCGTCTCGCTTCGTCCTTGGAAGTTTCTGTAGCGAGAGGCTGAGGGCCATGGATCGTGATACTCCTCCGTTGACAATTTGATCCCATGGATGCGAAATTCCACTGAGAACCGAATTTCTTGTCAGCCGTGAACCCTAATGATACCATGGCGTGACACAAGTCAGCCCGAGGGCCTTGTCGGGCATCATGAGCCTCGCAACGAAATGGACCAGAGAAGATGGTCAAGTCCACTCAGTGGGAAGGAAGGTTTTTCGAGTTTGGGGTTGAGAAATCCACCCAAGGCAACCAGAACTTAAAACTCGGATACAAGATTCCGCCGGTTGTCGATCATGATTGTTTGTCTTGTATCGACGGCAGAATCAGGGTGACTGCCGTCTCCAAGGTGATGAAAGTCGACTGTTTGCGTCAGCATTTCCTCTGTGACTAATAAGACGACGATTATACAACCTCTGAGATGCTTGAGAAGTCCTGGGCCCCCCTTCGCCAGCGGCAAGGAGGTCTGAGTGGTGACCTTCTTGCCCTGTTTCCACCGGCGCGACGAGGACGCGGGGGGCATGCCGGCATTTTTTTTTGGGTTTTCAAGATAAAGATAAAGAACAAAGTGGCGGCCAGGTCAGGAGGGAGGCCTCGGCAGCTATGCAGCTGGAGGTTTGTCTACCTCCGCTCCTGATATCCAACAGTCAGAATATGAAATCAAGCTCCTAGAGCGGAAACCAGGTCGTGGTGCTTACCTTTCCCGCCGTACCACCGGTTCCAGGTGCGCCGGATGGCGCCTCCAGTGGTGACCACGGTGGTCACCACCGCGCAAACGATGACCATCCAGTCCCTGACCACTTTACGGTGGGTACTGGGGCTATGAGAGGACCAGCATTAGTAAATACGTTCGAAATATAAAGGTCGCCCTAGCTAGAGCGCCATGTTAAACTTACGGCACGACAACAAAAATACTGCTATAGGCTCAAGGGTTAGTCTTTCGTCCGGCGGACTACAGCGGTAACTTGGTAGTACTTACGCATTTCCTGGGGCGCCACCCCCAACGACAGTATAATTGCCCAAACTATTCGAACTTGTTAGTCCTCTGTCGTACACTCGCGGTATCTCTCTTACAAGGACAAGTTGAAAGCCATGTCGCTGCTACACAAGTCAGCATTTTCCACTTCATAAGAACTCCAGGTATATACTTACGCTAAAAAGACCCAAAAAAACAAGAGAACGTAGTGGTAGTAGTGATCTAGCAACCGTTGTTAGTATTGCCCGGGTACACGTCTTCCACATCAGAACTCGGTACGTACGGCGGTCTATACGTTGGCAGGCAACGTATACAGTGATTCCAATGCTAGATACACGTCAGCAAGGCTATTCAGCCAAGCAATAGAGCGCGGGCAGTCTCACTGATATCGTCGAAGAAGGGGAAAAAGAAGAGGAATCAGAATAGAAACTTCCGTATAACATATCGCACTGCAGCATAAACAATACTACGTCATATGCCTCTCTTCGGAAGCCTGCTAGCCCCGATAAGCTAATCGATAAGCCATGGTGGGGGGAGGGGTCGATTAGAGATGAGGGGACCACCTTGATTAAAGACTGCATACCTTCATACGAGTACCTATAAGTTAGGCGCCTCGGGCGGTAGCCTCGTGAAGCCCACAGCATTGAAACAGGAGAGGTCACCATACTCGGCATTCTTCAGGACTTGGAAATTCGACTACTGCACCGAACTACTTGTTATTCAATCATGTTCCCTTCCAGACTGGTTGAAAGTTGTCCAACGTGGGTGTATTGGACGTGAGATTATAAGTCGAGGTTCCAGGCCAGACATGGTCTTGCACGGTGGCGTTGCCTTCTCGATAGGTGCTTCTCTGTGGCCCTTGGCTCTGGTAGTAAGCATTGGCCTGCCGATTTCCCGTTGCGAGATCCGTGCCAGCCACGGTTCTGGCGAAGATGGTCTGCAGCAGGAATGGCTGGAAGGCGCCGGTGGCGTGGCCTGCCTCGAATACTCTCACGAAGCTGAAGCCGCTGCTTTGCTTCACTTGGCCGTGCGTGACTTGGTCAGGCGTCGTGATGTTCGTGTATCCCGCCTCGTCGAATCCTCGAGCTCCCACTGCATCGGCGACGGCCTCGACGCCGAGCCAGTTGCACTCGTAATCGGCGTCTCCTGCGTATAGTGTTACGCGCACACCTTTGTCAAGAAGGTTTCCGAGGATATGTATGATGTCGAGGTCTCGTGCGTCATCTCCAGTTGAATCGAACGCGATCCCCACGGTGGGATTCAACTCGATGTATGTTTGATAAGCTCCGATGGCCTGTCGAACCTCAGGCCGCTGAAGATATTCCGCGTAGAAGTCTCCAGGGAATGGGGAGGGGACCATCTCTCGCACGTCATTTATGTCTCGTTCTAAGGCAACGATGAAAGGGTCTTGAACATTCTCAAGGCAGAATTGGTCGGCTGCCTGGCACACTGCATCTGAGCCAGTTGCCTCACAGGCCTTTAGTTGATCTAGGCAATTCCCTTTGCCATAGTAGTTGTCATGGACTTTTGTTCTGACGGAATCATCCAAGTTCTCCAAGTCGTAAGGATTCCCAGAATTGAATGCAAAATCGTAGTCTGAAGCAAGATGTAGTCGTGGCGAAAACCATCCGTTGCCCACCAGTATTGAAGCCAAGTCAATACGTCTGGCATGGGCAATGTTCTTGTCGTTCTGGTCTAGTATATACTGGCTGAAGACCGGAACGTAATGACCTCCATAGCTCTCACTACCAAAATGGAACCCGTGGCTTGAGTATTGAGGAAATGTCGCCATGAAAGCCTGCAAGGTGATCCAGAAGTTTGGAGCTGCTGCGGCCGTGCTGTTCGATGTGGCAGAAGGATCAGGCTTGGAGAAGTTGCCACATATCTCGGCGTATTCAGGGCAAGGAGCGCCGTCCTCGAGCTCGACGATCTCCTCTGACTCGCCATCCATATATGCAGACACGAGTTCAGAATACGAGAACCCAACCTGTACCGGCTGGTCGATGTATAGCATATTGCTGTAGTTGTTCCACGAGAACGGATTGTAGTGTATAGTTTTCTCATCGGGATCTACACGGCAGGGCCCATGCTCTGTGAACAGCTCGGCCATAGCTGAGTCTCCTGGGCCACCACTGATCCAGGCCGTCAGCGGTGAGTTCTCAGGCTCTGCATTTCGTGCCTCGAAGAACCAAAAGAATATGTGTTCGTGCTCGGAGATGTCGACGTAGCCGGAATAGCTCTTCACACCTGGCTCGAGCTCGCAGATATGAGACGGCACTTCTCGATACCGCACACTGGCATTTCCGAAACCCGCACCAGTTTTCCAGTCGTGAAGAGGCTGAGTAGTATCGACGGACAGATGATCCCAAGTATTGAGCCGCGAGGTAACGTCAACGCCTAGCACGGCTAGCAGATTAAGAATGCGCTGCTGCAGCATGGTTGTGTTTCCCTGAATAAGTGCTCATGGGCCGAATGGGTGATCGCCTGCAAGCAACGACACTTGATCAAATCTGATGGTCAAGTAGTGCGACTCTTTTCAGCAGCATCTCGCACGATTAAAATATCCCACGGTGCTAGTTCACACAACAGCGCCAGGGGCGGTGCCTCCAATTGATGCACGGCAATATACACATGCCCGGATCTTCCGACTGTTGTCAGGGTCAGGCTAAGGTCAGGGCTTCATGAAACAGTTCAAGGTACCTTCAGAATAGACTTTGTATGTTGTAGTCCAATTTGGGTCAGGATGCCACGCGGCCTCGCTATGAATTGTATTGTCTTAGACATCGGCACTCTGGGGCTAGCGTTCACGGTGACACAACCCCGTGGGATGCTGTGCTCCGGCCGGTACACATTCTACCCCGACGACGTGAGTCTGTCTGAAGACCACGATTCGATACCTTCTTCGCTTCGCAGATATTCTAGGTCGACGGTCTCTGCTTTGGATTTTCGGCTTCCCGTTTCGGGATCTTCCGGCCGGGTAAATTCTAATGGCTCGAAATTTGGAGAGGCATGTCGGCTTTGTGGGGGACCGGCCACACAACCATGGACACAACGATCATGGGCAATCGCCTTCAGACTGGACTACTGACCACTTATTCGAATCAAAGCTACGATAGATTGGTGGCGGTTTTACAGCAACAGAGTGCTCGGAGCATTGATACAATCGAAGCCAGATTCATCGACTGACGCGGAACCGAGCCGAGGTGATTATATCCCCCAGCCTGGCGAGTAAAGGTTCTCTGGATTTTCTGGGAGACACACAACGTCATATCATTATCGTTACGTTGGACGGAACAACGACGGTTTCGGTGCCAGACATTCCATCGTTCCTAATTCGAGTAGGTGAACCAATTGGGTTTCTCTGAACGATATAAAAAGCTCCCAAGGCAGAGTTGGGGGAGAAAGGTCTAACTACTGGACTACTCGACTAGCGATCCAAGACCACTGCAGTGCACAGCACGAACGAGACCTGACAGGAACATCTACGCCACCAGGTCATATATATACCATCTATTTAAATTCGAATTGCTACTACCCAACGGAGACAGAGCAACGTGGAACGCCCCCTCAAGAGATGTCGAAATCACAGTCGTCGGCACCTCGCCTCCCGTCGAAACTCATCCTGACATCGACAAAAGCATATTTCACACCGAGCCGAACAGTCGAGTATCTGACATCGATCCTCGACCCGGCAACGGGAATCCTGCCCCTCCTGGAATCCCACCGATCGGAACTCCTCTTCGTGCTGATCCCCGATTTCCTGACGATCTACCCCTGCTCGCAGATCCTGTCCTCGCGCTATCCGTCTGCATCCACCTCTCCCCCACAAGACACCAACAGCGACAGCGACACCAACGTCGACTCCACAGCCTGGCCCCTCGCACTGGGCGCCCAAAACGCATTCCAGACCCCATCTTCAACACCGTACGGAGCATACACAGGGGAAATCACGCCCGCGGCGATCAAAAGCCTCGGATGCGCGGTCGTGGAGCTCAACCACGCGGAGCGGCGGCGGCTGCTGGGGGAGAGCGACGAGACGGCGGCGCTCAAGACGGGCGCCGTGACGCGCGCAGGCCTCGTCCCGCTCGTGTGCATCGGCGAGCTGGCGCGGCCGGACCTCGACGGGCCCTTGAGCGCCGCGGTCGGCGTCGCGGTGCGCGAGCTGACGCCGCAGATCGAGTGTGTGCTTGGTGCCGTGGAGGGGGACGCGCAGGTCGTGATTTTCGCGTACGAGCCGGTCTGGGCCATCGGCGCGGCGGAGCCTGCGGGCGTCGAGTATGTCGGCCCCGTGGTGCAGGCGATTCGGGAGATGGCGAGGGAGGTGGGGTTGAGGAGTGGTAAGGGCGGAGTCGAGGTCAAGGTTGTTTATGGTGGGAGTGCTGGGCCGGGGTTGTGGAGTGGGAGGGCTAATGGGGGCAATGGGTTAGGGAAGTATGTTGATGGGTTGTTTTTGGGCAGGTTCGCCCATAAGGTGGATGGTGTTAGGGGTGTGGTTGAGGAGGTTGTGGAGAGCTTGAAGGGGGCGTGAGTGGTAGAAATGAGTTGTGTGGGTGATGCAATGAGTGGGAGGATGATGGAGATGGAAGTGCAGTGGTGTATATACTTCGAGGGAAACATTGATCGATAGTGAAAGCTATTACTAGAGGAATGGTTGGAATGCATTACTGATATCAATGCTATTTAGAGCCACCCTAGCATGAGAATAAGGGATGTTTCATTTTCAATGGCTTCTCTCCTCCGAGATCGTCTTATAGGATGGGAGAAGCCATTATCGTCAATGCAAGAACGCTTCAGGTTTGATTTGATGTACCCTTGTGGTCCGGGATTTCGTCCACGCCAGTCCAGCTACAGGCCGGAGGTAGGAACACCTTGGTGATGCAGCAGAAAAGTCCGCCCAAGTCAACTCCTGGGACATGCAATCTCAACCCCTCATTTTTGCAAATGGCCATCATAAATAAGAGCATACGCCGTAACACCCTCCCCACCCTCCAGCGGCCAGCCCGCGGCATCGACTTGGCCCTTTCCAATCGTAATTTCCTCCACCAGCCGAAATCCGTAGAAGGTGTAGATACCGGCGGCCTGCTTGGTGGTGGCTTCCACCCAGGCCGGGACCATTTCATCTCTTGCACGTTGAAGAAACGGCTCAATGACAGCTGCTATCGACCCCGTGACCTTGGGAACGGTGGTATTGCGAGCCAAGAATGAGAAATGATAGAACGGTCGGATTTGATCCGGGTCAGTTGGTGAGGCCAAATACTTCTTTTTGGCGTCCATGACTTTACCCCTCCATTCACCCAGCAGTGGACCGGGCTTTGCTTTGGAGTCGATGAATGCTTTGCCTTTGAAGTCTGGAGCTTCCCAGAGAGCAACAGCCGACCAATCTCCAGCTTGAACGATTTCCGCACCAGATTCAGCACTGTCAATGATGCCTTGAGCGAAGTGCTTATGCCGCCGAGCATAGTCGATCAGTGGGGATGGATATGGAGGCGGTGTGGAATCATGTTGGACGATGAATGCTGTCGTGAGAGGTGTCGTACTGAATGCAGTGACGATGATGGAGATGAAGTGGTCCAGTTCATCTTTGGATTCGAAATCAATTGAGACTGCGCTCAACGTGTCGTGGAGTGCTGAAGGAGACATGTTGGATTTGTTTTCACCAAGGGAGTGCTTAGGTAATAGTATGAACTGGCTGGTGTGCGGTGCTTGAGAATGAATATAGAAATAGAGCAATCACGGGCTTCGTGGATGCTGGGAAACTGTCCTTGAAACGAACGAGGCGACTTGACAAACAGACGACATCAAGGCAATTACCACCCAAAGAATTGTGAATTGTTCTTGCAACAGCAGAAAGAATCTTGACGAGAAAGTGCCAGTGGTACCTTTCGAGACTCGCCGGAAGCCAAACAACCTGGACTTGACGGGTCGCAATGCAAGTGTGGTTGGTGGGCCCGAAATACTGGCCTTGAAAATCTGGGGTAAAAAAATCCAAGAAAAGGGAGGTCGTGCACAAGTGATGACTGGCTCGGTTAGGAGCGGCAGCAAGGTCAATGAAGTAACAGATACCTTTAGAGGGATAGAGGATGATGGGAGGTGTCGAGTAGTCTGTGAAGGCTCACAGGTTAAGGGGGGTGGAGCGGAATTAAAGACCGCCACCTCATCATGTGAGGAAGCCCGAGTGTTCCATTGCTTCTGGTCACAAGGCGTGAAGCCGGCGAATCCTGGAAATTCTTGACTCATTCTTTGTGACATGAACACGGTGAGTGACGGTGGACGTCATCGCTTATCTCTTTATTTGTCCGGCTTTAGCCGTCAGCTTAGGCTTCCTACGGGAGTCAAAGGACGGAGCGATACGACGTTCGTGTGGAAATATATTGGATGGAGGATAGAAGATGGAACAGAAAAATGCACGAGAATGGAGATGGAGAAAATATCAATCTGATTAGACATGTTTTGTAACTGCCCAGCCTGGCAAAGGTTCCGTGTCCCAACAATGAACTTTGCAGGACTTGGGATCTCAAGAGTATTAGTGCATATGTACGTCGGACAGGGATCAAAGTCTGCTGATTTCACCGAAAGCGACTTCTTGAGGCGTTCATCTACGAGTGTAGTACATAGGATTACTATATCCGTTGTTGTTCGAGGTCTCGTAACATCGACAAGTTGACAAAGACTCTCCATCAGAGGAATCAATGGAATCGCCTTGGCGGTAATGTTCATAAACGCGTCGCAGCATTGACGGATCTTGCATATAACTTGAATCACCAATGGCTGAAGCATCTAGGGACTGCCGGCGTTTACTCTTCTCGTGTTTCACGCGTGAGTCCTTACCAATTGTTTCTGCTCGACGAAGTGTTGCAGGAGAAACCGGTTGAGGTCCAAACAAGGCTTTCCAGAAACCAGTCTTCTTGCTTTCTTTTCTAATCAACGGTCGGTGAGTAACCTCGGATTTTTTGGGGATTTCCTTGGGTTTCGGGTCGACTTTAGCCTTGCGAACAGCAACTTGCCCAGGCTCCTTATGATCACGAACTGGCATCATTGTGTAAATGGCTTCTGTTCGTGGCACGTCATGTCTCGATGGTTTGCCGTGACCATGTGTAACAGTGTCCGCTCGGGTCCTTGCTTTGGGCGTCGCAGTGTTTGGTCCTTTAGCCTTTGTTGCTTCAGCTTTACGGCCGATTTGAACGGGTTCCTTTTGCTTCCTTGCGTCAGTAGTTAGACCTCGAAGTTGAACAGTTTTTGGGGCATGTCGAGTCTGACGGCTGGGTTCTTGGTGGTCTCTCACTGGCATTAGAGTATAACGAGCCTCGGTCTCGATTGGGAGACGCTTTCCATGTTGTCTAGCATTTCCTTGTTCAGTGGTGGTATCACGTCCACGATTGGGTGGAGACATGTTGAGTTCGTTTGTCAGTTTCTTCCTTTTGTTCGATCAAGCTTACCAGGTAGTGTGTGTAGCTTCTAACAGTTCTTGATGAAATCAGAAAGATTCTTCGATTTGGAAACATGTCGAGAAATGCAAGGGCCCAGAAGTATTATTGGCACAGCACACAATATTTAATCTCGTCTTACCGGGTGAGTACTTGAGCATTAAGCCACTGCAACAAAGCAGCCGTAACAATTCGAGTGCTCATTGTCGAGGTAAGGCCGCTCGTTGTCAAAGATGAGATATTATATAACATACAAAGCAGGGAGAAAGGAAAGTGAAGATTTATTGTTGTCCTCTGCACCAAGCTGATGACAAGGGTGCCCGAGGATGAGGGCTGTTCAGATTACTCGTAGCCAATCTCGGGGAATGCCAGTGAATTGCAGTGAGATAAAGCCCAGCTTCTTGCCAATGGACGCGTCAGGTCAGTCAAATTGACGTGACTTGACTTGGCAAGCACGTGCCCGCCGGTGTCTCAAACTCGACTGCTGTGCCACTGTTATGGAGTCGAGGCAAAAAGTGCTTGGGTATTTTTGGTGGTGTAAAAACATTTGCTCAACGTACTTGATGTATTTTGTTAGTCAAGGATACTCGGTATTGGAGTCAGAAAGGAGCACTTGGATGTTTGGTGTCCACATGGAAGAAAAACATGGATCTTGGTTTCAGCCATGTATCACTTTTCAGGGACAGCCAGTGGCCAAAGCCGCACCCGACCCAAGTGGGCAGCTAGATGCTTGCGGCAAACCATAACCACAATGAGGGATTTCTAGTGGCTCGGTAGGCTCTAGGGGGCGAGAGTGCCCGGGAGCTAGGGCTACAGGGAAGGATCTTCTCTACCAATCGAAGCCTGGAGCAGGATTTTGGAGTCGAGTTCCAGGGCTGAGAGGCACGAAGTACGTCGGTGGCTCACTGGAAGACCCCCCGGAAGCCCCCCACTCTACCGGTGTCCCCTGTTCCCAACCCGCGAAAATCTCAGCACATTGGGGCATCTTGCATGCGTGTCTTGCCTGTCACGATATCCACTCTCTCAGGCACCGTGGGCCGTGGGCCGTGGCATGGATCCTGTGCTTTGCTGCATCTCCAAAAAACCTCGAGATAGATGATCCAAGATGCAAAATATTAGGGATTCATCCTGCTTCATCTCTCTTTTCTATTATCCCCCAATTCTCTCGCTTGTATTCATACACATTCTATTCGTCTTTTCCTTGACTTAAAAGTACTCGTACACGATCTCCCTCATCACATTCGCTACCAGGGACTAGTCACCACTGATTCCTGATTCGGATTCTGCTACAACGCCAATCTTCTCGCTTGTCTAACGATTCCCCCATCCCCTTCGACCTTGAAACCGGTTCAAACAAAGCCTCGCTGGCAGAGGCCTTCGACACCAAGTTGGCACTTGTCACTTGATTTGCTTCACGCCCGAACCTTATCTCCAAGGTTCCTATTTGGGCATCTGCACGCCCACATTCCTGCCCTTCACTTCGCACCTTCCCTCGACCCTTCAGTGACATCAGTGACCTCCCCAGTCTGGTCATGTCACTGAACTCCAAAGGTCACTATAAACGTTTCTCAAAGGATGGTTTTCAACCCTTGACTCATCAGACTTCCGGAGATATGGCAAACCCTAACGATATTACGATTGATATTCCCATGACAAAAGTCACCACCAACACCAGTGCCACGGGGGCTCGCCGTGCAGACATCATCTCTCCTGCACGTTCCCAGCCAAGCACTGACTTCCCTGAACAACTCGACGAGAAACAGGCCCATCGTCATTTTCACAGAGGCCCTGGTGGCCGAAGACGGAGACTCGACAAGGAGGATGAGAGAAAGACAGAGAAAGAGCAGGGCACACTGAACGCTGTCGGAAGATTCTACAAGAAGGTTTACAACTTCTCCGTCGTCACTCGCTACTTCACCTATGTTGCTCCCTTGGCTCTGTTGATCGCCATTCCTATCATCATCGGTGCCACTGCCGCTCCCCGTGCTCGCATTGGCGGGGTTCGAATTGTCTGGTTCTTCGCCTGGGTCGAGGTCGTTTGGGTTTCGCTATGGATTTCAAAAATCGTCGCTCATTTCCTGCCACGCCTCTTTCAATTTCTCATCGGTGTCGTCAGTTCCGGTACTCGAAAATACTCTCTAGTCCTCAGTGCATTGGAAATCCCTCTGTCCTTGGTCGGCTGGGCTGTCACTTCGCTCGCAACCTTCGTCCCCTTCATGACCCTCACCCCCGACTCGCTCGCAAGAAATCCTGGTAAAGGCCTTCAGAACTGGCAACAGATTGTCAAGAACATTCTCTTCGCCTGTGTCTTCTCTACCCTGGTCCTCCTTGTCGAGAAGCTTTTCGTGCAGCTGCTGTCAATCAGTTATCACCGCAAACAGTTCGATGACCGGATCAAAGAGTCAAAGCGGAACATTCACTTGGTCAGCCTGCTCTACGATGCATCTCGACGCATGTTCCCAGCCTACTGTCGAGAGTTTGCCGAGGAAGACTATCTCATTAGCGATGTCCTTGACCTGGGCGGTGTGACCTCCAGCAGAAATAGTATGATGCCAGGTCACAAGCGATCGGGTTCCGCCACTCCAATGCGTTTGATCCAGAACGTTGCTCGAGTGGGTGACAAGGTCACTGCGGCTTTTGGTAATGTTGCCCATGAAATCACTGGCAAGAAGGTCTTCAACCCAACCGCATCTCATTCAGTCGTGGTTCAAGCTCTGGAAAAGAAGCGCTCCGCCGAGGCTTTGGCACGTCGATTGTGGATGTCATTTGTTCTCGAAGGAAAAGATGCACTCAGTATCGACGACATTGTGGATGTTCTTGGCTCTGATCGTGAGGCAGAGGCTCAGGAAGCCTTTGAGGTTCTGGATGTTGACGCTAATGGCGATATCTCCCTCGAGGAGATGATCCTCCGCATCACCGAATTCGGCCGAGATCGTCAATCTATTGCCAACAGTATGCACGACGTCGATCAAGCCATCAATGTACTCGACAACCTACTCTGCACTGTCGTTTTCATCGTGGTCATCTTCATCTTCGTCGCCTGGCTCAACAGCAACTTCACCACCACTTTAGCAACTGCAGGCACTGCTTTACTCTCCATGTCATTTGTCTTTGCCGGCACTGCTCAAGAAGTCCTTGGTTCTTGCATCTTCCTTTTTGTCAAGCACCCCTTCGATGTGGGAGATCGTGTCGATATCTCTGACGTCTCATATGTTGTCGAACGCATGTCTTTACTCTACACCGTCTTCCGTCGAGTCAAGGATCAGAAAAAATCCCAGGTACCAAACATTGTACTCAACTCGAATTGGATTGACAATGTCTCTCGGAGTAAAGCCATGCGGGAACAGGTTCAACTCTATGTCAACTTTGATACTTCATTCGAAGATCTGGATCTTCTCAAGACTGAAATGGTCAAATTTGTTCGAGACAAGGAAAATGCACGTGACTTCCAGCCAGATATCGATATTGAAGTCACTGGAGTGGCAGAAATGAACAAGATGGAATTGAGACTCGAAATCCGACACAAATCTAATTGGTCAAATGAGGCCGTTCGTGCTGCAAGGCGCAGCAAATTCATGTGTGCATTGGTGACGGCGATGCGCAAAGTCCCGTTGTATGGCCCTGGAGCGGGTGGTGCTGGTGCAGGGGACAAGGCTAATCCCACATACTCGGTTGCAATCTCTCACGAGGAGGCCGCCAGAAACAAAGATTCCTTTGATATCGATAAAGACAAGAAGAGACTGGTGCCGCTCATGGATCAAAACATCGCTAGGACACCTACACAGGCTCAACCCGCTCAAACCGATTACCTTGGTGCCACAAGTGGTGCAGAAGTTCGAGAGGCTACTGCTATTGATCATCTGGTCAGGAGAAATATCGCGGTGGACCCAGAAGACTCCTTTGACAACGACCGCGATCTTGAGTTGACTAGACAACGGGCTGAGGAGGTTGACGAAGTGCGAAACATTCTTCGCCGTGAGTCAACAACTGGACGTCGTCGTGCAGCTGCACGACAGAGCCAGAGTGGTCTCTATATGAATGACAGCCTTGGCTCTCGTACCATTCCGACTATTGCAGAGCCATCACCACCAGAGCCTATCAGCAACCCATCAGCATATCCAAATCCATCAGCATACCCTCCACGAGTCAGCTACTTCGAGGATACGAACAACCATCCTCCCGCTTCTGGGTCATCTTCATCACAACCTTGGACGAATGTTGCACCCCTTAATTACAACCCTGCCATATCATCGTCAAATCGACCAACCTCACCTGCCACTTCACAAGCAACTACTGTTTCAAGCCCGAGCCGCTATGTTCCTGGCAATGCCTTTTCACAAGCTGCTCATGCCGAGCAACAAGTGCCTAGAATGCCGGTACCTGGTATGCCAGAGATGAAGAGAACTTTGCAACAACCACCAACACCACCAAAATGAAATTATGATACCCTGTCTTTTTAAACTATGAGAGAATAGATGGATTTTATTAGATGGGCTCAGTTAATGGTTCAAGATTTACTGAGACCCGACTCCTGTACAATGAATGAACAGGATGTATGAGAAGATTTAAGCCACATACGAGTGAGCTTTTCCGATGATGTGCTTGATCACCATCTCACATAATGGACGGAAGAATGACATTAATTATGACCAAAGAATGTTGAATTAGATTGAAGTGAAGGTGTATATTCGTCTTGCCTGTATGACCCGACCGATCTCGATGCGCCTTTGAGGAGATGATCCCTTGAATGTAAAGTAAAAATACATGGTATAGAATGATTGCTGAGTAGTTAATGTCATACAGCAGGAGGGGAGTCGAGGAGCCACGCCGGGCTCTCTCTCTCGAATCAGTCGTTGTCGTCAAGACCGTGACTCCGCCCAAATCCGTCCAACGACAATGCTGTGTGTGTCGTGGACAGAGAGATGTTTCAATCCCAATCCCACTCTCAATATCTCACAAAGACCCCCGACACCAACCGTGAGCGGCTGGGATTCCCACTCCCACTCCCGCTACGAGCCTCTTCCGGACCGTGTCTGGACTGTGAATGTGAATGGGATTGTATGTGACTGCTGTTACTGTGACTGTATGCGCCTCCCCGCGTCGTCGCATCGCCGCCGCCACGACGTTCGTTGCGTGACGAGGCGGAAGAAGTGGAAGTGGAAGTGCTCGTCCTGTCCCTCGCATACTGCGGTGGCCCTCCGGCCCTCGTGGTCGTGGTCGAGCCGCTGGAGCCGCTCATCTGTCGTTCCTTCCCGTTGCCGCCGGACGAGCTGCCCGTGTTGCTCTTCGGGCTGCCGCTGGTGGATCTTCGTTGTTGGCCCCACGAGGACGAGTAGTACTCGTCGTCGCCGCCGGTTTGCTCGTCCTCTTCCCCGTCTGAGCCGTACCTGGCTGTCTGGGACTCGGTTGCTAGAGGACTTCTGCGGCGGTATAGCTGCTGCTGTTGTTGTTGCTGCTGCAGCTGTTCGACTTCTAATCGCCGTCGCTGGTCGGTTGGAGTACCCGATGACAATGACGATGTTGTTGTGGTGGTGCGACGATAGTCGTTGTAGGCGTATCGGTCGTATGACGAGCTGTTGGAACGTCTGTCGTCCATTTTGAAAGAATGACTCTATGATACCAAGTCTTCAAGGAGAGTTGGGAGTTTGTCGGTCAGATGTACGTCGACTTTTGAAAACAAGATACTAATATATACTAATGTCCAGCATGAATCATTCCTTGATTCACTCCCGACTCCAGGCACAGCGTAATGATAACGGGGGTGCGTATACAATATCAAATGCGCAGGGCGAGAGCAAACAATGTGTCCTCTCGCTTCAAGGGGGCACAGCCTGGTTTTAATGCATGTCAAATGCAAAAGTCCCACGAAGTCGTATTTTCGTCGTATCAAAGGGCCGGAAACCCTCTCATCGATTTAGCTGCCCTGCTCTCCTTCCCCTTTGGAAAAATACGCTTGAACTCTTGGAGTGAGTGAGCAAGTGAGTAACAAAAAGGTACGAGATTTCCCAGGAAATGGTATCAGTCCTCTGCACGACCCTTACCTTGGCGGTACTTCTCGGGGCTATCTTTCTCAATACTCCGTAAGTTAGTGATGCCATCTAGGGTTATTGATGAAAAGAGAAGAGTCATAAAGCCATCTCGTCGATTCGATGTAAAGTCTAATGCACTTGTTGCAGGGTTCGGATTCACCCAAGCATCCCGATTGGAGTTACATCGCTGATAATTCGGACATACTTGGGAACTCAGAGCCTTGGGCCGTGGACGAGAGAGTACCTCGTACCTACGAGTAGACACTCATCAGTGTTTAGCAGGTATCGACTCACGATAGAAACCTGGGATTGTGTCATGTACAGATGGACCCCTGGACAAGCCGAGAGTCTAGGGTGCATTAGCCGAAAGGCTGGCACCCTTTTAGCCCCCTTCTGTCCATGCACCACTGCACCAACTCGCCAGGGCTTGGGGGAGATCAGCAAAAAGAAGCCACTTTGTTAAACGACTGCCCTCCCTACCCAGTCCGATGGTTTTCTCGTCGACTTGCCGACTTCCAGTGCAGATGCACGAGTGATTTTATTTTAGCTGCCTATCCGTGCCTTGGTGCCTGGATCAGATGACCACGTCGGACAAGGCTCTTACTTGATTTTCTCCCGGGGGTTACAGCCACAATCAAAGCGTATGAGTATTGCCCATTATGGTCCGAAAGGAAATCAGAACGCATAGATCGGGGAACCCTTGTCGAGTTGACTTCCAACCCGACCTTTTTGCGCGACAATAATTACTCAGCCGAGCACGCAGGGAGTCATCTTCTATCACAGTGTTACTCAGAGGACCGTCATTACGAGAAGTTTAGTTCGAAATAACCTCGGCTCCTCCCCTTGGAAGTCGAGCTAGAGTACGAACGGATATCTCGTTCATTCTTGGATACATATTCCATTATTCATGCGTATCAAGTGTCTGCCTGGTTCGCCCTTGAGTATGTCATCAAGGTTGCCTGCCTGCCTGGTTACATGGCACCAACCTAGGTTAAACCTCGAATGCAAGCCACCTGGACACACCCTCTCACAACGGCTCCAGAATTCCGGCATCGTTTCCTGCATGGCATCCCGTTTTCCATCCCCCACGTGCCTTGTGGTTTCCCTGCCCGTCGGCAACGCCGTCACTCTAGTTACTCTGTAACTGTTGAAGTCTGCCTTGAGGTACTAAGACACTGCCGAACCCGAGATGGAAGAGGATCACTCAACCACAGTCCGAACCATATTTCGACTCCAAGGGCTTTTTCTTTTCAATGGGGCCATCACACAGCCATTCAGCGATCAAGACACATGTCGTTTTCGCGAATTTGTCCTTTTTGGGTACTGGGTTGATGTTCAATTTTATACTTCAACCATGCTGCTTGTCGTGTGCTCCACCTTTCGTGGGGCATCAAATGCCGACCCTCGTGCCTCGTGATTGGGATTGAACAGCCTATCTCTCCCGAACGGCACGATTATTCTTCGCTCCATGGAATTTTGTCATTCTGTTTCCAACAATCAAATTCTATCTAATGATCATGACTACGTCTGAACTTGACTTTACACTCGATGTAAACTGGCAAAGACCTCGAAAAGTGGGGTGGGGTCCGGTATCTATTCACGAGAATGGACTGGGAACAGACGAGATTCATGTGCTAAAAATAGTACATTTCCCCAGGGAATTCTCCGGACAACATCGATCGCCTTGGCCACTACTCCTGTGCTGCAACCTACTCTGCTTGTGAACGACTTGTCAGGCATACTCGACGGGCTTTGGAGCAGCCATGGCTTGCAGAACTCTGAAGTATTCTCCCTCGAACCTGCCTGAGGACACCAGATGGGGTTCCATCACATAATTCTCGAAGAGATCTCATTCAGGCTCGGGTATCGTCCATCGTCTACGTCTACACCTTCCACTCAACAAGCACCAACCATCTTCATCTGACCACAACTCCGCACCCTTCTCTGATGTGATCAGCCCGAGTCTCCTTCACTCATATGTGGCGTCATGCAATGACCGACATACTAGTATTCGCCACAAAGCTTTCTCCCCCTATTTTTGGATCAAAAAGTACCACAGACTCCACGTGCCCTGCATACCTAGTATTCAACCCAACCCATCTTGGTCTATACTGACACGCCGCAACCCACTAACAAAAATCCAGCTATCACCGAAGAAGCACGGTAAGGCTCAAACCCTCAGATCTTCTGCATCCTTTTTTTAAGGCCTTCTCGGCTCTTCGCTTCCTCGTGAGCTATACCTTACCAGTCGATAGACTCAGCGCGTCCTGAGTGCCCACTTACATCGATGACAGCTAACCTCATGAAAGACTTTTGCTATTTTTGACTCTCGCTTCACTTCGCTTCTTGACTTGACTTGACTTGACTTGACTTGACTCGACACGAGGTAAAGCGGACACGCATCGAGAGCGGCCATCAGTGTCAAGTTCCCAGTGTCAATGATGATCGAGGCCTTCACGGGAAGACAGTAGTGAAAAACGGAAGGGAAAAACGCCTTTCGGTTCGCCTGATGTGATACGGGACAAATCTCGAACTGTTCTCCTTGAGTATCCTTGGACGTGACAGCCTCGTGTCCCGACGAACCACGAACGCATCGGGTGCTATTCTTGAACTCTGGTCTCTACTTCCGAATGAGGAGCATTCGGCCAAACCCTTTGGAGCAGCTTGTTGTCGGTAGGACAGGGTGGGCTTGTACGATGTAGGACCGACGTCTTCATACAATACTGTCCCACGAATGAGACACCCAATGGACTTTTCTCTTCTGCTCAGTCAGGTCTATTCTCAGACAGAGTTGCAGGTCGCTGTCTATTCGTCGACGTTCCCGACGAACAAAGCCAGGCAACATGGGGAAGGAAGCTAACCCTCCAAGTTCAACTCCCACTCCAATCTCAAAGCCATCCGCAATCACATCACGCCACCATCGAGAAAATGTCGAGAGAAAATCGACCTTGATGTGCGAACGGCGCTCAAATCGAAATCGGGCTTCATGGTCGACAAAATGAGGTATCTAAATTGGATAGATACCTCGACAGCCGGCGGTGGGTTGGTCGGTAGGTCGGTAGGGCGGCGTGCGCAGGTGGCTTTGAGAGGTGCATAAACAGCCATGCCATCTATGTATTCCTCCCTCCCTCCCCCTCCCTTCTTCTCCCAGTCCCACTCACTCACTCACTCACTCACTCACTCACTCACTCACTCACTCACTCCTTCCTGACTAGCCGCTTACACGGTAAGAACAGCAAGCAGCTAAGGTAGACTCGTCACTGCGAGTCTCGCGTCATGTAGAACAGAACAGTAGGAGGAAAGCAAACGGTAGACGTAATCCGACACGTTAGATATTGATGTTGAATGTTGCTGTCACCCGACCCGCTGGATGATTGACTAATCGATCTCACTTCCGGTCGAGCTGACTGGATTGATCCATCGAGATATGAGTACGAGTACGAGTACGAGGCCGAGAGGGAGAGGGAGAGGGAGAGTGAGTGTGAGTGCTAGGAGAAGCACCAGCACCAGCGCTAGTAGCAGCGGGAAGAGGATACCTGCGTATAATGAGCAGAAGACCGGCAGGGGCATCGAGATGACTAGGTATAACATCTCCTGGAAAGCAACAAGGACAGGGAGAGCGATACTGCATCCATTACATTGCTGTGCACAGCGTTTTGTGAGATTTCATGGCACGGCATGGCATAGCCCATCGAGGCACAGTGAACCAACAGGTTGAAGTGAATTACAATTTCTAGCCTCGACACTTTGCGTTGCCCAGGAACGTGAACGGGTCATCTTGTAATGCTGCTAAATCCACAATCAACCGACGGAGACCAGCACTCCAGGCCTTCGATCTCAATGAGTCTCAATTAATCGCCGGAGAACTCTAGGTAATAGCACCCAAAGCCTCATCCAGGCTTTCCCGTACTCCTTCCATAGAATCCCACCCAAATAAACCACAACGATCGCAACGATCAGAATTTCTCCATCATGCGCCTTCTCACTGTCCACATTCGCGCTCGCTTGCCGTAGATATACATAGGAATGGTCGTCACCATGCAAGCGATCTGCAAACAACCAATGACCAAGAATGTATTTTTGGGGCCTTCATGTTCAAGCCATTGAGCAAAGAACAAGCTGAAAACCAAACCGTGAAAGACGTTCTTGCTGAAATTCAATGTCACGAGTGCTTCTCCAGCAAATTGTCGGTAGCTGTCGACACAGAATGTGATGGACGTGGTGGAACCCAACGAGCAGCCGAACGATATAACTCCAAAGAAGATGGTCGGTACGATCCAGTTGTCACGCTCTTCAGCCGACCAGCCATAGCCGACCAGTCCCATGGCAGTAGTGATAGCGATTGGAGCACCCATTATAAGACGAAACTCCGGTTCGTAAACTCCACCATTTCTGCGTGCCATGAATCGAACGATTATGTCACTAACTTTGCCAGCCACAGCCGTTCCAAGAATTCCGCCAATGAATGGAGAAAGATATACCAGACCAGATTGTAAAGCGGTAAAGTTGTACGAGGCTCTATCTCGGTAGATGTCAGAAATTGATTCCGACAACACAATGAGCCAGCCCACGGATAGTGAGTATACGAGTGCTGACCACAACACTGCCGGATATGAGAAGAGAATGAATGGCCTAAGTGCCACAAGAAACCATTTTGACCTCGATAGTCTGCCGTTCCAAGGTTTCAGTGTCTGAACATAGCCCTGAGGAGGAGCTTGTCGAAGATTTGTGGTATATCTGACAATCTTGGGTGGTACAAAGGTTGTATCCTTCTTTGGGAGATCTTTCGTACTGGGAACACTAGTCCTGCGATACTCAGGCGCATCGTCCTTTTGGGTCTGATCCTCCAATCGATCAGCCATGCTGGTGGGACTTTGATGATGTCCAAGGTAGTCATCATTCTTTTCAAGCTCAGTGTAGTATGGAGAATTCAAGTTGTGAAGGTGTGGTATATCATCGTGAGGAGTATATGGAACGAAAGGAGCCAATCCACCCGGTGACGGACGGGATTTAGTGGGAGCGGGTGTGGTTAACTCTGGAGGCAAATTGTCAACATGTTGATTATTGTTTATTTCCGGAACAGCCGTAATTTCTGATTTCTCATCTGCGGTTCCACCGCCGGATGAAACCTGGGATTGATGTGTCTTCGATCGGCGTAGTGAATGACGCGCGATACTCGAGAGACTTCGACGATGGGTCAACCCTCTTGATTTCGGTCTTGGAGTTCTGTCCCAGAAAGTCTCCGGGACGAAAAGAAATAAGATAGCGAGTCCAAACGCTGCAACGATAGTCACCACCCAAAACACCCATCTCCAACCCTTGGCCTGAATAATGACAGCGCTGACCAAGGGGATCAAATTCTTGCCTCCGAGTAGAAGAAGGGTATAGATACCAACACGAAAGGCTCGTTCGTGTAGGAAGAAAATCTCTGCAATGGTGGCAGAAGGAAGACATTCGACCGGACTGACAGATATTCCTTGGAAGACTCTTGCGGTGGCTAGTTGAGCATAACTTGGAGCCATGGCGCACCAAACAGAGGTCAAGATGAACATGACTGCAGAAGCCAGATATACAGGTCTCTTTCCATACAGAATAGCAGTGGGTGAGAACAAGACACTGCCGACACCAAGACCCATCATGTAAAGACCTGTGGTCAATGCAACCTGTGCGTAGGTGACGTGATAGGTGTCAGCAACATCGTGGAAACCAGCAGCCAGTATAGGTGTGATGCCACCTCCAAGCATGCAATAGAAACCGAGAGAGAGAAGAGCCAAATCTCTCCTCCATGCAGGCCAATTTAAGGGATCATTTTGGGAGTCTTCGGGTTGAGGCTCTAGAATGATATCGCCATCCTTGGTCATTTTCTTGTCCCCTTGGGATGGGTTCCTTGGCGATAGTAATTGTGCTGGCATGGAAGACTCCCTCCTCTGATCTTGCCGGGTTTCGAGGCCCAACGGCTCATTGCGGAATGAGGAGAGCAGGAGCACGGTTCCGGGGACTTCCTCCGTTGACTTATCATTCAAAATTCCGAACGACCATTTCGGGATGGCAGGGGCTGCCAACCCATTCCCAGGAGAAGATGAAGAACCATCAGGCTGGGATCTCGCACCAGTATCGAAATGGAGATGTCGTTCTTGCCGCCGGCCCCGGGGTTCATCCGGTACTGATTGACTTTGATTTGGAGTGGCAATATTGCCACCGGTTGACTTGTCTCTAGCCATGGAGGCTGATGGTAAAGGACAGTCGGTCCACGCGATTGACGCGTTGTTTCAACGGTTTAGATTGAAACCAGTCGACATTGATGCTGGGGGATTCGCGTAAGGATAACCCGACGCTCTGTAGCGATGAGGATAATAAAGATGAACAATTTATAACCAAACCTAACCAAACCACAGCAAATTCGGTTTCAAAGAACAACTAGGAGATGTAGGACAGAGAATATAAGCGCTGCCGAAGGAATATAGAGAGGATGGCGGTCATGAGAGAGTTGAAAGAATAAGCCCGGCCGACGGTGGAAGCAGCCGGAGTCCAGTGGGAAGCGGCCTTGATCAGCTCGGTCCAAAGCAGTCGCAATGGATGTTATGCGTTCAAGGCCAATCCGGTGGTCAGGTGCGACTCACTTCAAAGGGCCCAGTGCAGCGGTGAGCAAAGAGTACTTGGTAGTTGATAATACAGGGCAGTAATAATAGCAAGAACAAACCCATTTGTTGATCACTGGTATTGTCGACCAAGAAACTAGTCGCCACCTGCACTGCACAGTTTGTCCATGTGCTGAATGCTGACCAGTGTCTGTTGGGATGTGTCGTTGTTTCAGCCTTCAAAAGCCCCCTAGGAGGCCCGCCCGTAGCGTCCAAACGTGACCGAGACCGACAAGCCAGCCAGACTTATCTAGTTAGGCCACTCGTGCAAGCATGTGGTCAATTGGCACATTGAAGGGGTCACAAGACGGTCCACCGATACGGGGCGGAGCTGTTCTCCCTCCCTTGGCGACATCACCTGGACTCCTAGTTAGTCACCTAGGTAGGTGGTCTTGGGCTATCGTTGATTCAATTCACACAAGAGAGAAGTCGTGTGGACGTTTGGACGTGGGGTTGGGACCCAACCGGCGTGCTTTAGTGGTGGTGATTGTGCATACAGGATCATGGACGAGTGACCTCCTTGATATTCCTCTGGTTGGGATGGTCAGTCCCTAACTGATTCGATGTGGAGGGGTGCATTAAGTAAGGTGGTCATGTGAGTGTGATCAATAGTAGTTGATAGGGTGTCTCTCTCTGTCAGAGCTTGTATCATCTCTCATTGGAGTTTCTCCGTATTTGATAATCGACCAGCCAGCTTAGGAACTGATAGTCCATGCTCTCTCTCCCCTCTCACACTGTCTCTAATATGATATATGATGATGCTAAGATATAATGTCAATGTGACGCTGCTGATAGACGACCGACAGACCGCTACCGCCATTGTCACCACCCTCGCCATCGCTTCGACCCGCCCAATGCACCAGAGCCGTTCTCCCTCTACAGATATGTATCCAAAACTATTCAACACACACACACACACAAAATCGTAACCTCGTAAAAACAAATAGAAGTGTATCTATCCCAATAGAATCAAACTCTCGATTCAAAGTTCGATTCCTCGACGTCTCTCGTATTATTCTCTTTTTCCCCATCATGGCATATCCCACCGAGGATCGTCATCATATAGACCTTTTTTCCAGAGTCTTTTGTCATCCATGCCGGGCACCAAACAATCCCAATCCAAGTGAAGTATCACTGTCCTTGCCACTGCCGTGATCGATCACCTCCCACACACGGGGCTTCCAATCACCGAGAATACCCTTGCCCTCCTTGCCAATGAGAAGTCCATGACCTGCATCCGAAATTTGCACCGAGCCCATGCCGTTGACTGTGCCGAAGAGGTGGACAAGCCGACTTTCCTGAGAGAGCTTCTCCTTCAACATCTTGGCACTCAGCATTTTGACCTCGTCGCTTGCGTCGTCTATGATGGTGGCGATCACGTCAAGAGTGAAACCTCGGAGAGCGGTTGCCATTTGCTGGTCGTCCTTGCCGCTGAAGCTATTGGCTGGGGAGGTGAACATAGCCTGGGTTGCGATCAATGTCAGCCGTACCAGAAGTTGCACTTGTTCCTGTTGTCCTTGTTTCCCATTGGGTGCCCGTCCAGCTGCGGCCAGTCCTGCTCGCTGGAGACATATCATCTGCAACATACATCGAAGATATTCCAAGATCGATGAGGGCAATGCTGCGGGTGCGCTGTCAGATGACATCGCCATCGGACTGGACGTGATATTCATGGCTTGGGCCGGGCTCATGCTAGAAGGGTTACTCGATAATCCGGGAATGACTGGTGCCGTGGATGCAACTCCGTGATTTCCAACAGACTTGATCAGGTGGGATAGCTTGTCTATCAATTGAGGCATAAGCCCGGGCATTGGCGTCGTTGTTGGTGTGCAGACATGAAAAGCTCGCTCCACGATCGAGGACAAGTGCTGAACATCACTGGGAAATGTCGCCGCCATAGGGCTCGCGACTTTGTTCCATGACGTCTTTGGCAGGGCTTCAAGGAATTCAGCTTCGACCTTGTGTCGCAACCGATTCGCCACATCTGTGCCAACTGTCTGAAGAAGCTGTGAAAATCGAGAGACATCACCAGCGATGCCGACTTCTCCACTCATTTGATGATCCAGTGCCTCGAATAGTCCGTTGACAAGATCCTCACTATCGGTGCCGGAACCCTTACCAGATGTGATCGGCGCATTGAGTGAGAAGCGCAGTTGGACGAATCGATGAGAGAAACCATCGATCGACCCGAACAGCGCCCTCAACTCTGAGTCCTTGTTTGAGTTGCTGGAACTGAGAAGAAGCTTGTCTAGCGCTTTGACCGTCCATTCGCTTGCCTGTGCAGACATCGAAGGCGTCTTGGTAGAACTGTCGCTCACAAGGCATGTCAACAATTTTCTTCCCGAACCCTGTAACTCGTCCTTGAGTCCGGCTACACAGAGATTTTCCAGAGCGGCTCTTGGCTCTCGTCCAACGTATTCCCACCATTTAGTCCGGACTTGATAGATGATAGAATCCTGACGCAGCCCACCGGAAAGACCCAAAGACTCTTTCAAGACATCCATGACGGGCGAGGTTTTCCGAATTTCCATTTTCTGAACATTCACAGCTTCAAAGATACCCTGAAACGTCAAACACCCAGTAGCGATCAGATCTCGAACAAGAATGGTTCCGAAACTCTCTTCCAGAGTTACAAGAAGTCGAGGAAACCACTTCTTGACCAGGGCGTCGCCTTGGGCTCTGCGACAGAGTTTCAGTCGGCTGAGGAGCTGGCAAAATGAGAATAATGTCGACGTGTCCTCGGGGAACTTGCTTTGCTTTTCAATACGATCAGTCAATACAGAGAACATGCCGTTCATGGTTTGCTCATTCATGTTAGGTTCCGACTGTAGAATCGCCTCAAAGTCTTCGATGAACGTGGCTCCTGCCTGTTGTAACGATTCGGCGATTCCATCTGAATATGGAGAACAGGCCGCAACCGCACGTCCACGATCTCCGCGTACAAAATCTTGCTGTAGCAGTTTGACTGACGGCACCTTGACCGGGAAGCTAGTGCAGAGATCCAGGAGCGCAGAAGACAAGTATGGCATTGTTGGTCGAACAGCTCTCCAACTCATATATATCTGACAGATTTGACGTTGCAAAGGCTCCAGCGCACCTAAAGCGGAAAATGCATTGGCGTGATATTGTAGAGTAGCTACCAGGGAAGAAAGCAGCTCCTCATCACGAGTCGAGCTCAGAATGCCAACGACATCGGCAAGGACAGCATCGTCTTCCAAGGATTCGAGAACATGTCGAATATAATAAAACTGTTCGCAATTGATCATCATGTGGCTGGTCAGTATTGCGTGGGCGTCTGCACTAGGTGCACTCGCCTTAACAGCCTCAGCAACATGCGAACGTAACCACATCGATATAGTTGATCGTACCGTCCATGGTAATCGTGAGAATGCGGGATGTGGGAGAACTTGACTGATCGGGTTTCTCTGCATTGCGGAGCTAAGCCGTTTCAACTCTTGTGTGACAGCCTCCTTGCTATCCTGAATTACTTGGCCTTCCATGTCAATATCAAATCCAGCACGACTCAACACCGAGTTCCGGAGATTGACAGTGTGGCTTTCAATAGTCTGCAAGGATATGTCGAGTAGAAGTTGAGTAGGGTCCGAATCGACAGGATGGTCGATTGTTGATTTGCTATTGACATCGAGCGCGAAACCCAGGTCCAGGGGGGTGATTGACCCCTTCTTAGGTAACCCTCGCACCATGAGCCACTGAATATATTTCCCAACCGGAAATGATCCCGACCGCGAGAGTTGTGCTATAAGTCGTCTTAGAGCTGCACCGTCTACCGAGACTTTGCCCGAACGGCACAACGAGATATGGTTTAGTATAATGGAGTCGACTTCGTGACCAGCCTTTCTCCAACGTTTGACTAGGCGAGCGAACAAAAATGTTTTGCCATTGGAATGTTGGAAAGGTGTCGTTGCCCATCCAAGACAAGTAGATATCAGGAGCGTTGTGTCCTGACAGGCATCCGCCAGATTGTGATCGAGGGTTCGAATATCGTAAGGGGCAGAGGAACGGTCCAGAATTTCGATGACAGCTTGCTCCGGCGAACGTTGAGAGACCAGTTCCCGGCGGTTATAGCCCATGGTTCTTTTGTTGATCTTGTTCAGTTGTGACAAAATCTGACGCTCGTAAAGAGAATCCAAATCGAGGCATGATTCAACGATCTTGACATATTCTGGCCACTTGTCCGGCATCAGAAAACTCGAGGGTTTCGATAAAAGCAGCCTCCTCAACATCTGGTGAAGTTTTTGCTTGAGAGGAAGTTCTGTCGAAACGGTTGATTTTCTGATGCCATCAAATCTCAAAAGGAATGCCTCTGCCAGCTTCGTTCCCCTCCTGCGGAATTGAGTCAAGTCATCCTTGTATATTTGTATAACCATCAGCCAAAACGGTACAGTGTCGAGTTTTGCAGATCCAAAAGTCTTGACAATCCAGTCCAGATAGTGGTCTCTATCCAATAGATTTTCCAAATAGAGTCGAGTGACCAATCGAAGGGCATATTGTATATTTGATCGCCAGTCCTCGAGATGGCTCTGACCCAATTGCGCCTGAATGAATTGTTCCACATTGATGGTCCATTCTCTTAGCCACTTATACTCGGCGCCGATCGCGACGGCATGGGTGGTCCCCTTACGTTTCAACGTCCGAATTTCGTTGGCACATACACACTTGGCAAACCATATGGCTCGACTCAAGGGAACGACATGTTGCAAACATTGATCGAGTAAAATCTGACCTCTGATACCTTGAGGAATCGTCCTGCTCAGTCTCCGCAAGGGAACATCCGCATTCGCCAGATCCGCAATCCAGGATTTCCGTTTCGCCTCAGTAAGGGTCACTCGTGGAGGTGGTTTGAAGTTGGAGACGGAACTGATGAGACCGTGTTGGTTCTTCTGTTCGAGAACAAGTGAGAGGAGTATAGACAGATTATCTACGCCGGCTTTGTGCTTGAACGCATTATATAGCGGAACACGCGCAGTATTCAACTCTTTCTCGGTCGGGTTTGGTGGTTTGTCGAAGTAGCCCTGCTTAACGGTCATCTCATTCAACAAATCTTCCGGATGTTTCCCAGTCCACGGGAAAAATCCTGCAGGTCGTTGCTGAACAAAGTGAGGTGCCGAGGAAGGCTCCTTCATCGAATCGGGAGTAGTTGGTACGGGAATATGGACTCGCGATCGGTGACTCGGTTTGGTGTCGTCGGAGACTTTGGAACGCTGTGCATGAGCCCATGGACGAGGTGGTAGTTCGGGCAATTCGGTGTCGTTGCCTCTCTCTTGTTCGTTCTTCATCTCCTGTCTTCTGATCTCCTGGTTGATCGTCGACATATTCACCAAGCGGAGTTGTGGCTCTTGGGTGCCGATTGAAGGGTCAACTATGATGCCATTGCTGTTCCCACTGGGGCTGATGACTGCCTGGGTTGTGGCGGGAACGCCTTCAACCCTTCGCCTTTTCGCCGGCCTATCCTCCCCATCCTCGCCGACTACTATTTGTCTTTGAGCTTGAGGCAGCCGCCCACTTGTGAGGAAAGGATTGCTTGGGATTCGCTCGTGGGGTGGACGGATTTGATCGGGAGGACGTTTCAAGGAAGGAGGCCGCGGTTCGGCCGGAGGGTTCGATGTCATGATATGCACATCTTGACGAAGGCCAGCACAAACTCGGCGTGAGAGTTACAGAATGGTATTGCTATTGGAAAAGGGAGGCTTTGTGGGCGAAGAACAGTAGGTGGTCTTAGTTGCTCAGGTGCGCTTTCTTGGGGCTTGCGATCGGCGAGAGCTGACCCCAGTGAATCTCAATTGTCAGCCGTCAATCTGCGTTATAATTTACAGACGTCAGATGGATATCAGATAGGTTTCTGGAATGCGTTTGCTAGCAGTAGAATAAGATAGTAATCCAAGACAAAAGGTTGTACTAAGGGTTGGTGTTGAATCTGATGGTGGTGGTGGTGGTTGTTAGTGCAGTGCCCGTGCTTGGTGTTGGCATCGGATTTGAGATAGGGTGAAGATGCACAAGGATTCCTCCGAAGAGCACCGCCGGGGGCCGGGGCTAGGAAGGAACCTGAAAGGTGATGCACCTGAGCGTGAATGGTGACATTGTGGGTGATGGATGATCCACTGGCCGCTGGCCACTGCGCATGGGTTGGGGGTAGGGTGCTAGTGACTATTTAGGGTTGGTATCAGCATGGAGTCGCATGGATATGGGCGCGGGCATTGGGTGTTAGGCATCGTTAGGCATATCTCGTATCAGCCAAAGGGTGCCCAGGTGGCCAAAGTCGGCCGGGATGATAGGGCCAGGCTTAGGACGGCTACGGTTAACTCGTCAAGAGAACCACCCCCCTTCATCGGATATGGGCCGTATCATACTCGGTATCATTCGGTCGCTAATTAGGGTGATGCCGGAGCAACAGGAGATTAGTGCAATCATGGGAGTGCGGACTTTGTCATTTCTTTTGCTATTCTATTCGTAAAAGTTGTGTTGCCATTGGAATATTATTACGAGTAGGTATCGAAAGAAACAAAGAAATCCGAGGACTGCTCAATGCACTGCGACTGAAGCCCAATCGTCTCGTAATGGCATCAAAAATGTTGAATAATATCCTCCGAGCCGCGTGAAGACGGAGGTAATCGTTCTCAAACTTCAGATTATCCGTATTGAAGGCCGAACGGCACAAGACTTCGGGCGATATTATGCTGAATCACTACGTGCAACTGCTCCTCATCCTCACGGGCTCGTGATGGGGGGAAAGCATGTTCTGCTCCTCTGGCGAAGTTATGCCTAAACTTGCCACCTTTCTCCAATTCCTCTGGGTAAACACCCGAGCTAATGGGCGCCACGGCCGAGCCTAGAGAAACCTGGAATGAAGCCACCAGACAACCAGTGTTCGTATCTTGGCCCGGCTATCGGCTAACCGCACGGGAAGAGGAAAACTTACTGCACGCTGTTCCTATCGCATCTCACTTTGAGAGGGATGGGTTGCGAGTTGCAACCTTTTCAACCCGCTAGCGATGTCACGGTTTTCGCTATCGCAAGTCACCTTATTTCCCCGGATTGTGAGGTCTGCTGTACCTACCGACCCAAGTAACTCGTAGTATCTAACATCAGAACTTCAACACATCAGCGGCCTCAAGTCGATGGTCCGTTCATTCTGTTACCTCTTCTGACGGGAACCCTCTTTCAACAGAATAGTTAGGTGGCTACTGGAGTGAAACGACATTGTCATACCTACTCGTAGGCATCTCGGGCTGTCTCGTCCACCTTGTCTCGCTTCTGGGGCTGTTCTGGTACAAGATATTCCGAGCACCCCGCCAAAACCGGAATTGAGTGATTGGCAACCACTTTGGATACCTCCGAGTAATTACGTACTAGGGAGCTAATAATCACCCTCACTAGCTACCTAGGTACCGAGTATCAAGGTGAGGGTTGGAAGGAATTGTAGATTTGTGGATTGCCTCCTACGACTCTATCATCACCTTTCCCAATCAAGCTCACTCAACCAATCTCATGACCAACACTATTACCACCACCTTGGATCACACTGACGTCCTCCTCAACCACGGGCTCTGCAAGGCCTCTCCTCGCCTGTTTTGAGTACTACCTCCAAGCTGTAAATATTCGCTTAGGTAGTCACAATTTGGTCCCTCATGCTGACCATCACCTGCAACTAATTCGAGTGATCCCCCATCTTCGACCCGACATTCAAGCATTATCAGGCTGTGTGTAATCAACCTGTGATCCCCAAGGGAAGAAGCTCCGAATTTGATCCGCCTTAATTCGACGGTGCGACAGAAGTGCAAAGTCTGGATGATATGCCTCGATTTTGACATTCTTTCTTCCCTCCACGATGGGGGGCACTGCTCGCAGTATTAGTGACTTTGGCCTTGGGATGAGGACCAAATGTGCCTTTTGTCTGTGCCAGAAGCTTTACATGCGTCCGTACATCGATCGGCCTTGAACAGTGCTTCTCTGTAGCAGGCCGTTTACTCCCTATCTGGCCCCTGGTCCCAGCCTCCCCCGATTCGGTGGGGTTATCGGAGGGGCTACTATCTGTGTCCGTACTGAGTCCGCCTCCAAGAGGGGATACTGATCCAATCTCATCATCGCGATGGGGAGAAAGTGGTTCTTTAAGGACCTCGTTCCTTCCGTTATGATTGACAAAAGTTTCTCCTGTCTCTTGCTGCGACATTTGAAACGGTGGAAAGTTGTAGCTGAGCTTCGTATAAAGGAGCTTCGAAAATGGTGATTTCCAACCTGTCAGTGATCGATTTGGGGTAATGTTATCGTGGTTATTCGATCCACCTCCGTATCCTGTCGTTGGATTACGAAGTGAACTCCCTCTTGTTGATGGTCTAGAAAGCTGAGATTGCAGCACGTCTACCGCTGAGGCTCGTCGGCTCTGAGCAGATGAGCCTCCACCGAATTTAGGCATCGTCATTCCATGTGAGCTGCTTGATGATGAATCTTCGTCCCAGAGAATCTCGTACACATTGTCATTCGATACAAGCCGTGTAGAGCATCTCCGCATGGGACTGATAATCTGTTCGAAATCAGAGCCCGCCGAATATGGCTCCATCATAATTATTTTGGTACAGGCCACGGGCGCTATTGTGCTCAGGCTGGGCCACGCTTCGGTGCTACTGATCGATGCCTGGTGCGACCGCTGACGTTCGTCACAGAGCAGTTTCCGATTTGGCGCGAAGTTGGACATCCCTGCTTCTGTGCCCGTGATTGAGGAGATGACTGATGAGAAGAAGCCACTGCCTGTCCGGCTGAACTTGGGCGTCGGAAACGTTGTCAATGACATTCTTCTGGAACTGCCAGTGGTGGTCGCACGCCGTAGAGTAATCATCGCCGGACTAGGCAGCAGATTTGTGCCCAGCAAGTCACCCTCTTCTTCTCTTGGAATGAGGGGAAGAATCGGTGTAAGGCCCCGGGTCGATGCAGCTTTGTTTGGTATAGTCCACCTTCTAGGGCGCTGTTGCGTATTGACGCTGTAGAGTAACTCGATGCTGCCATGAGTAAATCGAGGCTGCAGTAAAGGCAAAGATATTGATTTCCGCAAAGTTGCCTTCCGGTAGCTCTTCTTTGCTTTCTTTCGCCGTCGAGAACTTTCATTGACATCTTGCTCGCTAACATGGAAACTACGCGGTAAGAGTTTTGGAGTGATACCGTGTCGATGGTTCTTCTTCCTTTTCATGCTCAGACTAATTTGGTCATCCTCCTTCGGAGTGAATGGGATATCATTTAGCGAGTAATCCGATACTGGTGGGGTAAGATGTGGTTCGCGTGGTAGAAGACACTCTGTACTTGAAGTTGGACTTGCAGGACCGAAGGATATCGTCATTCCGAGGTGACTCTGGTCGGATAGTAATACTAAAGATAAAAGGCAATGTCTGCTCGACTATGCTGTCGGCTGAAAGTACTTTTAGGGGACGTAGATGAAGTTGAGCGTTGGTGTAGACAATGACGTTAATGAAGCGACAAGCGACGCAATAATGAAACATGTCGGCCTCGTCCTTCCTGCCGCAATGAGATATTGGACGAATTTCTGCCGAAATCAGAGAGCAGTGATGGATCGGAAGGGGCGGTCCATAATTTTAGCGTGCAGATCGAGAACAGTTCCTTCCTGAGCACGCTCAAAATCGCATCTGCTAGTGTTGATGAAATAAAGCCAGCCAACAGATGGGCAGATCATGAAAGGGATAACAATTTCAACCTAATCTTCGACTTTCGAAAGCTGGGGTGGACTGAAACTTGAGTCCGACTTGCTTCTTCGGCCAGTCCAGTACAGTGTCCCAGGTGGAATCGAGAACATTGACAAGGTCAGCAACAAGAATGTATGGCCATCCAGTCGCCCACCAGTGATGATCCATACATCTAAGAATGGCGGCCCAATAGGCAAAAATAGCCAGTGCCATCGGTTGGCCTTGCATCAGGCAATTGATAAAGGCTGGTGGCGCCATGATTATCCAAGAGAATATATGTCCATCCCACTCGACCACAGTTCGACATCTGGAAATGTCACGCAGTGCTTGCAGTTGCGTGAGATATAGCTCCCTCAGAATCTGACCCTCGTCGCCAACGGGTAGCCGTTGTGAGTCTTCGACGGCTCTCTGAAGCGTGTCAAATGCTTCAAGGACATCAGGAGAATGCTGCGGAAGCTCCTCATTACGGGGATAGCGCAAGAGTTCTTCGATGTTGCCTTGAAGCCATTTGTCTGTTTCTTTTATCACGGCATAGACGCCTCTAACGATCATGACAATTTCAATGAACTGGGCCGTCGGTGTGTGTGGTGCGCAGAAGATACCCGGAGGGGAGTCACCATGCGACAGCTCGAGCCTGACATTGTTGAGGCCTTCTGGTAGTCTTCGAGAGGCAAATGCCCAAACGGTTAGAAAAAGAGACAACGCGAAGAGTGCAATGCCATTCTCTTCAGAAGGCTTGCTGACTGCTGGTATGAACCTCGCGAGCGCAAGGTCCTGATAGGCAAGAGCCACTTTGGAGTATTCAGCATAAGCTTCTGACGACTTTGGTAAGAGAGTAGCCTTGTGCAATGCCGAAGTAGCTATTATGCTTTGTAGGACGAAGTCATGTCGCAAAGCTTCGGCGAAGATGGTATCTCGCCAAACGACATGACTGGCGAATCGCGACGACATGGTCATGTAAGTCTTGGTCGACCAATGGTGGATCAACTCCAGATCGAGTAAATTGAAGGCTTTGGTGCCATTCGAAGTCGGCAGCTCGCTGCTTGGAAGTGGCATCGGCGCTGGCATGAACTTTAAAGCCGAAGCCGAACTCGAAATGGTGGGGCCAGCAAGACGTTGAGGGTCAGCCGACGTGGGCGTACTCGTCAATTGATAGTCCATGCTCTTCGGTGTGGAAATATCCAAGGTTGAATGGGCCATGGGCGTCGAGGCGCCGTCGGAACCATCCTCGATAAACGAGCAGACAATGTGTCTTTTGACACATCGTTGACATTGTGGACTGCTTTCGTCACACTAGAGTCGAGACGCGAATTGGGTAAGCCAAATGGGACACCAAGTCTGATGAGATCCTTGAAGATAGAAGGCTGAGGGATGGGAACAACAAAGTCGCCAGTGGTTAGAGAGGTGAGATGGGGGAGGATGACCGACCTTGACTCTCCTCGCCTTGCATTGCCTACAGCCGTGATGCGACTTGGTATGGGATCGGCGGGACGGCATTTGGGCCCTTCAGCGTTCAGTGCGGTGCTGCCCACTGCGGTTATCCGGGCATGATGTGGTTGAGGGAAAACAAGAAGATGGAACGATAATGGCAGGTTCTTGGCAGCCTGGTTATTGAATGATGGTGATGATACAATAATAAATCTTCTCAGTCACAGGGCTCAGGATCAGGCTTACAGACAGTCAAGGCACACTGGGTGGGTGCAGGTGTTGGAATGTCCGTCTCATCGTCCGACGCGAACCGCCACAAAACACGACATTCAGTTCGAATTGCGGATTGCGCCAGTCGACGTTTGTCTTGGCAGCTGGAGTCCCCCTCGTATTCGGCTTCGGACGGGATTGCAGCAGCCTTGTTGAAACTTGAAACGCGATTCTATTCATGACCCTCACGTGGATCAGGACCTCGTTTGCTTGAAAATTCATGGATTGTTTCGGGTTCCTTTAATGCATAAATATCCTCTTCGTACAGCAGTACTGTCTATAATCTTCTAGTGGCAAAATGCCTAACGTGATTGAATAACATGAACTCCAAGGCTGGCACAAATATATCTAATCACTCTCAAAGAGCAGAAACCACTGCTTGTCCGAGGAAAAGCAAGCGAAAAATGCTGCACCAACTTCACAAATCTCGTGAGACGGTGTGATTAATCAAGCAATTTGTAGAAACCCTCGTTCATTTTTCGGACTCGACCTGCCTCTCCAAGGTCGATGCCGAGTTGTCCTCCTCGGACTGTGAATTCGTGTCTTTTGAGCGATCCAGCCTGTCGTTGAAGAAGCCTGGCTTGCAGAAAATCCCAGGATGGACTACTGTCATGGCTATGCAAGCGATTGCAACCATCCTATTTTTGAAAGAGTCAGTGTGACGAAATGGGCGCCCAGGAGACGAATACACATACATGCCGTCCAGCAGGAGGAACTCCTTCTCGTTTCGCATCAGTGGATTTCCCCATCCGCCAGCCATCTCTGGTATTCTGATCACATGTTGTTAGACAGTCTGTGGAAAAATAAGGTGGCAAAGGGAAATTTACCTGTATATGCATCGAATGAGGATGGTCGTGTAGGCGAGAGCAATGGCCGCGCAGAAGATCCTGAAATTCCGTGCGATCTTATGTGACGATTGGTCTTTCTCGTATTCACTTTCCACCTGGGAAGTGACACCACTCTTCTTGGCCTTCTTGAAGCGGATAAAGTAATCCAGCATGAGCAGGCCACAGACCGCCATAGTCGCAACCTGAAAAGCGATACCTGCCACGATCAAGCCATTCCCAACCTTGAGCAACTTGGGGTTGCTGACATTGTCACCCGCAGCCGCGGCTGTACCTCCACCGATGGCCTGCAGGATGATTGACCCAAAGTCGCATCCGATGAAAATCCAGGGATAGAGTCTGGGCTTGAGCCTGGAGTGTTCGGGACCGCAATAGCGTACGATGTGCTTGAGAGTCACGTAGACACCGGCGGCGAGGAAACTGGGTGCCAGCACCAAGCAGCAAATCTGAGTCTTGAACCCAGCACCGCTCCACGGGTTGTCGTGCATGATGATCCGGCCCCCGTAACCGACGGCCTCTCCAAAACAGCCAACGAGAAGAACAGCCATATACGTCCATGTTCGTTTCCGAATTCCTAGATATAGAGTCGCGAGAAAGCAGATGCCGAAGATGGCCACGAAGAGTGAGTTGGTGCCGAGGTTAGGATAGTATCCGTACGTGGTGAGTTCGACAGGACATCTTGCGGAAATTTCGGTACATAGGCGGCGCTGGGACCGCGTGGAGTTCGACATGGCTGTTGTCAGGTACAAGGGGGCCTGCCGGGTGTGGGAGAGGAGGGTGTATGAAGGAAAGAAGAGAAACAGAGAAAAGACGATACAAGAGGACACTTTCTTTCGAGGCCGGGAAGTCAGACCGATGATAGAATCGGGATACCGGGAGAGTAGAGTATAGATATTACATTACACCCTGACCCTAATAGCAAAATTCAATATGAAAACCCACCCGACAGATGGGCGCCTTGGGGCCCCAAGCGGTTACATCAAGACTTGTCGCCGCTCCAGGCGTGGCAAGAGAACATGGGAGACGCCCGTTTCGCATGTTTTGGCTTGACTCTCAGAGGTTGAAATTGGCTTGGAATTCAGACTCTGGGGGCCTTGGTGGGCACGAACGTGCAAGGGAGGGTGGACCGACTGCACCAATGGAAGGGGCCCAGGTGTGAATGAATGATACCCAAACAGTTAGTAAAATCGAGTTCAGGCGGTAGAATGATTGACTCTTGTGGCGAAGCCAGCATGTGTGGAGCTCGCGTAGAAAAAAGAGTTGGGTTTGATAATACGGATTACTCGAAGCGAAGGGCAGTCCGCGTGCCCGTGCATCAATCGATCTTCTTGGTGTGGAAAGATGGTGGACCTTTTACGAGTTCTTGGTGCGTGTACGAAGCAGCTAATTCTCAAGGGAGTCAAGTGTACGATCCCGGATCGTTCTTCTTCCGATGGCTGCCAACTTGCGGGTGCATCTACCGGGAGAGACGGCCGAGTGACATATTGGACTCGGTACGGAGATTCAACGGCGTCGCTTGTAATTGGAACGCTCAGATCGAGTAGTGAGATAGATTGGATCTTGCGAGTGGCGATTACTACGCACCTCGGGAAGCAACTGCATTTTGCATAAATATATCGGTGCTCCTAGTAGAGACATGCATATCGTTCAATACTAGATAAGTATTTCTCTCAGCCGGGTCCTCCATTTTGAAATCATCATATTATGTCTCATCAAGCGGCGTCTCTCCGGGACACGTTGTTGCTTTTGATCTTCGTCCTCGTATTTACAGGGCATTGCAACCTGACCACGTCGGCATTCATTCCACGAGCACCTGCCCGAGCGGTTCCCGTTCATAGCTTGGTCGTGAAAACATAGCCGTTTCCTTTCTCGAGACATCTCTTCCAAGCAGGCCGCTCGTTGACTCTATTATACCACTTCTCCAGCTTGGGGTATGCCTTGATGTCAATAAATTTGTTTTGGATGCACATGTCCATTGGCCACTTCATTATGAAATCCACGCGGCCCGGATTTGCTCCGAGGAAATAGTCCTGATCCCCGAGTTGATCATTTATATACTGACTGTACAGTTTCAGTTCGGGCCCGGTGTATGCCTTCTCTAATTGCCCTATCATCAAAGAAATCAACGGCCTCACAAAGAAGGGTGATGCGTTTGTCATGAGGCGCATGATGAGTTCGAGATTCATCACAGGGCCGAGGGATGCGGCTGCGAGGTTGCACAGCTGGTCATCCCTCAAAGCATCGTTGCGCTGCCCGTCTCCTTTGAATTTGCCCTCGGTATCATAGGTATCAATCAAATATTTTGCAATGACAAGGGTTTCCACGATCACCCGACCATCACCCGTCTCCAACTGGGGTGCCTTCCCGAGAGGATGGGTGTGTTGCAAGGCTTCAGGCGCGCGGCCTTTGAGAGGACCCGACTCAGGCCTTTTGTGAAGTATGAGGTTATAGGGAATTTCCAGTTCTTCCAGAAGCCACAGAATGCGCTGAGATTGGGAGTTCTGGACCACACTTTGATTCAGTACCAGGGCTTAGGACTCGGACCAGGAGAATACTCACATTTAGATGATGAAGTGTGGGCTTGAGGCCTGCCATGGTCAGCGTCTGCGGTAGTTGATAGTTGTCTGGTATCCAGGAGCGATAAAGATCATGTAGCACGGAAGAGGGTTTTATTCGACTGGTAGTAGGAAACTCGCCGGCATGAAGGAACTGGCGTAGCCTGAACTTAGGGTCTGAAAGAGTATGTGCAATTGCGGCAGACCGAGATCAGGCGGCCGATCATCAATCAAGAGGTCTTTCAACATCTTCCAAGACATTTCCAGAAAACAGGTGGGATTTGCGCATGTAACGAGTCATGAGTGAGAAGCCGCGGACTGAAAGGTAGAGCCGCCCATGACTGCAGTCTTTGGTGGGCATCCAAAAAGGCCCGGGACTTGACACGTCAATCTCGTGTAAAGTGGTGAGATGACCGTCAAGATGTGGTCAGACAGAACGAATATCCCCTTTTGGGTAGTATCCACGTTGTCCACGCAGGGGAACTGGAAATGATGGAGATGCCAGGTGGATGGAATTGGACACCAACACCAACACCACCAAAATAATTCCAGTCAAACACCAACAACAACCACCATTGTTGTCCACGACCTCGACGAACTTTCGACGCTACACACGATACCCGATGAATTCATGACATGGACTGTGACCTGTCCCCTCTCATTTGTCCTGTTCATTTCTCAATCCTCCCTTGATCAGGTTGCATGCGCACACTTTCCCGCTCCCCGATCCTCAATATAACCCACCACCACCACCACCACCACCACCACCACTTCTTACAACATGCGTCTTGATGTCAAGAGACAGCTCTTTGCTCGTGGGAACCCATTTCCAAGTCCACAAAGCTACACAGGGCTAACTTCTTCTAGGCTCCGAGCGAGTAAAGGGCATTGATTTCCACAGGTATATCTCTCTCCTCCCACCTTGGCTCATTCCCCGGACTGACAATTCAATAGTACAGAACCATGGGTAATCACACTTCGAATACCCAACCAGTACCCTCAGTGCTAATCCCCAAAGATCCTCACAACCCTGTACAATGGCCATGCTCATATATGGTCCTACGAGACCCAGTCAATAATCAAGACCTTTGAGCTTACCGATGTTCCCGTCCGAGCCGGTCGCTTCATTGAGAGAAAGAATTGGATAGTCTGTGGCAGTGACGATTTCCAATTAAGAGTCGTCAATTGGAACACCAGTGAGAAAGTCAAATCCTTCGAAGCGTGAGTGGTTGCGACGAGCAGAGATTTGGTTCATCGAGGCTGACCTCTTCCACCAGACATCCTGATTACATCCGGGCCATTGTCGTCCACCCCACACTCAGCGTTGTCTTGACCGCCTCAGATGACATGACGATTCGCATGTTCGATTGGGACAAGGAATGGAAATGTGTTCGAGAATTCGTCGGTCATCAGCACTATGTCATGGGCCTCTCCATCAACCCCAAGGACACCAATGTTTTCGCATCGGCTTGTCTGGATCGGACCATCAAGATCTGGAGCATCGATAACCCCACAGCAAAGCAGACGATCGAGGCTCACGAGAAAGGAGTCAATCATATTGATTATTATCCTCACAGTGACAAGCCATATCTCCTCAGTACCTCCGACGACAAAACAGTCAAGGTCTGGGATTACACGACTAAAGCCCTCATTGCCACCCTAGAAGGACACACCAGCAACGTCAGTTTTGCATGTTACCACCCAGAACTCCCGGTCATCATATCCGGCTCAGAAGACGGAACCATCAAGATCTGGCACGCCAATACCTATCGACTGGAACAATCCCTCAGCTATGGTCTGGAAAGAGCATGGTGTGTCTCTTACCAGCGAGGCAAACAGGGTGTCGCTATGGGTTTTGACGACGGCGCTGTGGTGGTCAAGATGGGTAGAGAAGAACCCGCTGTTTCGATGGATGGAACCGGTAAATTAGTCTGGGCTCGTCACAATGAAGTGGTTTCCGCCATCGTCAGGGGTGGAGATGCATCCATCAAGGATGGCGCGCCCATTGGCCTTCCCAGTAAAGACATGGGAACCACTGAGATGTATGTATCTTCTTCGTCATCATTCCCAACCGTACAATCTGACGTTTCAATAGCTATCCAACAACACTATCACACTCTCCCAACGGTCGATTCATCAGTGTCTGCGGAGACGGTGAATTCATCATTGTAAGATATCGCCCTCGAATGTCAATCGCGACCAATTTCTAATATTGACCAGTATACGGCTCTCGCATGGAGAAATCAAGCTTTCGGCTCAGCACTTGATTTTGCATGGTATTGATTCCATCCCTCCAATTAATGCCCCATGCTGACCAATTCCTAGGGGGTCCCACCAGAACCCTACTGACTACGCAATTCGAGAGTCCGGCACCAGCGTCAAGTTGTTCAAGAAGCTGAAAGAGAGCGGCAGTCTTGACGTCGGCTTTCAAGCAGAAGGTCTCTCGGGTGGTGTACTGCTTGGTGTGAAAGGTCAAGGAGGCATCGGCTTTTTCGACTGGGAAAGTGGAAGCCTCGTTCGAAGAATCGAGGTTGAGCCCAGAGAGGTAAGTCCTCTTTTCACATCTGTTGTTCCCTGGAGTTAACGGCCCTCAGGTATATTGGAGTGAATCTGGCGAGCTAGTCGCCCTGGCCTGTGCAGATGCAACCTATGTCCTTCGATTCGACCGTGAGGCCTATCTCGACGGCATCAATTCCGGACAGGCTGATGAAGATGGTGTCGAGGCCGCATTCGCCGTGGTGACAGATCTAC
The DNA here is from genome assembly GCF_035927105.1 of Exophiala bonariae. Taxonomy (NCBI): domain Eukaryota; kingdom Fungi; phylum Ascomycota; class Eurotiomycetes; order Chaetothyriales; family Herpotrichiellaceae; genus Exophiala; species Exophiala bonariae. Next base: position 561,437 of record NW_027042501.1, read on the forward strand.
AAGAATCGGTCAAAAGCGGAGAATGGGTTGGTGATGCCTTCCTTTTCACAACGAACGCGCGTCTCAGCTATCTTCTTGGTGAACAAGTGGTACACATCGCCCAATTCGATCAACCTATGTACCTGTTACGGTATCTGCAGAGAGATGAACGAGTCTACCTTGCCGATAAAGACGTGGGAGTGGTCAGCTACAGCCTATCAACCGCCTTACTCTCGTACCAGACGTTAGTACTGAGAAACGATCTTGATGCAGCTCAAGAATTACTTGAGGACATCCCTGCAGACCAGTTGAATAAGATTGCACGATTCTTGGAAGCCCAGGGTCACAAGGAGTTGGCTCTTGATGTCGCAACAGACCCAGAACATCGCTTCGAGCTTGCCTTGGGTTTGAACAACCTCGCAGTGGCCCTGGAGATTGCTCGTGAATCGGACATTCAAGCCAAGTGGTCAGCGGTGGCAGATAAAGCTCTCGAGGCTTGGGATCTGAAACTCGCAGAAGAATGCTTTCTCAGAGCTAAGGACCTGGGAAGTCTATTGCTTCTGTACACCAGTTCAGGAAACAGCGAAGGATTGCTCGAGTTGGCCAAACAAGCCGAAGAGACAGGCAGCAACAATGTTGCATTTGCCAGTCTATGGTCCACTGGTGATATTCCGGCAGCGCTCGAACTTCTCAGGCGAACTGGCAGACTCAGTGAAGCCGTCCTGTTCAGTCAAACGTACAAACCCTCCAGTACACCAGGACTGGTTGTGGATTGGAAGGACAACTTGGACAAACAAGGCAAGAGCAAGGTCAGTCGCCTGCTCGGTGTTCCAGGCCAGGACGAAGAATTGTTTCCAGAGTGGGACGAGTATATCAAACTTGAAGAGCAAGGCGGAGCCGCCGATTTGGTAGATGTCAACGGCACAGATGAACCGGCCACAAATGGCACAACCGCTGACGGCGATGATACCGTTGAGGACGAGGACGATGATGATGAGAAGACTCCAGCTGAGACCGCTGCCTAAGCCATACTACTTAGGTCCATATTTCTGTAGCCTGACAAGCGACAGCGTTGATACGATCTCACAAAGGTGGAAACTTGTACGTGTCGAACTGAAGCGGTTCTAAAATTATGGCTAGCTATACCGCGAGGCGTTTGATACCAGTAGCACAATGACTGTTACTAAAAATACTAGTATATCCATCCACCACTGATGAGCCCGTTTTGTCGCCCATCTTCTGTTGCCTTGATCTCCTGAATTATCTCAAGTGACCACCAGCTCTCGATAACCCATGATATTCAGCCATCTTGGTTCCTGTCTCGTTGCTCGCGATACTCTTCCTGCATATCTAGTCATGCCGTATACTGTAAGAGAGACCCCGAGCCACCTCTGGACTCTTAAGGTGACAGAAAGTCGAAGCGGCATCCAACCGGCCACCTGTTGGTCCCCTTCCTTCCTTCTTCATCAGCCGGGTTTCTCTGACGTGTCGCGGTTGCTCTGTGTAACATGCAGTGCGGTCCAGAGATGACACAGGCGGAATAATGTAGTTCCTTAATCGAATGGCCATTGCCGCGATACTTGGGGGTCAAGTCATGTTTGCTCCTTCCATTACAATTGCGCGAGATATTCTACCTTGTTCTTGCTTCCGTTTTTCAGGAGACACATGATCTGCGATGGTTGATATCCGGCCAACTCAGCAATCGTCCTCGGAGGCTTAACTGCTCCACTTCGGTTATCAAAGAGTGCTGTTATGGATCGGGTTGTGTTTTACCACCACTTAGCTGATGGAGTCTGGGTCAGACATCTCATCAGTCCTTCGTCGTTGTACGGACGTTGCCCTTCACCCCAGCAATATGCATGACTTGATGCCAGTGATCGACTCTTCCTTCAAGAGACTTTGGGACGATGAAGTATAGCTTTTCGGGTTCAGTCAGTCCTTTGAATTCATGATCGCCGAGTAGGCGAAGCTGAAATGCTTGATGCGTCAATCTCAATTGATCCCTGTTTGAACTCAAAAGGTCCAGATTAAGCTCGGTTCTGGGCTTTTGATCGACTCCAGTTCGCTCGGAGTCCTCGAGGATTTCCTTAGGCTCTTCCTGATTATCGACCTCGACTGTAGATTCAAGCTCACACTGGAGCTGGAGTAAGAAGTCCTCCGATACCACCACCTGTCCACCTTCAGTGACCTCGATAAACCTCGCGGCACGATTCACCATTGGACCAAGGTAGTCCATCCGATGTATGACCTCGTTCCAATTACAGACCGGCCTGCCCCAATGCGCAGACATTCGCAGTTTCAAACCTCGAAATAAAACGTGGCCATCCGCATCGGTCGTTTCCCTCCCCGGATTCGATTTCAATATGGCTGTGGGCCAACTCTCGTCCAGAAGCCTTTCTTGTACGTCTAGACAGAACTGCACAGCAGATGTGGCACTGGGAAATGCGATCATGAATCCATCGCCGTTCTGCTTGACCTCGTAACCAGAATTGGATGCGATGAGCTCTCGGACCATGTTATCGTGGGTTTGCATGGCTGCGACCATCGCTGATGGGTTTGCTTCCCATATTGCGGTCGATTTGACTATGTCTGTGAATACAATGCTCAGGGCACCATCCGGAGGAGTAATAGGGTCATCTGAAAGCACCTCTTCCTTGGCCCCAGTTGATATCGAGGACTGCTTCTGTATGTCAGCTCCTGAGCTCACATCCAGATTTGCGGAAGTCGCAGTCTCGTCATCTCTAGCCATGCTCCTGCTTTCTTCGCGCACAGGAGACACGGTCGACAACTTGCGGACAACCTCAATGTTGGAAATCGTCGAAGAATGCGATTTGAGGAGAATACATGATCTGGCGACGAGTTTGTCCTGCCTGTGTTCACTCGCTGCCCGATTCTGCTGCACTCGAACCGATGATGGAGGCAGGAAAACCCTGCCACCAAATGTAGACGATACCGATAGAGTTCTCACTGGTTCGGTTGTTGGCCCCGTGGTTGTGTTCAAGACGTCAGCTCGACCTCGGACCCGAACGCGTACTCCAGAGACCCTCCGAATCCATATTCCAGGCATTCGAAACCGGGTACCTCCAGAGGCTGACTGGACGAGATGAATCTATTATTGTCGAAGATCAATATGACCGCACGATCTGGTCCCTAGGCAGATGTCTATCGTTGCCAAATGAGGGAATCGAAGCTTAAAATGCCCGTTGGAAACTTAACGTAATTATGGTGGAGGTTGGAGTTCGAGATCTCAGGCAACGTTCAGCCTGCAGTTAAGCTGCAGCTTCGATCCAAGATAGCCGACGCGATCGGTGCCAGAAGGTCCGGGATCACGATCTCCGCACCCTTAAACTCGAATCACTAGTCGAGTCTCGACCGTTCGAGTATTCGGATTGTATTTCTGAGCTGAGTTGAGGACCGCAATCTTGTTTGTAATGATTCGCGGCAGGATTCTGCTCGACTCACGAGCACATACGTGGTCAGAGCTAGCTGACTTACTAATATTAACGTCAGCCAGCTGTCAAGTTTCCCTCCCTCCTTGACCATTCCGAGTCCACCGGTAGTAGGCAATAGGTCGATCAAGCCTCATACTGCAACTTCCATGTACATTTGCACCCTAATCCTCCCATGGATGGAGTGAGGTCGTTGAGAACATGATAATACAACATATATACATACATACAGACCTTACAGCCCGCCGACGATGAGTATGTCACTCATGCATGATACACCTCCCGGAGCCTTATGAATTACCTACCTATATATATATATACCTATCTACCTACCTACCTATGTAGCTGTAGCTAAGTCCAGGTTTGCTACCGGAGGTATCTATCTATCTATTCGCATGCCCACCATGGCACCCAACCAATGACTCGTAGTTGAATGTTCGTCCGATGCTGCCTGGGTATGGACTGTACACACAACCTAGGTGGGTCATGCAGAGTGTGAGTTGACCAGTAACTAAGTAAGTGGGTGCTGGTGCTGGTGCTTCTAGTCAACTAGCCTAGAATACGACCAAAAGGAACTGAACTGGACTGGAGAGACGTTGTAAATGAGATGTGCTGTGGAAGTCATTGTCCTGGATTTAGAATCTAGAGCTATCTAAGGTAAGGTAGGAGGTAGACCTGCTCCAGGCCTTTGAAGCCCCATCATTCGATCACATCAAATGGGATGGAGCGTAAGGCCTGAGGTCGAACGAAGGAAGCCGAGAGACCGAACACGGCTGTATTTCGTCCTGTTCTCCCGGACGCGCGCCTGAACGCATGGAATGACTCCGATCCCATTCCTGACACGACCCGACTCGACCCGTAGCTCTCAGCAGCAGCATTGTCCACAATGGTCGTGAGATGTTGGCAAACCCATACATACCTCTTTTTTCTGTTGGCGAAGCTATCATTCATTCATTTTCATTCTCGCCTCCGTCCATTGTGTCTTCTGTCCTGCGACCAATGAGAATGGTCGTCTACCACACCACGCTGGAGAACCGTTTTTGGCTCCGGCTTTCACTCTGCAGCAATGTCATCACGAATGGCTCGTCGTACTTCGGTCGGTCGAGGTTTTATTGATTCCAGGGCATGTGGTGACCAGTCGGCAGCTGGAGAAGAGGTGTGGAAACCAAGTGGCCTGAAAAGAGGCTGACTTCCTCTCGTGGCTTGTCCGTTGCAGATCCGTCTTTTTTCAAGACAGTGCATGAATCAGCATATCAAGGTCTTAGCATGTCTCGAATCTCTTGCATGTAGTTTCCAACCGTCCAAGAGTCTTACTTTCTCGCTCGTCACAATGGAGGCCATTTTGGGCACGAATCCTGCCCAACAAAGCAAGAAAAATACCTGAGAGAGTTTCAGCAAAGCGCGGCTCGAGACCACTATCTCTCCAGTCTTCGAAATCGTGTTAGAGTAATGTCAGATGTAGCTGATGGCAGTGTTTTGGAAGGAGTGAACCAGTGACCATACAAACTTCCGGTCCTTGATTGGTAGGGCAGGGCCGAGACTGTTGTCGTTCTCGGGTTCCTCGATTTGCACGGCTTGATGATCGCCTGGGAGCCACTTCATCAGGCGCAAATCTCCACGGCCTCCTGGAGATTCGTGCATTCCAGTAGTCGAAAGGCAGGTGGTATCCATGTTGGATATATTCGCCAAAATGTTTTCCTGCTTCTCACGTATCTGCACGCTTTGCAGGAGGCGCAACCCAAGGGTGTACAGCTTGAAACGGTTTGCAATCGTAAGTGTTCATATCTCGAGATGTGAACGAGGATCATCTCCGCCATTCACCGCGTCCTTTCATGTGAGACTCAATCGCACGCCAGACTTCCTCCACAGTCTCTCGATCTCGCCATCGTTTTGAAGCACGTTGCGCCTGATCCACACCAGCACCATGACCTTTTTCATCCCACCGTTCGACAGAATATGATTTGACACTACTACCCCATCCTTTAACTTCCGAGGGTATCGGTAGGCCTTTCTCACCCACGAAGATGCCCAAAACATGACCAAAGAGTTCCTGTGGTTCCCGCCACTTGTAGCCTCGGAATTGCCATATCTGACCTGTAGTAAATACGGCCACGACACGAGACCAGTAGTCTGGTTTGAATTGATCTGGAGAATCGACCAGGATGAATCTGTATGGCTTCTCACTCAAGGAGTGGAGTGTTCGAGTGATGTGCAGAAGATTGGCAGTGGTTTGTGTGGAAAGTGTTGGGTGGTCTGGAGGCACATAGAGACCGGTGTCTAGGAATGCTTTGATATTTGACATTCGTAGTAGTGAAGAAGCAGACGGTGAGAGAAGAATGATTGGGTCTGAACGCTTCGAAGAGACTGCACCAGCAATTGGTTTTGATAATCCAGCGGCAGGTCGTGCAGCAAGTTGAGAGGTCTTGGACGGCTGGCCCGGTCGCACATTAGGTGGCATTCCTTTGCGGCGGCCAAGGAAGGTTTCGGCGTGCTTGCGCACATGTGAAAAATCCTAAGACAAATTAGAAACGGCAACCCCAAATATAACGAAGGTCTGCTACTCACGGTTGGCTTTATTCCTCGCAAGGCGGTATTATGATCTCCCAACCTCCGCTCACCATTGTAGATTGCTTGTAGTCTTGCATCAATTGTCTTGACAGGTCTTCCTCCCACCATCTGAGTAACACCGACGCCAGCACCTCCGACAGTTGGGACAGCAGAACCGCCAGCAACGTCAGCTGCTCTGTTGGCAGCATCTCCTACCGCAGCCGCGCCCTCGATTGGTTTGATGTACTCTGAATCTTCCGAGGCACCCTCCAACCAGGTGATCAAATCCAGACGCTCGACGAAAATAAGATTCCTCACTTTTTGGCCCTCGGGAAGTTGTTTGTCCAGCTCGGCGGCAAGAGCGATGTATTCTGGAACCGCGACATCTTTCTGTAACCAGGCGAAGAAGATACTTCGCAGGTCAACCGGGACAGTGTCTGGATTTGTTGAGATAAAACGTGTCTTTTGGTCCAGTGGAAGACAGAGGGGAGTAGGATAGCTGAAGAAGAGGGAAGTTGCATCGACAAAAGAATCAGTTTTGGTTGTTTCGGCGGTGGTGGGATCGGAAGAAGTGGTCAGGACTGGTGGCTTTGAGGCTGCAATGCTTGCCCTCAGCAGTTGAAGCGCATCTGTGGAGGCCATTGTGGTGGATTGACTCAAGGGCGAGCAGTGATGGATGCGATCTTGCTATCTCATTTCCAAGTTGCAGTCGCAGGGAGATCGCAAGATTCTGCCGGTTGTAGGTGAAGCGAATCAGAACTCTCTGCGGTTGGTTATGTTCGTCTACGGAGTAGTTGTCAACTTGAAGTTTGTGGACACGAAGATGGATCGCAGGTTTTCGGGGAACGCGATACTTGGAGGAAAGATAATCCGGTGCCGAGGTTAGCCCCTGCCGCTGATGAGTTCCTTGCCTTGCCCCCCTTTGACTTCACTCTCTGCACCCTTCTTCGCTTCCATCAGCCTCAACCTCATTTCTCATGCACAGACCTGGAAATATGCAGCCTTTCGGTTAATCCGACATGTTACATTTCAATGCATTGCTGTCTACAACTCTGAGCAAACCCGGTCAGCGTGGCATTGCAGTGTCGGAAATGCAAATATTGCTTAATAAATTTGTTATCTCGCTTGTAGAATGCCCGCCTCGAAAGGTCATGTCTGGCCTCCTTTATCGGGCATATTGCTCAAACGGGATTTACGAAACCTGCACGGGCTGTACCGGGCGTTTGTGTTGTGATTGTAGAATCTGCTCGAAGCTGGGTCTGCATACTGATCGATTCAAGTTGTGGTTGTCGCAGCCCTTCGGGTATGGAGGTGCTATGTGTGATTTTCAGGGGGATATCAAAGGAATGTGTCGATACGAATTAAGAAGGCAGGTCGGCTGGGATTGACAACCAAGATGAGTGGGAAATGTTTAATCAACATTGTCAAGCTTCACGTATCAGAAACACACAGTCATATTGTGTGATATGTTCGAGATGATTTCATCTGCCGTGCCATCAAGTGTGCCGCTGGCTTAAACGACCACCCTGGCTAGGTGGCTCAGCCCAGCTTCAGCTCCTGCTGCGAATATGGTTTTTCTCTGCGCTCCAGGCATGCATTGTTGCCCTATGCCACCACCCTACCTTTCCTCCTGCCATCTAGCCCCCCAATCACCCGCAATATCCTCCTCTCCTTCACTTGGGTATCTTTCCAATGCAAATGCAAATGCAAAATGGTGATTGCGCCGCTAGTGATACCCACGAAAAATCCAACCCCTTGATCCAACCACGCTATGCAGGACTGTACATTATTGTACTTTGAAAAGAAATGTTGCAATGTACCACTAAACACGGGGCCAGCAGTCTTACTGACTGCACAATCGTCGCCTTGACGAACACAATTCCTTGGAGAAAATGCAGTTTGTTCATGTGGGAGTGAAGTGTAAAGCTTTGTGTTCCATGGCATCACCTTTGTTGATGATGTCCTTCGACATCATATAATCATGACATATGCACGTAGGTTGAGTAATATTTTGATTCTGGTTCATGAGATTTCCAGATTCATGAGAGCAAGCCGGCCTCCGAGACATGCAGCAGGATTTCAACCTCGAGCAGTATTGGACCGACTAACCGTTCGATCGGGAGCAGGTGACATGGCCCGGTTGGATCCGATGAGGTCGATCTCGTGGTCTCGAAGGATGCTGGCATGTCGTGGATCTCGGAGAAATTTGGGCACAGAGTCCTATCATAATGTTAATCCAGGTTATCCTAGGCAGTTAGGTGCATACGACTTACACTGGCCATGAGCTTGAACACCGCCGACTGAGCAAGCTCAAACAACTCCACCACATCCTCAAGACTTTCCCGCATTGCAGTATCATCTGTGTTGGTTCTAATCATGCGACTGTCAAGTCGATTCCGAAGAGAGTGATCGATATTCAACTCTGACGGAGCGCCGGACGCAAGAAAAGAATTGTAGAGACCTGTTTCAATTAGTTCTTTTCTGTGAGATGAATTTGAAAATGATAACGTACCATATGCAGCGGCTAGCGTCTCTCGAACAGCATCAGGGCGATCAAGTTTGCCACCTTGATCCAGTTGTCGATAAGTAGTTGTGAAGTCATGGACATCAAAATAGAATTGTAGATTCTCCTCGCACAAAGACTGTCTCAAAAATTCTCGGAACAGTAATCGGAGCGCTGCGTCTTGGAGGATCACATTCAGTCTGCTGACATTGGAATCTCGGACTAGACGGGACTTGTCTTTGGTGTCTCGGCTGTCCTCACTATCAACACTAGGTGGACGGGCGATCCACCCGCATACACGCTGTCCACGTTCAGTGATGGTATAAATGGCGTACTTGGTGGGTTGGAAGTATGTGGCCATGGGGTTCATTCGAACGTATGCGCGGTCTTCGACAATCGGCTGTATCAGTTGCCATTTGACAAACAATTCGCTGATCTCAAAAGTTTCTCTTCGATCAATTGTGGTACAACAATCCAGTAACCAGTCCGAGGCGGCTTTGCCCGTGAAAGTGTTGTTCACCGTCTTATCCAGCACACGTCGTTCCTTGGCCATTTTTACACCGACAAGACCGGTTGCATATTCCGAAACAGAGTCGGAATCGGACAGCGACGTTGAACTTTTCAGATTGGGTCCCTCAGCTCCCATAAATCGACGAAAGATGACCTCCACAATGGCTCGATCTTGTACAAGCTTGTCGGTCGAGGCGTCTCGTTCCAGTGCCACAACTTGCATGGGGCTCCGTTTCAACAAAGGCTCGATATGGCGGGCGTTGATACCATTTCGACCACAGAAACGTTGCAGGATTGCTATTCCTTTTGGTGTCAACTGCCATACGGCACCTTTGGTCACAAAAATGGTGTTGGATTTGGATTCGGCTGATTCAATCATTCGTGCATCGACAAATCTCTGGCACACCGACCGAGCCATTTCCTTGGCCATGGAGAAAGTAGTGGTGGTGGTGGTCACGACCCATCTCGAAGGGTTCTTTGGATCTGGTATGCGGTTGGACTGAGAAAACTTCAAAGATCCTAAATTAGTGATGGCCTCTTCTGATAGAAATGTCTCGTCAACCCGAGAAAACCGAACACGATGAGGAGTTAGTGGTAGGCTGGTGACGAGAGTTGAGAAGAGATCTTTAAAATCTCGGGTGAAGGGCCGCTCGTCATCGGTCATGCGTAATATTTTGGAAGAGGTTTGATGCATCCTCCCATTATTCCTTTCCTGGGTCGGCATTGGAGGAACGGTTGTGCTGAGACGAGGCTCTTGGGTCGGCAGCGGAACACCGCTCACTCTTCTCAATTGCGCCGCAGTCTGAAGGTCTGGCGGTGAAGTGGGTGTGCGAGTCAAGCCGGGTCGAGAAACACTAGTCGAGGAGTATTTGGACAGAGAACTAGAGGAGGTTGCCGAGCGCAGGCTCGGTGACGAGGCGGTACCTATAGAGGCCAAATTGGCAAAAGCGTTGGAGGTCTTTTCTCTCGCCAACGATGCCAAAGAACGTCGACTCTTGTTGGAGGTGAGACTGACAGAGCCTGTGTGATGGTGGTGAGGTGGTGTGCGAACGGCGGCTACGGCAGGTGTGTCGAAAGTTGGAGGAGTGCCTTGGACGGAATCGGACAAGGAAGTTTGAGCAGATAAGTGGTTATCTTGTGAAGTCATGGAGTCGTGAATAGTAGCATCGCTTGACTGGGACATGGGCGAAGGCAGAGCCTGGGAGAGTGAGCACGGTGTGTGGATAAAATCAATCACTCGAGACGTGGTAGGGTTCCGCTTCTCAGCAAAGGCATAGCAACTTTAGCAAGGACAGGCTTTTTAGGATTTGCAACAAAGAGATGAACTGTGGACGATAGTGGACGACGGAGGGTACAGAGATGCTTGTTCTGACTCTCTGGCAGCGGTGGACTGGCAGCAGAAACACGAACGGGCGCAACCCACAACCCACAATTGACGGAGAGCCGGGATTGTTCACCTTGAGACCACGAGGTGGTGGATCTTCTTAAGGCGCAGGCTAGGAGGGTTTAGCTGGCCCCGGTCAAGTGTGCTGGCAGGGGTGGCAATTGGCAAGGACCTGTCTTGAAGCGTGGTCAGGGTGGTCCAAAGTGGAACAGGTGCAAATTCGAGAAGAAGTTTGGTCCCTGCCGCTGAGGATTGCCTGCGAGGATGTTCACTTAGCGGGCTAAGCACCTCAGGCTCGGGCTTACACTCCTCCAGGGTAATTTTCGTTAGCTCCATACTAGACTGAGAGAGTGTTAGTGCCTATCCTGCTGTAATATCTCGTTTTGATACACTCAACGCGTCCAACGCGCCTATCCTACTTACCTAGTAATATCCATGATATACAGTAATGGATACTACGACACCAGCAACGACGACGACGACTACTACCACTAGTACTTGTAGTAGTACGACAACGACAACGACTACTACTACTACTACTACTACTTCTACTACTCCTTATATCCCTTCTACACCTCCTCGCAAGCGATTATCACGAGATCAACGTCGAGATATCCTACTCTTACGTCGTTTAGGCCATTCCTACGCTTCTATCGCTACTATTTTAGCTATATCGTAGCGTGCTGTACAGTATACTTGTTAAAAGCAGTAGAGTACTTCACAGCATCGAAATGTAGGACGTCCACTAAGACTCTCTCGTATAGAGGCAAATAAACTCGAAGAGTTTGTAACTAGTTTATAAACAACGCGTCGAATGATATATTTATAGATTGTAGAAGCTCTCTGGCCAGAAGGTGAAGTAGGCGAAGAGAGCGTACGCTATACACTTCACCAGCGAGGATACCGCCGTCGAATCGCCCTTCGAAAGCCTCCGTTATCTGAGCAAAATAAGGCGATTCGCCTTAAATGGGCGAAAGAACATATATCCTAGTCAGAAGAGCAATAGTATACTATTCTATGGTCTAATGAAACGTGGATAAAAGCTAGAAGATATCGCCGTACGCTAGTTACTCGTAAAATTGGCGAGGAGCTTTATTCTGACTGTACTATCGATCGTATACAGCGTCAATTAGGATGGATGTTTTAGGCTTATTTTGCTGGTAGTGAAAAAGGTCCTTGTCTCTTCTAGGAGAAGGAATGGGGTACTATTACAGCAAACTCCTATAGCGAGCGGATTATATCTCTTGTTTACAGCTAGATTCGCCTTCGTTCAGATCTTCTATTTATGCAGGATAACGCGCCAGGACACGCTACTAAGTCTACTATTCAAGAGATACAGGAGAGAAATATACAAGTAATTCCCTGGCCAGTATACTCACTAGATCTTAATCTAATTGAGACTGTATGGAATGAAATAAAGGACTGGCTAGCAAGAGAGTATCTAAGTACTCAAGCGACGTACGATCAACTACGAGAGAGAGTTACTTAGGCCTGGCACGCTATAGGACGACAGCTATTACAGGATCTCATTGCTACAATGCCACGGCGCTGTCAGGAAGTAATTGACGCCCAGGGAGGTCACACCAAATGGTAAATACTGTTATTCTACTAGGCTAAATAGGGTATAGCAATGTGCCTGGAAAAAAGCGAACTAACGAAAATTACCCTGGAGGACTGTAGGCTTGGGAGGGGGTCCACCGGCCAGGAGATGGTGAATTGGTGCCAATCGAGTTAGACAGTCCAGTTGGCGAGGAGGCCGGACGCCGTGGAGACTGGGTTGAATAGGTAGTGATCTACCCACGCTACCGTCTCAGACTTGGACTGATGGGCGAGAGGGGTGGATATTCTAAGCCTGTAAATTGCGTGGAGGGCGTCGTATGTACGAAGTATGTAAGTCCCGGTACCGGTTGAAGGATCGCTCAGATGGATCAACAAATGATGATGGAAGAGGGTTTCGTCGACTGATGAAAGGGATGACGATAGGCAAGCTGACATGGATGATCTATCCGTGTGTTGTCAAGATGATGCTTAGGACAGTGTGGGTATGGGAATTGATAGATAGGCACTGTAAGAAGCCCTGGTTGTAGGGGCGTGCGCTCAGCGCAGAACACACCGCTATGATAATTATTAAGATACAAGAAGCCAGAGACTGCACAGGCATACCTCGCAGAGAAGTCAAAACTACTAGTCGTCAATATCAGCAACCAAGAGAATCCCTCCACTTACTATGTGCGGAGAAGGCTGCTTTCTCCGTATCTACCTCAATTACATGCTCAAGCAGAGGAGCAGGCGTGGAGTTGTGAAAGATGTGAGCCTCTAGTTAATCATGGCGATGCCGTGCATCTGACAGCTTTGATGGCCCGGGTGGGAGAGCCTGAAGGCTGAGAGGAGCCCCAACGCCCAAAGCTTCCTTACTGCCGAAAGTTATCCATCCTTAGGTGCAGTAGGTACCCAGGTAGGTACCCAGGCAGGGTTAAGTGATCACGTTTGACACATGGCCTGGGGAGTCAAATTAGGTGGATCGCTGACTGCTACCAGAAAGCATCCTCAGTATTATCCATATACCAAGTACTTTGTGACAATGCTTCATTGATTGTCAGAGCCTCATGATTATTCCGAAAGGGACTCTATTTCCCACCGCGTACGGAGTAACTCGTACTGTTACACAAAGACTCGGCCTGCTGCCAATAATGTTTCCATCAACTCTGGCTTGCATACGATATGATGATTAGTCTTCTGTAACTGCATGACTGCACATGGGCGTTCGCCTGCACTTTAGTCATGGCCAAGTGCATTAGCGTTGACATTCACACCTATCAAGGCACGGCGCTGGTGAGCGCTGGGATCAAAGACTATCCCCCTCGATTCACTTGAAAGGGACCAGGGTGTCAATGCCAGGACTTTTCCTTCCCATAAAGAAATGGACATTGCTATCGTCAGATGAACGGGTCACTTGGAGGTCATGGCCGACCGACTTGGGTCATAGATCCACCATATCCCCCTCATCCTGGTGCCGATCAATGCTCAATAATTTCCTAGGGATTGGTGAAAGACGGCCGTGCTTCAATCCTGATTTGGCTCGATCAAGACCCGTTCAGTCTTGATTCAGAGTTTGTTGCTTTGAATCACTAGTGACTAAAGGATCAATTTTTCACCACCGTGACCATACTTCGCAGACGAAGATCATGACCCGCCTTCCACACTAAACTACATACTCGTCGTTCCTATTACGCATAAACGTGACTCGAGTCATTCTCTTACCAGTTGCCACCGCCATCGTGCTGAGCATCATGATCAGGATACGAGGAGACATTGGATAGCATGATACGGTGGCTTAGTTTCCGCGAGACCGCGCCGGCCAGCAACCACGCTACGGCTACACGGCGACTACCTCGTACCTAGAAATCTTATCCTTTTTGACCGTCTGATGGATGAGTAGAGTGCTGTAGCCTGTCGCCCCTTATCTGATCGTGGTTCCCAACAGCATGGAAAAGCAATATCCGCAGAATTGGGGAAATCTCTACGCGAAAGCTAGGATTGTCGCAACGGCGTGCGGTACGGATACGGATATCTGAACCCCAAGCAAAGGATTTAAATGTCCGACCGGCGACTACGAGGACGAGCTACACTTCTCTGGGCATGTCGGCGTGGAGAAAGGACACTTGCGAGATTTCGTCTGGAGTTAGTGTCTCAAACGAGCCGTCGAGTTTCGAGAACTTGAAGACCTCTTCTCCGAATCGGCGGCTCAGGATGGATACGAGCACGGAGGTAGACGGTATGACAAAAGATGCGACGTTAGGTGCCATGGGAGGCCTTGTTAGGTGTACGAGAGAGTTATTGGGGGTGCGAGTTGCTTGATAGTTGATACTCGTAGGTACCCTTTGGGCCTTTGGGTTCATTACTCGGGACTTGCAACACCTTTGGATCGACACGACCACGACACATGAAACGAACTAACGAGCGGACACCTTGCCAGGAACGGAATGGCGCTCGGCGGTCTTGGGGGCTAGCAGCAGAGTTAGCGTGAGGGGCTAAAACCCGCAGCTAAACGAGAGAAGAAAGGAAGGAAAGGAATGCTGGCGGGGCATGGCGTGGCGTTTGGCAACAAGGTTCAGGTTCTTGTTTTCAGGGTGGCCACGTGGTAGCAGTAGCAGTCGCAGTCGCACGGCAGAAGGCAGACGGGGGACCGCCATTCAAAGAAATTGCTTTTCAAGTTGATGCTGAACCCCTGAGGTTCATGGACCCAACACAGTTTAGTCGTTTGTTTCCAAACCTCTGTCTTGAGTGTCCCATCTCCACTGATGCTCTCGCTTGCTCTCCTTCATCTGCCTTCGAGAAGCCTGGCGAAGCTCCTTCTTTCTCTACATGTCCACAATTCGAAGGCCGTTAAATTGTTCCATGAAGCTTCGATCCACTTTCTGGCGAGGTTGCAATGGTGACCATGATTTCGGGCAACGGACCAGACAGTGGACAACAGAGGCAGGACCTTCTCTGTGCCGCATGACCACGACTAATCCGTACCAATGCAGGCGTCTCCATTATTATCTTGACTTCATTTTCTTACTTGCGGTGCCGAGAGAGTGGGAGTCCGAGTGGGATGCAGACCCTACCGCGGCCTGCCTACTTCGTCCCTAGGGAGGTGACTAAACGCCCATCTCCGTACCGCCCTCAAATTCCCCATTGGGTAAACCCGGTGCGTCGACTCCTCAGTACTTGGTACCTCGAGCCTGAGTCGTGACTCGTGAGTCTGACTGCCGTCCTGCCTGCCATGCCACTCAGCTCTTATCCAGCTCGCCTGAGTGGCAACATGACACTCGTTTTGTCACAAATCCATTCCCTTCTCGTGGTCATCTTCCCCATCAGATGCAAACTCCGTTAACCAAGCAATCAATAAGGCTGGTGCTTTGAGTCTTTAGTCTTCAAACGAGAGCAAGCCTTGCCGGTTGGACAGGTCATCTCTTTGAGATACCTCCTTCGTCCCTACGGAGCTCACTTGGCGTATAGCAGGGCACGACTGCGATTAACTCAACATTCACGCAGACTGAATTCGATACAGAAGACCGTCCTCCAGCATCGCACTCGCTAGCCACGGGTCCACCATCACCGACTCCTACAAAGAACCGCACACTGGTCTATGGCACGGTGTGCGCATTTCTGCCTAGAACCTCCAAAAATTCATTCCGCGACGTCCCGAGGACATGGCTCTAAAAAGGAAACTCGTCGGAGTTTGACCTCCACGAGGCGTCAGCCGCCTCTTCTTTCGCGCCTTGCTTTCTAGTTGGATGCCGTTTCTGAACTCCGACTCGTAACTTCTCGTCGTATCGTACTCCTGCTGCACGCCGCCGTGACGTCTGCTACCCGTCACAAATCAAACCTGTCACTCTGCATGAGGAAGTGGCCGGTCCACACTACATCTGCAGCTACTGACACTAATTATACAATCATCAATCAATTGAAGCCCTGCTTGTCCAACCTCCCAAGCATTTTATACCTGGTCAACTCGTGTTTGACTTCAAGTGGGCGCTTGATCCCTGCTTCAATTTCCTCATTTCTCGCTCGAGACCACCATCCAGAGTCTAGGCTTTTCGGGACACCTCCCCTCGCACGTGGCTACCCCGTTGTGGCTGCCACGAGGCAATTTTGCAACCCTCGGAGGCTCGGACAACATCATGCAAGTCAAATCCTGAGTTCAACCGTTTGAATCTTTCCATGACAGCGAGCTAAGGCAGCAACTTCGGGTCTGGCAAAAAAAGCCATCGAGTTGGCGTTGTCGCACCTCTGGCGTAAAAGCTGTGTCGGGGTCATCACCATTCCTCCTGATAGTTGCTCTATCACCACCAGTCGAATCCAGGCTATCCTGGACCTGGTCGACTCCCTCAGCCGAATCAATTGGTTCTTCTTTTCTCTCCAGCATCTGACGCCATTCCAGTTTCATGGGTCCATGCCCGTGCATTTACCCCTCATCGAGTGAATGCACGAGGCGGTGAGTTCGACCCCAACTATTGGTGAAGCTAGCTCAATCAGAGCTTGACTCGAAACTGCCTCTTTGTGCAAAATTCACCACAAGTCCCAAGCCATGTCAAATGTGCACATCGCTAGCTTTTGGCGAGCAATCGCCGATGACACTGTCATGCTTGCGTCTTGACGGAATTTCCGGCTTCGTGCTGCGTGGACGGCAATGACGTTCCGAGTTCTCGTTCTTCTTATTCATGATAACAACAATTCCTCAGCACGAGGCCTCCAAGGCCGATGATTTGAGTCTGCAATAAATGGACTGGTCTATCGCTTGATTTTCTGTTATTTCCAATAACCACCTCGCACAGATCACATGGAGGCCAAATCTCAGACGCAGCCGCAACTAATGCGAAGGAAATTTAACCGCCCGTGCACCGTTAGGCTAGCACTGAGCAGGCAGAAAGGGAGCCTCCAATCATCTAGAAATATATTGACCTTTTTGGCCTTTAGACCGACCCACATCAACGTCGACTCGGATGTTGGGCGGATTGTGCTTCAAAGAATCCGGATAATCTATCTGAGGAATAACACGGTGGCCGTTACGTTTGTGGATGAACTCTGACCGACAATCAAACACTAATTTGTCTTCCGATCATACGACTGAACCCGTCTATTCGCGCAAGTTGGTGGGTAATGTGTGCAAGCCGTTCGCTCCAATTACCCAGTCAGTTATCTTGCTTACAGACCGCAAGATCCTTCCTTTGACCAATATCCAAACCACGATCAAACCTGCCCTACGTTCGAATGGTGCAAGCGAACTACGTGGTCTGCTTCTCGCCAGAATTGTGACACGTGCAATGTCCAGGTAGGAGTGCTCGCTTAGGAACAAGGTCCAGAATGGGGATGTGACCAGAGATTGAACGAGTGGAATTTCTTTGATTTGGGGGCCTGCCACTGCCACTGGCTGACTCTACCACCAGCCAAGGCAGCTGAGATCGAAGTATCCCCCCTTGTCCTTGACTTGGAGATTCCCTGTGACGCTTTCCTGCACTCTTTGAGGCGCTCAGCACGTTGCATATCGACCTACGACCGTGATCACCCAATCGTTGGTTGATAATTCATATTGACGTAACACTTCCTCCGTACTGATGACCGCGCAACTGCTGCCCAAGTCGAATAGCACGTGGTCATGACAGCCAACGATCGCTAAGGGATTTCTTTAGTCCAAGAAAATGAGGAAATGGCTGTCCATGAGCACTTCTCTTGACCTTAGCAGAACAATGTGGTATCCTCCAGTGCCCAAGGTGGAGCATTGATTGACGGGCCTACCGGCCACGCCCTTCAAGCATGAGCATGAAGACCTACATTCCCTCTGCCTGGTCACGATCAGAAATGAACTAACCCCTTGTGGCTCAGAATTCGTTCTGCTCGTTTGGGCGACAGAAATAGCAGCCATTGAGTGGGTGGTTATACTTTCTCAAGCAACGACAAGATGATACATGATCCCGATCTGGCCCTTGACCTGTCTCTATCGATCAGCAAATAGGTGACCATTCACGAAGATAGCGAAGGCAAACAACCTCTCGTTGTGGAACGCAGAAATGGATCGACTTGCACATCCTGCTCCTATTCACAGAGCAGAGTCCCTTTCGTTATCTATCCTACGAAATGACACAGCCGCTTTGAATGCCTGAGCTCACGATGTAGCTACCACATCAATGACTTACTCAACATTGCTTCTCCACTTCCTTGCAGCGTAAGCCTTCGTTTTCACGTTATTGCTATGGGCGATGAAAGATATCACCCACATTGCTCAGCCTATCCTCAGCCATTATTGCCGGCAAGGAGGCCATCTGCTCCTAGCCAGTCAGCCAGTGACGGTTTCTCCCGTGCAACGAACCACCAAAGACTCTTCCTCGTCACGTTTCATCTGGCACAGACAAGATAAGCAGCCTCCAGCAACGAGGCCCATCCAAGGTGGGTGGCTGGGACCGCGGGAAGTTCTTGCGTGCTCTGTGCTCTGTGAGGCAGACCAGGACAAACGCACCCCCAGGACCACAGCGGGCGGAAGTAAGTATTGTTTTGTTTCTGCCACCAGGTCCAATCAGTCTCATTCGCAAGTGAGCGAAGACGACACACACGCAACAAGAGAGTCGGGATAGATAGATAGATAGATAGATAGATAGATAGATAGATAGATAGATAGATAGATAGATAGATAGAT